>NC_061097.1:22584736-22601116 GCF_015104395.2 Macrobrachium nipponense
GATGGAGTAGCAATAGCAATAAATGAGTTGCAATATAAATTCGAATAAAATGCAAATATTCCATAACCTTGGAAAGGATAAATGACTAAAATGTGCTGAGGTAAAAATGTCAAACCCTCAACTGGAAACAAACAGATGACAAAGATGAGCACGAACACCTACCAAATGAATAAATAATTATCTGCTTTAAAAGCAATGATAAGCAAACGATAAACAACAAGAAGAAATCTACGAGGTTAATAAAAGAACAAAAAAGAGGTTAGGGGCGAACGAGGGTAGAGACACATGAAGGCAATTTTAAAAAATTGGGTGAAATAAGTTCTTGCACGTACTTTACACACATTCATTTTCCCGAACTTTGCTGCATGATAAAGTATGGCATTAAGGGTGTTCCTGAAAATATTTATAAAACGAGCAAGTGGTTGGAAATGCTAATAGCCCCCCACCAACCCCCCTTTTTTTTAACAACATAATTGATTTCCATTAACCTAAAGAAGTGTTAGCGAAAAAAGCTACATTTTTGCTTTATAAATTCGATTTCATCAAAATTCGTATGACTAAGTAAGTGTGTTTTTTATAAAGGATTTCCATTGCTATTTAGGCCTACATCTCTTTTAATTGCTAGCAGACCACGCGTTTTCTAAGTGCTTGTAGACCACGCGCATGCGCAGAATCTTCCCAACTGTGTTGGTGTTAAAGAGCCGTTTCAATTATCACTTTCGTAAATGCGTGTCCGAGAGAGAGAGAGAGAGAGAGAGAGAGAGAGAGAGAGAGAGAGAGAGAGAGTTTTCCAGCCACCGCTTTGCAGTTACAAGGCTGTTTTAAATGTCACTGAGAGAGAGAGAGAGAGAGAGAAGAGAGAGAGAGAGAGAGAGAGAATCCAATATGCATGAAACACAAAAACGAATCTGTGGGTTGACCTGGTTTTCGAAAGATAGCTAACACACTCCAATTAGCGTCCGTTGTTTACCATTACCCAAGAGCTTGATGGTGTCCGTGAAAATGCAAGGGTGATTTCACCATCAGTGAATGTGCAGTGAATGTGATGAGATCGTATAAATTCCAGAAGCTGTTTGCGAAAATGTTTCCATCTTTATGAACTCTTTTAGAGGACCAATTTGTGTCTAGAAGTTTTAATCGGTTCTAAGTTCTTTTGAAGGACAAGTATTTTCTTGTAACCGCCAACTTAAAAGGCCGCCTTATTCTTGAAGGATGCTCGCTCTGTTTACATTACATTTTTTTATCTAAAATATTATTTTAATAATTGTTATCATTAATTTGAGTTCTAAGCCAATATCAGTTCAAATACTGGACTATGAAATTTATTTATTTACAGTGTTCTGTATTTGAAAATATATCTTTTTTTTTCATGATATTGGATGTGGAAAAAAAAAAATTTAAAAACAATATAAATATTTCTTGATTATTCCTGAAGTTTATTTACATCTATTTTTAATGAGTTGAAAATTGCCACAAAGATTTTTGAACGAAAACAACCAGTGGGACGGCCATTAAAATAGTGAACAAGGCGTGATCCGACTTCCAGCTTACTCGAGGAGCGTGCTAAAACCTACAGTGAAATAGCGTGTTGTTTCACTAACGAAAATTAAAATGAATACGCTATATCTTATTATAACTAATTGTTTTGTACTGTTTAACATGCACATTATTTATTTTTCACACTTTCATTCTAATATATAAATCCCAAATAACATATCCTAAAAATCCTGTATCTTGAACTCAACGCGAAACACCTTTTTCAGACCTTTTAAGTCTTTTTCCACGGGTCTTTCCTAACCCCCTAACAAGAGCAACAACATCAACAACAACAAAAACAACAAAGTAGTTTTTAGGCTAACTCGCCGAGTAGGCGTAAATAACTTGGAAATAGCTGCTGAATCTGCCCCTTTTTTCCCCCTGACAGATCTGGAACACCTGGTTTCTGACGGTATAACCTTCTTATAATAGATTCATATCTGCAGTGCATTTCATGTCTAGGTCAGTCCCTTACGAGGCTCCTGATTGGCTGCTGATAAGCCAATGACAGGGCTGGAAACTCAGTCTCTCGAGAGAGTTCAGCTAAGGAGGATGTTTGTCCCACCTCTCCTGAGGGAATCTTTTGAAAGACGTATCCCCCTCTGGAGAGGTGGGATATACATCCTACCTATGTGAACTTGAGAGAGAAACTGAGCCAATCAGGAACGTCGTAAGGGACTGGCCTAGACATCAGATGCACCGGTGATGTGAATCTACTATAGTAATCTGCCCAAGGTCCTTTAAATATACTCGGAGAGGTCGGCTCATCAGTGAGCTACGCGCATGTGGGCGGAGCTTTTGTGACGTTAAGTTTTGGAGACTGTGGCCGAGGTTTGACCTGACTAGAGGTAGTCTTACTTGGTCTCTGTCACGTTTATTAACTTCCAGGAGCCATGCCTTCCATTTGTGCTGCATTTGGATGCCATAGTAATAGCAAAAATACCATTAATTAGGGTATTCGATATTTTAGTTTCCCAAAAGAAGAAAAAACTGAGAAGAAATGGATGCATGCTTGCAAACGCGCAGATGATGTTTACTGGAAGCGTGCTCTTCTCCAGAAGTCTCTGTTCAAGAAATTATTGCACAGCCTGAAGAGAGTGCTGAACAAAATACAATTAAACAAGTAGAGGTAGTGGAATAGCTAAAGAAAAAAATAGAGCATTTGGAAAAGACCTGAAACTGGTTAGTTTGGAAATGGAAGTGACAGAACCGAAGTTCACATTAACTGAAATAAACAAGTTATTTCAACCTTTGCTAAGTACAACACAGATAAATGCTCTCATAACTAATAAGCTTGTCAGTCAATGGCGCGATGAAGACATATCGTCAGCTCTCACTCTCAGAAGCATGAGTACCAAATGCTAAAAGAGGATTTCCTCTGCCATCAAAAAGTACACTGAACAAACGAGCGCAAAATCTGAAATGTGAGCCGGTTATTTTGCATTTGGTTCTGTCACTGATGAAGGCAAAATCAAAAACAATGACAGAAATACAAAAACTTGCCGTTATTTCAGTTTATGAAATGAATATTGGTAGTAAGTGGAGTTATGACAAAGGGATGGACGTTTTGTATGAACCTCATGATAAAGTTCAAGTGGTTATGTTAAGAGGTTCGACGGGAAGCTGGAAGCAACCCATATACTACCAATATGATGACTAATGTGCATAAAAAGCTGACTGATAATATTATAAATGTTGAAAAAGCTGGCTTTGCCGTTGTGGCAATAGTTCATGATCTTGGACCTAATAATTTGCGGGTTTGGAAAGAATTCGGGATTGATCCCCTTAAACCTGAGAAAGTCTTTTTTAAAAACCCATGTGCTGACAGGAATGTTTTCATATTTGCTGATGCTCCCCATTTGATAAATTAGAAATAATTTTCTGAACCACGGTTTTCTTATGGAAAATGGAAATAGTGTATCTGATGCTTGTGTCCGTGAAATGCTAATGAAAACCGTATCAGAGTATGCCTTAGCATATAAAATTAATGAAACATATTAATGCAAGTGGCTTAACAAAGACAGCGTGGGAAAGTATGCTGTTACAGCTACTTTCAAAGTCATGTGCTAAGGCATTGTATTTTTTAGGAGAAAGGGGCTTACTAGAGAGCAAGAATTGGAAGGAAACTGCCGATTTTATAGCTACAGTGAATGAATGGTTCAATGTCATGAATTCCTCTATGATGTTCGGTGACATAAAAGCCCGCAATGCATTTGGGATAAATTTGGATAGCCGGAAAAGTGTACAAAAATTGGTTGCTGCTATGCTGGGAATGAGAGTAAAACCCCAAAATTTAATTACCTTTACAAATTCCAAAAAAGTTGTGATATTATCTTTGCCACCCTCAATGATTGGGCTACATAACATGCTAAAACAGAGTATGACATAGCTTTTATTATGACACGGAGATTAAATCAAGACTGTCTTGAAAGTTTTTTTTAGATGCATTAGTCAGATGAGGGGTTCTCATGATCATCCAAATGCAGTTAATTTTAAATATAGATTGAAAAACTTCTTACTAGGTAGGGATATTGAACTTGTTAGCGATAAGGCAAACTGCGACGAAGGAAATTAAAACCTTGACCCGTTATTCTATGAAATAGTATCATCTGGACGTGATGGAAACGGACCTGATAAATCTGTCCATGACAGGGAACTGGCCTTAGAAATATGTATGACAAACATAATTTTTAGAGACCTGGAATTTGATGTGGATCTTAAGAATGATGAAATGTTCTCTGAGGAAACAGAATTTGCTAAATGTCAGAAATAAGGAGACATCACGGGATCTGTTATCGAGGAAGAGTCCTTAAGATATATCGGTGGATATGTAGTGAAATTTTTTTTCTTTAAATATCCAAATATAGGGTACATTGTTAACAGCAAGACGTCAGAGACATGGCTCCATTATATAAGTGGAGGAAAACTCTATGCACCATCAGACGACTTTTTTTTCTAAACTAAAAATTTGTAGAGAAATTTTTACAGCAATTCATGGCTATGGTCTTAGACCAGGAACGGAATGCATAAAAACAATGGCTGCTGAAATGAAATCTGCTGTCACTGGTGTTCCTGACGAGGTTGTGGAATTTTTTTTGCCAAAATCTCAGTGTTTTTTAGAATGCGGCACCTCAACAACATTATCGACATGAGTAAAAAGAAACAGAGGACTTGCAGGAGTACAGTAAGAAAAACCATGAAAACAACAACTTAGTTTTTCCCCTTGGGGTCCACACCTGGCTCGGTGAGAAACAAACTCATGCATATCTCAATTCCATCACCATTAAACTGTCATCTTTGTTCTGTTAATCTGCTAGGATTAAAATGAGAGTTCATTGTACCAAAACAACTTTCTCTATGTTAGTCCTTAACACGTTGTGTAGGATTTAGTACCAAGGACAACTTTCTCTACGTTAATCCATACCTCTTTGGTTAGGGATAAGTGACAGTCAATACATTACAGTATTTGTGTTCCCTTGAAAGGTACCTCTTTACCCTATGAGTTTTTGTTTAGAAGCATCACATTATTATGAAACTTTGATGTATGGTCTGCCAAAAGGAAAATCTGTACTGTAAGTAACACAAAATAAAAAATGCCTATACCTTAAGAAGTATTTTTTTTGGAAAGGTATCCTTGCATTGTGTTACTACGTATACCTGTCAGAGTCAGTACTGTCAGGGGAGACTGTTCGTAGCGTGACGTCATGCGCAGAGGGAACGTATTTTCGCTCGCTGATGAGCCGACCTCTCCGAGTATATTTAAAGGACCTTGAATCTGCCATTACAAGCCTAAGTATTGGGCAAAATTCCAGGAAGGGCTAATGAATATTGGGTGCAGAGAATAAGACTCACACATAACAACATTCCAGCTATCAACACAAATGTAAGAAATATGAGTCCCATTTGATTAAGGGAGAGAAACGTATTAAGCTTGCCGCACACTGAGCCGGAACGGAACCGCCGCCGAAGCCACCGAAGCCTCAGAACAGAACAGAAACGACGTCCAGGGCGCACACTGAGCCAGAAGCCACAGAACGGAACCGACGCAGCCAGTTTGGTAGTAGAAGGTCATGTGGTTCTGCATTATAATCGACAAATTATGTGGATACATAACATAGCCAATCAAGGGAGGGAGAAGGGGAATATAAAACATTATTCCCACATTTAAAACGGGACAACATAAAGTTCTTCCAATATTTCCGTATGAGCTACGAAAAATTTTGTGAACTACTATTACATATAGAAGCAGACATATGCAAACAAGATACAAACTTAAGAAGCAGTATTTCAACAGAAGAACGGCTAGCTGTTACACTCAGGTATGTAATAAAAAGTTAGATTTCAAATAATATTTAATGTTATACACTTTATTAATTGTTTACAATAATTCCTTTTGTGAAAACAATTATTACAGTTAACAAAAATAAACCAAAATAACTTTCCGTAGGCACACTGTTTTGCATGCTTTCAACAATATTTATTGTTACACACTTAATGAATGTTCACAATAATTGCTTTTGTGAAAACAATTATTATAGTTAACAAACACAAACCAAATTGTTGCTATCACACTAACCTCCGAATTCCTCAGCAACCCTCTCCAAAACAACCGCTGCAGTAGTTCTGCGCATGCGCAGCCTGTCAGAACGCCACCGACGCTTCAGAAAAAGATATCTTTCAAAGAATACTGCGCTCGGTTCCGTTCTGTTCTGGGCCCCAGTGTGCGCAGTCAGGTAAGAATGCATGCTTTCGATTTCTATCGGACGTTTCGGTTCTGTTCGGGCGCGTCCATTCGGGCTCAGTGTGCGGCAAGCTTTACTCCGTCATCCTTCGTAACAGAAGCCAACTGTTCGTATTTTATCTGTGTATTCGGAGATGTAGTGATATTGATTTCTACGCAAACGAATTCATTGTAGTGCAACTTTTAGAGCTTGGTTTTTATTACTACCCTGCTGATGCTGCTATACACCTCACCTTTCCCACGCAAGTTCTGTCTCGAAGCTGACGTCACCCGTAGAGAATTAAACGTTCGTCGGACGGAAACTGTCAGCGCTTCCGAAGTTTTTATTAAGATCCACATTCAAATAAGGGAATGTTGATGATACACCTGAGATTCATTAAAGTTCTGCTTCTTTTTGTCACACTCAAATCATTCGTGGAAACACGCACACATTCACACTCGCATATGTATATGTATAAGTACGAATATTTATATTCATTCATATATTATATATACTATACATATACGTATATGTACTAATATATTTACATAGACATAAAACGTGATATATATGTATGATATATATATATATATATATATATATATATATATATATATATATATATATATATATATATATATATATATATATATAGATGCAAATTTTAGCTTGTAAACATTTTTTGGGAGGTCAATGGACGTTGGATTCTTTCCCAAAGCGGAAATTCAGATGAGGTCAGATCATAAACTATTCAGATATATATTTAACCTTAACCAACAGGTGCAAAGGCCGGAAAACATATTGGCCGAGGCAAATTGTGCTCGAATTCCGTTACTCTTGTAAAGAGTTCATGAAAAAGGGCATCTCTCTCTCTCTCTCTCATTACGACACTTAGTACATGGCACTGCCTCCACCTCGTAATAGCAATGCCACATATGGCCCCCTTCCAGGATTTCCATTCTCTGGATTACGTTATAACCAATCTTAAGGGTCCTCACTATTGGAGACCCAGAGGGTTTCTTGCTTAAGAGAAATTATACCTCTGCATCACTCGTGTACACATTAGGTGAAAGAATGCATTTATATCATAACCTTAGCATAATCTTGTTATTTTTCTTCCAATTTTTGTAACATGAAGAAAACGGCTTGTAGAATTGAATAGAATATAGAATTTAAGAGAACGGCCAAGCGCCTGGACCTGTGAGGTCATTCAGCGATGAAACGGAAATTGACAGGACGGTTTGAAAAGTGTTAACAGAAGGGAAACCTCGCATTCTTTGCACTTTGAAGCAACTGTTATAGCGGATGGAAAGTCAGATTGAAGGAAGAGAATTATGAACGGAGGGACAAAGCAAACACCCTTAAGTAATGCCTACAGTGTACAAACTGAGGTTCACTGACTCCAAGGAAACAGCTTGTATGCCTAATAACAGCTGGAAATGGCATTGCTTCCATTATCTATAAACTATGCAAGAGCTCATTAATATCAAGTCTAAATGAATCTCCAGTTAAGAAACAAGTATATCTGTAAAATGTTAACAGCCTAAAAGTCAATGAAGGGCAAATCGAGTATAAACGAATTTATACTTAAAAGCAATGCGGCAGACTTCGTACGCTACCACTTTAGAAACTTAAATTTTAGTAGGCAGTTACAATATTCCCTAATAGGCTTGGCACTCGCAGAATAATACTTAGAACCCATACACAGTCTGCTGAAGTGTCCAGTCCACTTACATGCAAGACACAATCCACATTAAATCAAGAAGAGAATCCACGCAGGGAAGAGATTCCATCTAGGCGTACGAAGTAGAAAACCAAACCAAGGAAATTTAAAACTTCAGTAATGTTCAGTCCAGTTATGATTGTTAATGATTACCTTAGACGTTTTAAACAGGTTGTACAAATACAACGACTGAGGTGATCTTTAAAGAGTTGGTCTTGCTACCCAATACAGCTTCAAACCAGAAACGAACGTAGGGAGGACTTCGGTATTGACTGAATACAGAATATAGGCCAAAGGTCGACCACTGGA
Organism: Macrobrachium nipponense; assembly: GCF_015104395.2. Classification (NCBI taxonomy): domain Eukaryota; kingdom Metazoa; phylum Arthropoda; class Malacostraca; order Decapoda; family Palaemonidae; genus Macrobrachium; species Macrobrachium nipponense. The sequence goes on from NC_061097.1 coordinate 22,593,026, forward strand.
ACCAATGAGGTCATTCAGCGCTGAAAAGGAAATCGACAGTAAAAGTTTGAAAAGGTGCAAAAGGAGGAAAACCTCAAAGCAGTCACACTACGAATCAATCGTTATGAGAGGTGGAAAGTAAGATGGAAAAGAATATGAAAGGCGGTACAGTTCAAGGAACGAAAGGGGTTACAGCTAGAGGCCGAAGTGACGCTGCAAAGAACCTTAAGCTATAGTACACCACATGCACTGCACTGACGGCACTAGCACCCCTACGAGGGGGAAGGACTTTAAATAGCTAATTAATTAAAACACTAGTTTTTTTCTTTTTTCAGTACAAATTTCTTCCCAAAGCCACCCAAAAAAATAGAAAGAAATATGGTAATATTAATTAAATCGGCTTTCATCCCTGGGGGGGGGGGGGGGGGGGGAGGGGGGGGGGGGGAAGGAAAAAATTCAATATTAAACATAACTAAAGAATCTGAATTACATTTTCCTTACTAGAAATCGTCTTTCTCCGACTAAAGCACTGGAACCTTCTTTGACCTCTCTCGTCACCTACTATGAAATTCAGGGCCTCTGTAACACGGTTTTTTGGATTTTGCTCCTTATCAAAGCATCGGAGGTAGCTGAAAGTTGACATATGTGTATTTTACAACTACACAAATTTTGTCAGCATTATCAATACCTTAAACCCGATAGTTTTAATTTTTATAGAGTAAAAAGGATCTAGCCGACGCCCATGGCCAATGATTGCGAGCCAAGAGTCGAAAAACATTCATTACGTAAGCAAGGTAAACATCGTTTTACGAAATGTTGCCCCGCCCATCCACTAGACAGAAATCCATTCACCTTATTCCATCGGCTCTGAAACCCATAGTAGTCAAGAATGGCTAACAGGATTTGGAATTATCCCCGTGGTCGCAAAACTGCATTTGTCTTACGACTTGCAACTTTATGCAGTCAAGAAAAAAGCCCGTGGCCATACTTACTATAGTCTGAATAGGTAATTATTCATTTTCTAGTTTAAATCCAATGTTTATGGTCTGATTTGTATTTAGCGTAACGTGATTATAATACTTGTAATGTCATTCAGGATTTCGACCATTTCCATTAACTATTCACTATGCCTCCAAGAGAGAGAGAGAGAGAGAGAGAGAGAGAGAGAGAGAGAGAGAGAGAGAGAGAGAGAGAGAGATTGTATGTAAACAGTCTTTATATAACTTTTTTTGTTAAAATAAGATTTTTATCCAAAGTAAATACAAGCTTATATGTGCTAAAATCTCCAGCAGACCAACGGATCATCCGATATAATTTTTTTTCGGCTTCTTTAGTCTGTACGTCCATGTTGGGTATCAAAAGACTTTATGAATTGCGGAACGATACATAGATGAGGGTTGGGTATCTGTGCTAGCGTAGTAATACTACTGTAGCAGTAGTGCCGCAAAATAAGTAATAGCAGCAATATACATGAATTAAACGTTTAGGCCAACTGCTGGGATCCCTGAGGATCACTTAGCACTTCTTACAACTACTCGAGAAATGAGTTTTTATAGCCAGAAGTTAGATTTTCTAATACAACAATGGCCATGATAGCCTTCATTGTTATCCTGAATTATAACGAGGCCAAAGTGGGTGGAGCCTCATGACGTCATAATTCTGACGATAATTATTGGTGAAGGTTTAAAGCCAAAATACGATACCGTCTATTTTTTATTTTTTAGTAAATAGGTAGATAGCCGATAAATAAAATTGCTTGACATTGGATGCAGCAGTTATGAAATCAAGCTTGTCTACTATGTCTTTGAAAATTACCAACTATTCCCTACATCTTGTCAATCTGATTGTGACCTATAAAGTAGATTATAATTTCTTAGGACACTTATTTTGGGAGTTAGACTAATAATCAAAGTGTTTTTGTATTTATTAACATATTTTGTTGGTTTGTTCATTATGACAATTATCAGTGGAGAGGATTCAGAGTTCTTAAAGGTGTACTGCTTTGCTTGTTAAATTTTTGTCATTGTTGCCAAGAGGTATAGCCTTCGTTACGTATTAGCCAATCATCCATCGAGAAAGAGGGAAGAAATGCTGTCATAAGTTACGTAACGAGTGCGTTCGAAACCTTATCTCTGAGTGAGTTGGCCCGTCTTCAAAAAAGGACACTTTTACATTAGATGTACCAAATTTATTCAACCTACGTAATGCAGAATACAGTCAAAATTTATGTGTAGATATAATGTGTATTCTGAATAAGCGTTTTATCTATGAAATGCATAGATAAAAAGTTATTGCCAAAAAACCGTGTTACAGAGACCCTGAATCTCATAGTAATTCATTTCACTTAATTTCAAACAGGAATTATATAATTAAGTAATGTGTAATTTTAAAAAAACGCTTACTCATACATTTCAATCAATAACTGCCCTAATTAACCTCGCCATAGCTTAAAATGCTTAGCATTAAGCTTCAAAGAAAGACCCCAAACAGGATAATTATTACTTCCCTAGGTTTACTCTCGCTTTATCAAATCAAAGCCACCAACTTTAAGGTTATGATGAAATAGCTTTATCTTCTCAGTTTTTTCTCTTCAAATAATTGACAAGTTGTCAAAACCCCTTGAATTTGAAAATTAAAAAGTTCAGTTGCCATAAATAATTACATTCGTTTGTAGTAACTGCTCCATCATCGGTCTAAATCAGAAAATATATCGTTCATTTTACTTCTGACCAATTTAAATTCCTGAATGGCTAATTATGAGTTATGAAAAAAGAGACTACATTTTATTTTAAGTAGCTATATGATAAATGTCACTTTATTGACTTTGCTGTGAAACAAACAGCTGTCAGTTTAAACATGAGCTAGGACTATACGTGTAGGCCATAATCTTTCAAAGCTATATATATATCTAAGGAAGCAACAAAACTGCCCAAGTGCTATTATTGGAAACAAGACACCACGTAAAACAAGTAAAAAAAACGCAGTCTAGTTTTCTGTACAGAGTATAACACTACAAAACTCTCAGCCACGGCCCATGGACTCTCAGCCGGGCTTCGTGGCCTGTGTTGTTGCGGCACAGACGCACGATTATGGCTAAATTTAACCTTCAATAAAAAACAAAAACTACTGAGGCTAGAGGGCTGCAATTTTGGAATTTTGAGGATTGGAGGATGCATGATCAACATACCAATTTGCAGCCCTCTAGACTCAGTCATTTTTAAGATCTGAGGGCGGACAGAAAATTGCGGACGGACAGACAAAGCCATCTTCAAATTTTTCATTTACAGAAAACTAAATACGGCGTGTGTGACAGCCCGTTTACACTTTCACTTTTAGTTACTGCTGATATATATATATATATATATATATATAATATATATATATATATATATATATATATGTATATAATATTCATAAAAAAACTCACAATAAGTACATTCAAAAGAGAGTGTTGAGTGTTCATCAACAATTCTTCGTTCCAAGGAAAAGTAACTGAAGAAATAATTGTAAGTGAACGTTCAAATCCCCAATGGAAAAATGAATTACTGAATGAATCGTCAGAAATGATACTGGTCTAACTCGGGGGGTCGTGATCCATCTTGGAATATAGACTATATGTTAGCTAGTGAAACAATGTTCCAGGAACCTATACTTCATTTGGTCAAAAAAAGCCAAATTAGTTTATATATATATATATATATATATATATATATATATGTTATATATATATATATATATATAAAAGTCTATCACATTACCGTGATTCATATACATATATCGAACTACAAATGTCCTTTAATATCTTAATTCGCTCTACCTCGGAATTAATATATTTTCATATATGCTTAACCGAGGGGGAATTTATTAAGCGATAATAGAATTGGCCATCGACAGGCGCGAACACAACGACTTCCCAATCCCAGGACTGCAGTGAAGCCTTAAACCACCCCGACACCGCAATCTCTTGCGTGTCGGGGTGGTTTAAGGCTTCACTGCCAGTCCTGGGATTGGGAAGTCGCTGGTTCGCGCCTGTCGATGGCCAATTCTATTATCGCTTAATAAATCCCCTCGGTTAAGCATATATGAAAATATATTAATTCCGAGTAGAGCGAATTAGATATTAAAGGACATTTGTAGTTCGATATATATATATGTATATATATATATATATATATATATATATATATATGTATATATATATATATATATATATATATATATATATATATATATATATAATATAGAGAGAGAGAGAGAGAGAGAGAGAGAGAGAGAGAGAGAGAGAGAGAGCCTTAGTCATTATAACGAAAAGGGTTGGATGCTTTCAACTAAGCTGACATACGGAGGATATTAGGGGGCATAGTGTGGACCTCTTCACACCGCCTACGCCTCAGAAGCGAAATATAAGAAGCAGATGGTTAGTCAGTTTACGGGGCTCTGAATAATTATTTACTTCATTAATTCACCCAAATTAGATATTGGTAACAGAATATTCATTAACCTTTTCTTTGATGGCTCCGTTTTCATGAGTTCATTATATTTACTAATTATATCTTCCTTCATCATCATTATGGAATATCAAGCTTGCCTTAGGGAATAATAAAACTGGACGAAGTGAAGAATTACCCTAGAGAGAGAGAGAGAGAGAGAGAATTATCATTTTGGATTGTTTTCCTTTAGTGCCTTTTTCCCCTGAGGGCGGCTGGCCTTTATTTTCGTGTCTATAGAATATTTCCCTTTAAGCATTTCCTTATACCCTTCGCCTATACTTTACTGTTCCTTCTTTATCTTTATCAAGGTTGTATTTCTTATCACTGATTAGGTAATAAGCTAAAAGTTACCGGACCTTTTAATAGTTTTAGTCAGCTGTTACTGTATTCTAACCAAGCTCTGTCGAAGCCCGTGATACGACCAACTACTTTTTCAGTCATAATTCCTTCGGTATACGTGTATGCATTACTATTTCCGATGATGAGCGAATTGGAATATTAATCGACAACTGTAGTTTAAACCTGTTTATAAATAATAGTGAAGTGATAGAGAGTAATAGATATATATATATATATATATATAATATATATATATATAATATAGATGATATAGTATATATATATATAATATATATATATTATATATATATTATATAATATGTGTATACGTAAATGTATGCATGTATGATGTATGTATGTTTATTTATATATATATATATATATATATATTATAATATATATATATATATATAAAAGTATAAGCAACGAAGGAAAAATAATCAACGGAGTTTCTGCAAGATCTCTCGACTCAACGTCCTTTACTCGGCAGCTAAACTGACTTACATGAGGAATTTGACAGTACAAGAGAGGTCGTATAACTGACAGATAGGGATTATAAAGAGATTAGTACCTTAGTACCTAGAATCCTGCCACACCTGGAGAATGAGTAACCTTCCCAAACAAGCATAAACATGGGTACAATTTAAAAAAACTTCGCCCTATATATTCCTTTAATTGTCTTGTCCTTGTGTCTGAGCAGATTGACTTAATCTCTTTTTTTTTTTTTTTTTTTAAATTGTACCCATGTTTATGCTTGTTTGGGAGGGTTACTCATTCTCCAGGGTATGCCGGATTATAGGTACATCTCCTTATAATGCCTAATCTGTCAGTTACACGACCTTTCTTGTGTTGTCAAATTCCTCATGTAAGTCAGTTTCTCTGGCCGAGTAAAGGACGTTTGAGTCGAGAGATCTTGCAGAAACTCCGTATTGTTTATTTTTCCTTCGTGGCTTTATTTTAAAACCCATTTTACCTTTATGGATTTATCCCCACGTTCCCCCCAAAACGTTCGTGATTTTTTCAAGTTAATATTTATATAAAAGTAATTATAATATAATATATATATATATATATATATATATATATATATATATATATATAATATATAATATATATATATATATATATATATATATATATATTTATATATATATTAATATATATATATATATATATATATATATATATATATATATAATATATATATATATATAATATATATATATATATATTTATATATATACAGAAAAAGTAAGTGAAACAGGGACTTGAACAAGTACTTGTTCCAAGTCTTTGCTTCCCCTTTCTACGTGGATTTAAGATATTCTCACGTACGTGTTCCTTCGTGCTACATTGTGGGCATGTGTGACTGTTTGTAGACAAGGTCTACAGAATATCTTGTTTGTAGACATACACTCCCCCTTCCATATCGGTAACTAAGCGTGTTTTACCTGCACTTTATTAGACCATCTATGGAACTGAATCGAACGTAATCCTTGAATGGTATGACTTAATGTCGCTGTGAAGGAATGTCCCAGACGAGACATGACGGGATAACGGATAGCTGCTAGACGTCGAGATTTGGATTAAACAAACGAAATCTTCAGGCAGTACTCGATGACGTTGGGGGAAGATCTATCGGTGAAAACAGAGAGAGAGAGAGAGAGAGAATTACCTTTTTCTATTAATTAGTTTATGTCACAAGCATCCTTACAAAAAAAATTGGATGATATATATGACCAAATAATTCCTTATTTTCAAGAGGACAAATTAAAAGGCGCAGACAATAAAATTATTGCAGAAATTTTCTAAAACACAAATGTATATATATACACACATATATGTATATATAAAGAGAGAGAGAGAGAGAGAGAGAGAGAGAGAGAGAGAGAGAGAGAGAGAGAGAGAGAGAGAGATGGTTATCTGCTAAGAACAATTAATAAAACAGTCACAATTTGTGTAAAACAACATCTGCTTATTACTGACAGCTTGTCAAAATTTCACGGCCAAAGCAATGAGAATAGCAAACAAAATCAGCAGCAATGGCAAACGACATCGTACAAAGCTGATCGTTAACGAAACAACCTGAAGCAACCGTCACAAAAAAAGTAATAATACTAAATATAACTAAAATAAAAAAAAATGTTCCGGAGAAAAAAATCTACTTTTTTTTTACAGAATATAATACTGTAGGAGCAGCGGTCCATGAAACTTCCAGCCACGGCCCGGTGGTGTCGTGTCCTACAGGACTGCAAGACGCACGATCATGGCTAACTTTAACCCTGAATAAAATCAAAACTACTGAGGCTACAGGGTTATAATTTCGTATGTCTGATGACTGGAGGGTGGATGATCAACATACCAATTTTCAGCTCTTTAGCCTCAGTATGTTTTAAGATCTGAGGGCAGACAAAAAAGAGTGCGGACGGGACGAGCAAACAGCCATCTCAGTAGTTTTATTTTCCAGAAAACTGAAAAGGAATGAAAGAAAACGTACGAATGTGGAATGAAAAATTTGAAGTAAAAAAAAAAAAATACTCCAGGAGGAGGGGGAGGAGGTGGAAGTTTTCTTTTCGGGATCCAGTGAACTGACTGATTGTTCCTCTTGAATGGGAAGCCTTGTGATCTTTTTAGAGACAAAACAGACGACAATGAAAAGAGAAGCGGTCTTTATTCGGCCTCTGAGTTTGGCTCATTTGTATTCGTGTCGCTAAGCTCCGTTTCTCTAAGCGCAATCAAGTTCCACTTCATTAAAAGTTAAGATTCCTCCAACAATAATAATGTCCTCCTTTCCTGCTTCCCATAACCAGCCTACATACAATTCCATTGTTACTAAAAGTTAAGGAAACAAAAAACAAAAACAAAAAAAGAACAAAACCTAATTACTATTACAGCCGTTGGTCTCCAACCTTCCCCTTCACGACTGTCTTACCCACCCCCTAACAATAATGTCCTCCTTCCCTACTTCCCATTACCAGCCTACATACACTTCCACTGTCCTTGTTAAAAGTTAAAAACACAAAAAAAACCATGAAAGTAAAACCCTTATCACTACTATAGCCGTTGGGTCTCCATCCCAACCCTTCATGAATGTCTCTCTCTCTCTCTCTCCTCTCTCTCTCTCTCTCTCTCTCTCTCTCTCCGATCTACTAATTACCAAAGCATCCAACAAGTATTCCTCCCGGTGGCCCCCTTTTCAAAGCGGCAGATGAAGTATTTCAAAATTTCTCTTTTATTACATAAATAAATCTATTCACATGCAATACACATAACCATTGATATC
>NC_061097.1:22601616-22626616 GCF_015104395.2 Macrobrachium nipponense
CCCGTGAACCCGGAGCACGCCGATCAGGCCCGCTCGTGTGGACAGGCCTTAAGTTAGCTAGTATAGCTGAGAGAGAGATGTATTTAAGTTAGATAGTATAAGAGAGAGAGAGGAAACGCACTGCAACCAATGCTGTAAACTTGGCTTACGTGATAAGGTTAAACTATCCTGTTATGATGTTCGTGATTTTCGGCTATACCAATATAACTTTAAAATGTTGATCAATTTTAAGTATTGTGTAATGAATATGACCGATATATAATAATAGACACGGTTGTAAGATAACGTCTTGGCCGAAAGTTAAATGGAACCTTAATAAACAAACTTATATTACAAGTGAGACAACAATCTTCATTACAACGATATAAACTGCTCATATTTTTTATACTCCGTGTGTGTGTGTGTGTGTGTGTGTGTGTCTCCAACCATTCCTAATAACTCCGCCCACCAAACGAACTCCAGAACTTATTGGTGGAATTCTTGTTAGCAGAGAAGGGGTTCTTCCCCCCATCTCCCTCAGTAAACACTGTTACCATGTAATTTTTCGAAGTCTCGCAAGACGGTGTACCAGGGAAACCTGTGTCCAACTGTACGTACATCATCCTTGCATGATCCGGTTATCGGATGACCCGAGGGAAATCTCTCCATCGCAAAGCTTTGTGCGCCATAATGGCATTGAAGGAGTGACATTCATCTGCAATAGCCTTCTGAAAAAAAGGGGGGTGGGGGGTGAGGCTGTCCCTAGACAGTCTACTCCTGCTGTTGCAAAATTATCCTCAAGTTAATAATGCCTACAGTTTTTCAGCCCAGTAGGGTGGTAGTGCCGTCAGTACACCTCACCGTAGACTTTACTTAAACTCCTTTGCAGCGTCCCTTCGCCCCCCTAGCTGCAACACCTTTCATTCCTCTTACTGTACCTCCGTTCATATTATCTTTCTTCCACCCTACTCTGCAACTATTTATTCATAACAAATGTGACTGCGCTGTGAAACAGCTCCCAACTTTTACAGTCGGTGTTGGCAGTCACAACAAAAACTTTGACAGAGCTCTACTGCTGAAGCTCAACAACAGATGTACGCTACACTGGTATGAATTTGAACGAGTCTTAACCCATATGTTTGTCAAGCCTATCTTGTTTGAAATTATATTTCGGTCAGAAATGCCTCAATATTTCAGATAAATATTTAAGGGAGGCAAGATGCAAGCACTCGCATATGAGCGCAAAGACGTTTGTCAGCATTCTCTCTCTATATACTGTCGTTTTGCTTTGTCATTATAATCTCAGTTTTATAAGGCTTTTCTCCTGCATTCTCAAGTTTTTCTGTGAGTCACCTCTCCCTCTCTTCGATACTCTCTCTGTCTCTCTCTCTCTCTCTCCTTCCTCGGTGATGTGATTACCACCATCATTATCGGATATTCATTACCTCATTATGGTTCTTTACTTCTCATAAAAGAGCAAGCAGAGCGCGGCAAGTGAAAATTCACGGTCATTTCACTGTTGACGAAGGGGCCAATTCAGTAATCAGCTGTGGCATGAAAGGACAGACCTTCACTGAGCGGAAGGAACTGTTTGATTCGAACGAGCCACCGAATGACATCCATTCCAATAAGCCAACTAGACGAGTATTCGTCCACAAACAAATGGTTGCCGAAGTCCAAACGGTAAAGATATTGTGGTGCGTGTGGGATGGGGAAATGGGATGGGTCCCACAGGGCTGTAGAGGAGTGAGGTCTCTCTCTCCTCTCTCTCACGCTTGGTGGTGATGATATCGCCATCATTCTCTTGCATTTATTACCTCGTTATACTTCTTGGCGTTTCATAAAACAGGAAGCAGAAAAAGCCAAGTGAAAATGTTTGGCCAATTCACTGTCGGTGAAGGGGCGATTCATCCCACCTCCAATCAGTGTGTGGGCATGAAAGGAATGTCCATCGTTGAATAGGAAGGAGCTTTGTGGTAACGGCGAATGGGTGTCTTAAAAAAGCTCCTTTGAATCCGACGAGCCAACGAATACGACATCCATTTCAATGAACCAAATACTAGAACCAGTATTCACCCACACACGAAGCCTAAAGTCCCAACGACAAAGATATCGTGGTGGGTAAGATAGGAAATTGGAATAAGGTCAGGGGTAAGGTGTAAGGTGCGTAGTTAATGTCTGGATGATAATACTGGAACAGAAAGTTAATTATCTTGTAAGTAGTACAACAGAAAACAAGTAAAAAATGCGCCGAAGGCAATCGAGTTGTCTGTAGTGTATAATGTTGTATGAGCCGTGCCCCATTAAGCTTTCGGCCACAGACCGGTGTCCTATGGCGTTGTCAGACGGACGATTATGTCTAACTTTAACCATCGATAAAATAAAAACTACTGAGGCTAGAGGGCTTCAATTTGGTTTGTTTGTTGATAGGAGAATGGATGATGAACATACCAATTTGTAGTTCTCTAATCACAGTAGTTTTTAAGATCTGAGGGTGGAAAGAAAGTGCGGACGGACAGACAAAGCCGATGCAATAGTTTTCTTTTACAGAAAACTAATATTAGTAAATTTGGTGTTCGTGCAGGTCCATATAGCTTGCTTTATTGAAGAAGGTAGATAGTTAACAAGGGATTTTCTTATTGTTTACACTGTTTACGTTTACGACCTTTTGTATATGATAACCTAAGCTATCCGACTGGTAAGTGATATCGCATATAGCTAGTTGATTAAAATGATATTGTTAAGATACAATAAAGTTTGTTCATACTTACCTGCAGATATATATATAGCTGTATTTCTCCGAAGTCCGACAGAATTTCAAAACTCCCAGGCTCACGCAGTGGTCGGCCAGGTGGTTAGTACCCATTCCCGCCGCTGGGAGGCGGGTGTCAGGAACCATTCCCATTTTCTATCAGAATTTTCTATTCCCACTGTCTCCTGCGGGGAGGTGGGTGGGTACTTTGATTATATATATCTGCCAGGTAAGTATGAACAAACTTTATTGTATCTTAACAATATATTTGTTCATGAAACTTACCCAGCAGATATATATATAGCTGAATCCCACCTTTGGAGGTAGGGAGAGACAGAAAAGGATTTTGGAAACATATTACATGCAGATGAATAACATCTTGGTTCCTTACCTGTTAGCATAGCTGACTTCGTGATTACTGTCACCCAAGTCTGCTACTGCTTTACTAGAGTCTCCAGCAAGGTAGTGACCTATATAGCTGGTGAGTTCTAGATGATCTGTCAACGGGAGCGTGACCACGATGTGACTAGACCATTTTGGACCATACTATGAGGGCAACGAAGTAAAAATTCACCACCTGACCAGCCTAACAATTTTCATTCCCACATCACTTAGGCTAAAGGAAAGGAAGTCCGGCTCAGGCGGACGACCTTACAACCATAAAACAATCCATAAAAACTCACCTACCCATTTCCTACAGGGTAGGATGAGTGCTACTTCCAGCCCCCAACAAAGTGTCTGCTGCGACGTATGGTCCAAGCGCATAGCAGTTCTCGTATGTCGTCTTCACATCCCGCAGGTAGTGTGAAGCGAACACCGAGTTGCTGCGCCAAAAGGTGGCACAGAATGTCATTGAGTGCCATGTTCTTTTGGAAAGCTACCGAGGTAGATATAGCTCTCACTTCATGGGCATTCACTTTCAACAGCTTAACATCACTGTCTTCGCAAGATGAATGCGCCTGTCTAATGGTGTCTCTCAAGAAGAATGCCAAAGCGCCATTCTTCGACATCGGCAAATCTGGTCTTCTGACCGAACACCATAAGTTGCTAGAAGGACCTCGACATTCCTTCGTCCTTTGTAAATAAATCTTGAGAGAGCCCTGACAGGGCACAGGACTCTCTCTGGTTCGTGTCCAATGATCTCCGCCATACCCTTAATCTCAAAACTTTGGGCCAAGGGTTAGACGGATTTTCATTTTTCGCTAGAAACGTAGGACTTAATGAGCAAACAGCATTATGTCCCCTAAAACCAATATGCTTGCTAAAGGCTTGACTTAACTTCACTAACTCTCTTCGCCGTCGCCAGAGTCGTTAGGAAATAGTTTTCTTAGTAAGATCCCTTAAAGAGGCGTTTCTGAAGGGTTCAAACCGATTTGACATTAGGAATTTAAGTACTACATCCAAATTCCATGATGGTAACTTAGGTTGAGGATCTTTATAGTCTCGAAAGACCTTAAAAGATCGTGGATATCCTTATTATTTGCCAAATCAATTCCTCTATGTCTAAAGACTACAGATAACATACTTCTGTAGCCTTTGATTGTTGAGACTGCAAGCTTTAGGTCGTTTCTCAAGTAGAGCAAAAAGTCCGCTATTTGGCTCACAGAGGTCGTGGTAGAGGAAATGCGTGTTCTTCTGCACCAGCTCCTAAACGAAGCCCACTTCGATTGATAGACTCCAAGCGTGGAAGCTCTTCTCGCATTGGCGATTGCTTTTGCAACCGGTCTAGAAAAACCCCTCGCTCTGACCAACTTTTTGATAGTCTGAATGCAGTCAGACTCAGAGCGGGGAGGTTTCCGTGGTCTCTCTCGAAGTGGGGCTGTTTGAGTAGATCTGTCCTCATGGGCAATGTCCTCGGGAAGTCCACTACATATGTCATGACCTCTGTGAACCACTCCTTTGCTGCCAGTAAGGAGCGATTAACGTCAATCTCGTCCCTTCTGACATTGCAAACTTTTTCATCACTTCTCCAGAATCTTGAACGGGGGAAATGCGTAAAGATCCATCCTGTCCAGTCCCAAAGAAGTGCATCTATTGCTACTGCTCCGGTCGAGCACGGGGGAGCAATACAACGGAAGCCTCTTTGTTCTCGCTGTCGCAAAGACGTCCACAAGAGGACGCCCCCATAACTTCCACAGCTCTCGACCACAAATCCTGATGCAGAGTCCACTCGGTCGGCAGCAGTTGACCCTCCTGACTGAGGAGATCTGCCCGTACGTTCTCCACGCCTGCAACGAACCTCGTTAGAATCGTTACTTTCTGAGTTCTCGCCCATAACAAGATCTCTCTTGCTAGGTTGAACAATGATCGCGAGTGAGTCCCTCCTTGCTTTTTTATGTATGACAGAGCTGTGGTATTGTCTGAATTTATCTGCACTATCTTGTTTGAGACTTTTTCTTTGAAAAACTGAAGTGCCAAGTATATGGCCGCAGTTCTTTGAGATTTATGTGCCAGAACACCTGTTCCCCTCTCCAGGTGCCTGACACTTCCTCCCTCCCTAGTGTAGCTCCCCACCCGGTGGTGGACGCGTCGGAGAACAACACTAGGTCGGGGCTCTGAAGTTTGAGGGAAGTTCCTTCCGAAAGCTTCACAGGATTCGTAGCCACCACTTTAGGTGATCCTTTACCTCCTTTGGGATCCTCAACATTGTCTCCAAATTTTCTTTGTCCTCCCAATTCTCCTTCAGGAAAAACTGGAGAGGTCTGAGATGTAGTCTCCCCAAGGAAACAAACTTCTCAGCGAGGAAATGGTGCCCAGCAGACTCATCCATTCCCTCACCGAGCATGATTCTTTCCGCTTTAAGAACGTAACTGATATTTTTTTCTAATCCTTGCTGTTGCCGACCCTGGGACGGAAAAGCTCGAAAAGCCACTGAATCCATCTGAATCCCCAGATACACGATGGACTGTGGGGGTGGGGATCAGCTGCGACTTTTCGAAATTCACTAGAAGTCCCAGGGACTTTGCTAGAGTTAAGGTTGATTGAAGTCCTTCAGACACCTTTCTTTCGACGATGCTCGAATGAGCCAGTCGTCTAGATATAGAGAGATCCTTATGTTTGCAAGATGAAGCCACCTCGCCACATTCTTCATTAGAATTGTGAAAATCATTGGTGCCGTACTCAGACCGAAGCAAAGAGCTCTGAATTGGAAAAACTCTTCCCTTCATGACAAAACGGCAGATATTTCTTCGATCGGGGATGTATCGGGACGTGGAAATATGCGTCTTGCAGGTCCAGTGATACCATCCAGTCGTTTTGTCTTAAGGCGGAAGCACTGACTGAGGTGTCTCCATCTTGAACGTCTGTCTCTCTATAAAAAGGTTTAGACTGCTCACATCTAAAACTGGCCGCCAGCCCCCTCCCGACTGTTTCGGCACCAGGAATAACTGTTGTAGAAACCCGGGGACTTAATGTCCTCGACTTGTTCTATTGCTTTCTTCTCGAGCATTTGTTCTATCAGATCGTACAAGATCTGTTGTTTGTTTTTCTCCATGGTACGAGGGTGATAGATCTATAGGTGTTGCGCACAATGGAGGAGGCTTCAGGAAAAGGTATATTTTGTATCCTCGCTCGATGACGTTGAGCGACCAGCTGTCTGCCTCTATCTTCTTCCCTAAGCTTCTGCAAATAAATGAAGCCTGGCACCTACTGGCGGACTGAAGGACTTCCTCCTCATTTTTTACCTCTGGACTTAGACTGAGCTCTGCCTCTAGAGAGTCCTCTTCCTCTAGGAGAGGTCTAGAGGATGCTCCACCTCGAAAGGGTTTTATTTTTCTTAGAAAACTGGGTTCGTGTTGAAGTCGAAGTAACCGCAGGACGTCTAGAAGATTGTGCTAAGAGATCCTGAGTAGCTTTTTCCTGTAGACTTCCAGCTACATCTTTAATCATAGCCTGGGGGAAGAGATGGTCAGAAAGAGGGGCGAAAAAGCCCAATTCTGCCCCTTCTGTGTTGGAGACACTGCTTTGGTATTAAATTTACAGTAGATAGCTCTCTTTTTCAGGAGCCCTGCACAAAAATGTGAAGCCAATTCCTCTGAACCATCTCTGACGGCCTTATCCATACAAGCGAGAACACTGGATAGCTCCCCCAAGCTAATTGAGTCTTGACTACGAGACTTAGTGTCAAGCAGCCCCAAACACCAGTCTAAGAAATTAAATACTTCAATTGTCCGAAAAAGACCTTTCAGATGGTGGTCTATCTCCGCCGGTGTCCTGTTTTTTATTTTAGCTGACGAAAGAAGAGACCTTCTTGGTGCGTCAACCAGACTGGAAAAGTCACCTTGAGCGATGCGGGAGCTCTTAAACCGACATCCTCACCTGTATCATACCAGATCCCAGCCTTGCCGCAAAGTCTTGAAGTAGGCTGTGCAAAGGAAAACTTTCCTTGAGCTTTTCTAGACTCCATCCAATCTTGCACCTTCTTAAAAGCTCTCTTAGTTGAAAGAGACTTTGTCATTTTTAACAAATCCCGGAGTCTTATTTGTTTTTGACAACGAAAACTGAGAAGGAGGCGACCGAGGTGCTGCGGGTTGAAATCTTCTCCAAATAAATCCCGAAGCAATCGAACCAAAACTTGATAATTGGATGAATCTGACACAGCTGGTTGATCCTCTTCCGTTTCTTCTGAAATATTACTTAATCCTTCCTCATCTATAGGAGTGACCAAGGGGACTCCCGAAGCTGGTGGTACAAGTCCTTTCACTCCGAGCTTTAATGAAGATCGTTGTTTTGACGTGCATGGAGCATTCTGAATATTAATATCTAAAGATTCAGATAAAGCGGTAGCAATTTCTTGCTCATTCTCTCGATGGGAGTCCCTTCGAAAAGCCGATTGCAGTTGAGGTTCCATACTAATACCTTGCTGTGATACCTGATGGATATGCAACAAAGCGTCCGTTTGAACGTCTCGCTTGGCATCCGTCCGAGCGTCAAGCTTGGCGTCCAGCCGAGCGTCACGCTTGGCGTCCAGCCGAGCGCCACGCTTGGCGTCCAGGTGAGCGTCACGCTCGTCGCTCAGCCGAGCGTCCCGCTTGGCGTCCAGGTGAGCGTCACGCTCGGCGTCCATCCGAGCGCCACGCCTGGCGTCCAGGTGAGCGTCATGCTCGAGTCTGTCCGAGCATACCGCTTGTCTAAACAGGTGTCCTGTGAACACTCCGCTCCTTCCAAGCCGAACTAGGAGCGTCGAGTTTCTCAGACTGTATACGGCCTCGTTTCGTAATCATAGGATCGTCCGTTCTTGTATAAAGCGAGCCTCGAGAGTCTGGGCGAATCCTCGCAGGAAGTTTTTCATGCCCTTTCTCCAACTGCAGGTGAGACGTACGAAATCTAGAATGAGTACTCACAGGCGAAAGAGACGATCGGTCCACCCGTGCGGGAGACCTCTTAGATCTTTTAATCGGTAATCTATCATCTTTTCTTCTCGGACGAATTTTCTGATTCTCTCTCAGCCAGCAACCGAAGCAAGTTGTTGTTGCATCGACCTGATAACACTCTTTGTAGTAGAAGATTCTTTTTCAGGAGAAAAACTGATCCTATGAGAAGGCGAGGGGCGAGGGGAAGCCCTATCCCTTCTTACAGGACCCGTTCTAGTTCTCTTCTTAGAACGACTAGGCCGCTCCAAGGAGTCCTCGTCAGATGACATCATAATTCTCCTTTGAGGAGTCCATGCAGCAAAACTCTCCGGTGAAGACCGCAAACCAACAGGGGAAAAAGGACGTGAAGCGTCTTCTTCACTGCGATCGAAGACTCTGGCCGCCTGTGCGACACCTTGAGTTTTCGATCTTTTTTGCGGTGGAGAGTAATCCAAGTCTCGAGGCGAAGCCCGTAACGAAGAAGCAGCGCAAAGAGACTCTGCGTCCTCCTCTGAGAGACTACTGACGATAGCCGCCTGTGCGACATTTAACGTCATAGCTCTTTTCAGAGGACGTGAGCGTCTTCTCATGCTCCAACTCCTGTTAGGGGAGGACGCCTCCGAGGACGAAAAGCACTCGCGGAGGATAGCGCACTCGCACACTCTTTGGCAGCCTGGGGATCGGCTACAGGTTCTGCCGATGGACGCCAGATCGGTGGGGGTTACCCCGTAACCCTCCTGCGGCTTTCGACATGTCCGTCTTCCTGGGCTTGGAAGTTCGACAGAGGTCCAGGCCTAGAGGCATTATAGGGCCGATCTGACGCCCCCTCCACAACACTGGGGGCACTTTCACTGCACTTTTGTTCACTAATAATGCTTTTACCCTCCAAAGCGAGCACTTTAGATTCTAGGTTACGTATTGATTCAGAATCGTAGAAAGGGCATTGTCTTCCAACCTGATTTTTTAGGGCCCGAAGGCACAACATTTTTCAGGGCCCGAAGGCACAACAGATTTAGGTGTACCAACTACTGAATGTATAGTAGGAGAAAACCTTACTACCCTTACTTCTACTGACTGATACACTCCTGGAGGAAGATCTCCGTATCCTATCACGCTCCAATTTCCGCACATAGGATTCTAAGCCTTCCAACCCGAATCAGACAGACATTCACACTCCTTACAACGGTCATTTATAACACACGTATGTCCTCTACAATTATTACATATTGTGTGTGGGTTCCCTACCGAAAACCTTTCGGTAGCCTCACCTTACAACCTTCCATACAACAAACTCTGGTGCTAGATAAACTAGTCCCAGACATCTTAGTTACAGGAAAAAACCAAACCAAATTCAAATTCAATCCACTATCAGCGTAAGCCTAGTCACAATCCACGTTCGATAACGAAAAAACAAACAGGATACTCAAGTAACAGAGAAGTTTCGAAAATCCTAGACGGAGGTGTTGAAAACAGTTGTTATCAACACCGGCGACAGAAAAATTCTGAATAGAAAATGGGAATGGTTCCTGACACCCGCCTCCCAGCGGCGGGAATGGGTACTAACCAACCTCAATGGCCGACCACTGCGTGAGCCGGGAGTTTGAAATTCTTGTTGTCTTAGGACTTCGGAGAAATACAGCTATATATATATCTGCTTGGGTAAGTTTTCATGAACAAAAAGAAGTTTAGCTAATTGTATTTCTATGCAGAATTTATTAGGGGCTTAAATGGTTTAAAGATAGTTTAAGTAATGTTTTAAGAAGTAGGTTAGTTTCATCTTCAATTTAGGATTTCCGTTCACTTTAAATCATGTAGAGAAACGTCTGTGTCCATTTGTAAGTTGAAGTGACGATAGAACTGGTAGCATATCGTGAATTTAAGGTTTTTTCAATTCTTGTAGCGTTTATTCAAAGATCAACCAAGCGGGAAAAAATGAATTTGGAATCAGTTTTAGATTAATCATATCTGCAATGCAATTTTAAGACAAACTTCATTCCTTCCAATTTTTCCCCATCATTTTCTGATATTTATTGCCTCGTTATGGCTCCCATGAAATATCAAGCAGAGAGCGCCTAGGGGAAAATTGATGGTCATTTCGCTACTGACGGAGAGCCAATTCATCCCAGCTCTAATCAGTGAGTGGCATGAAAAGGAAAACCCGTCACTGAATAGAAGGAGCTGTGTGGTAAGGTCGAGTGGATATATATAAGAAAAAGCTCCTGTGAACTGACGAGGCAACAAATTCCACCCATTTCAGTTAACCAATAGCCGTGTGTTCGCCCACACAGACAGTTACCCCTGGATTAATAGAGTACAATGTTCTATAGATCATGGGTTACCCGAGCTCCAAACGGCCAAAGGTATCGTAGTGGCTAAGGTAGTGTATTGGTAGTATAGGTCTTGGGGAGAGGAGCGTGAGGTGCGCTTTGAAGCTCGAATGATAAACTTTGACTGAAAGTGAATGACCTTTACAGTATGATGAAAAGAGCTATAGCACTAAAGCACCGCTTGTTTTGCTGAAGATCGCGAATAGAGGAGAAATTCATATATTGAGCATTATTTTCGAATATGTTATACGTTAATCACTGCGTACTTGATCTTATCCATTTGATTTAACCGAGGCATGCAAGCAGTAGAAAAGTTGCACTGGGCTGTTGATTGCAATGGAACAGAGGTTAAATTGCAATTTATTGCCGTGACTATTTTCTCTTCATAAAGATTGGTCGTAGAAATGTGTTAGTTTCAGTTATGCTGCAACTTTAAATCATGTCATGAACATCAATGTTCATTTTGTAAATTGAAGTGATACTGGAACGAGAAGCAAGTCTAGACTTTATTTTGATTTTTTATTCATATGGAATAATACAGGAAATCAGCTGTGATAAAAGGTAGGTTTGATTTCTGGGTGATCGGTAATAAAGTAACATGAAAAAAAGTTACAGAAAAAAAAAAAAGTCACAATTTTGGGTAGGAAAATCACATTAATTTATAGTGGCTGCTAATGAAGTCACAAGGAAAAAATTCACTATATTTCTTGGTGGGGGGGGGGGGGGTCATTATCTTTATATAATATTTACAGTCTTTTATTTGCATTTATACGGTGAACCCCAACGGGCTTGTACTAAACACGCCAAAAGGTGGATACAAAACGGGTTAAAACCCCTGGTGGTCACTATCCAGGAAAGATTATCATAACTTTTTTTTCTATAACCTGGATTCGAATTCAGTTTTAAATGATCTCATATTTACGCCGCTGTTCCAAGACTAGAGTCCATCCCTCCGTTATCCTGCAGCAGAGCTTTGGGGAAATCTGTTCACAAGGAATGTCTATGTCTCCATCAGTACTCTCATCTGTCTCCTGCTTTGGTCCATGAATGATTGACTCAGCTGTCAACCAAACAACCAGAACTGACCACAACTCTCTCTCTCTCTCTCTCCCTCCCTCTCTCTCTCTCTCTTTCTCTCTCTCTCTCTGGCATTTCTCATCTATGAGATCAACAACAACCCTAATCAAAAAGATACAAAAGCATTCATAGACATATTAGAAGGATATGATCATTCAAACTGGAACAAATCAACAGAAAACATCTTGAAAATAATTGAAGAAGTTCCAAATAAAATCCAAGTGGTCAAGATACTCATAAAGAAAATTTACATCAATCAACATATTCCGACAAAGAAAATGAATAAGGTGAACATTGTGAATATACTAATTAATGCAATAGGAAAAAGAATGCCAAAAGCATGCAAACTGTGTAGGAGCAGCAGTCCATGAAACTTCCAGCCATGGCCCGGTGGTGTCCTGTCCTATAGGATTGCAAGACGCACGATCATGGCTAACTTTAACCCTGAATAAAATCAAAACTACTGAGGCTACAGGGTTATAATTTCGTGTTTGATGACTGGAGGGTGGATGATCAACATACCAATTTTCAGCTCTTTAGCCTCAGTATGTTTTAAGACCTGAGGGCAGACAAAAAGAGTGCGGACGGGACGAGCAAACAGCCATCTCAGTAGTTTTATTTTACAGAAAACTGAAAAGGAATAAAAGAAAACGTCCGAATGTGGAATGAAAAATTTGAAGTAAAAAAAAAAATACTCCAGGAGGAGGAGGAGGAGGAGGAACTTTTCTTTTCGGGATCCAGTGAACTGACTGATTGTTCCTCCTTGAATGGGAAGCCTTATGGCCTTGTTAGAGACAGACAAAACAGACGACATGAAAAGAGAAGCGGTCTTTATTCGGCCCTCTGAGTTTGCTCATTTGAATTCGTGTCGCTAAGCTCCGTTTCTCTAAGCGCATCAAGTTCCAATTCATTAAAGTTACGATTCCTCCTCCAATAATAATAATGTCCACCTTCCCTGCTTCCCATAACCAGCCTACATACAATTCCATTGTTACTAAAAGTTAGAGAAACAAAAAACAAAAACAAAAAAAGAACAAAACCTAATTACTATTACAGCCGTTGGGTCTCGAAACCTTCCCCTTCACGACTGTCTTACCCCCTAACAATAATGTCCTCCTTCCCTACTTCCCATAACCAGCCTACATACACTTCCACTGTCCTTATTAAAAGTTAAAAACACACACACACAAAAAAAAAAAAAAAAAAAAAAAAAAAAAACACAAACCATAAAAGTAAAACCCTATCACTACTCCAGCCGTTGGGTCTCCATCCCGCCCTTCATGAATGTCATACACCACACTATTTCTCGCGTTTCCATTTCCATTTCTTTCTCTCTCTCTCTCTCTCTCTCTCTCTCTCTCTCTCTCTCTCTCTCTCTCTCTCTCTCTCCGATCTACTAATTACCAAAGCATCCAACAAGTATAGTCCTCCCGAGGGCCCACTTTTCAAAGCTGGCTATTACGGCAGATGAAGTATTTTCACAATTTCTCTTTTATTACATAGATAAATCTATTTACATGCAATACGCAATAACCATTGATATCTTGGATTATTACTACGTGACAGCTAATGGAACCAAGTAAGTACTTATGCACTCCTTAATTTTGTCTAAAATTATTTCACAATTCGTGTCCTTCACCGTAGGGTTGGGATAAGTATTGTATTCTGTTGTTTCATATTCCGAACTAAAGGTACATCTGTGTTTACTTCATAATAATGAAAATAAGAAAAAATAACAGCCCTCCATTTGTCTATTCTCTCAACGATCTACAACAATTAACTAGCTTTCTTGTACCTACAAAGGAACGGTACCTACAGTGATGAAAACCTAAGATTTTATCACCTGATGAAACAGAAAAAATTAAACATCCTAACCCCACCCACAAACACTGAACTGAATATCCACTCACCATAACAAAATCCCATCACTGTTCTCTCTCTCTCTCTCTCTCTCTCTCAAAAAAAAAAAAAAAATTAATAAATAAATAAATAAATAAATAAATAAATAAATAAATAAAAATAAAAATAAATTTTAATTTCATTTTTCAAATAGGACAAAATACATTTTTTCCTCAAAGTTTTCAAGTAAAATATGAAACACTCTACCCCGACCCACAAACATTAAACAGATTACCCACTCACCATCACAAAATCTCATCTAACCTTCTCTCCAGAAAGAAGTAATTTTAATTACATTCTATTAAATGTGGCAAAATCAATCTTTTTTTTTTTCAAAGTTTTTCGAGTAAAAATAAAATGTTCGCTCAAACTCTGTGCAAAGCATGCAAACAGGAAACAAGAGTACCCTTCCCACACAAAATACAGCCCTTGTAAAATTTAATATAAATTTTTCTAAAGCATACAATATTATAAAAAAAATATACAGTCATACCCACCATTTCAAGATTTCAGTAGCAACCTCCTTCTTTAATTAAATTATAATAATACCTTTAGACGTTACCAAAACCTAATTCTTGATTCAATACTGTGAAAAATTTAAACATTACATGACCTCCCTGCTAAAAAATAAAAATAACCCAGACCCTCTAAGGTGATTATCTGTAGCTTTTTTGGAAAAGCTAGGACAAAAAAAAAGAAGAAAAAAAAGTAAAAACCCCATAAGAGTACTATAATAAAAAAGAATCGCAAAACCCCCATCCGCAAGTTTCAGAAACCCCTTCAGAAATATAGCAAAGCAATTACTGTAATAATCCAGATATACTATTTATACTTCTGTAACCCTTCTGGTAATAACTCCCTCCCGTCCACAGTCAAGTATATAAGTGCACATATTAACCAAACTGTGCTTGTTCCAAGGTGATACCATGTCTCCTAAAACATTTCTTTCATGTTCTACTATTATAATGGCCTCCTGTCTAACAATAAATGTGGCTACTAGTACTAATTACTCAAAACAGCACCAGGGTCATTTCTTTCAAGTTCTACTATTATACTTCCCCCATGTCTAACAATAAATGAGGCTAACACTAAGATACTCATAACAGCACCAGGATCAGACAGGGTAAATATGGTTATTGAGTGTTTTGATTCTAAAACAATTTTCTAATCAGACAGGGTAAATATGGTTATTGAGTGTTCTAAAACAATTTTCCTCTGTACCAAAATAGTGACTAATGTATTGTATACCCAAGATGCTGAGGTACTGGAAGGGTGACAAAATTAATATACTCTTTGTTTGGTTGACAAATGTCAGAATAATACTGAGCTCTATATTCATTTAAATGAGGTACCTTGACGTTTTTTATGACATTTACTCATTGGTCAATGACTAAAAGTAGGGCATAATACCCAAAGTTAGGCTAGGTTTTATTGCTATACAGCCCTGTTATAACCCTATAATCAGGTTTACCAAGTATTTCAAACAATTCAGAGAAATTTTTCCTCTATCCCAAAATTGCCAATGATGTATAGCCTCGTTACTAAGGTATTGGGCAGGGTGTAAGGTATTGGGCAGGGTGTGGTAAATAGTACTTTTATATTATTAACATAGCACACCATATTATTAGGTAGAGTTTCAATTGGTGTATTTGGTCAAATTATTGCACTTATCTTCTTTGTAATTATGACACACTAAGCAATGACCAAGCCTTTCATAACTCAACTAACGATATGAATATTTATTGTTATACTCCCTAGGTGGTGTTAGTTTCACAAAATTTTTGTGTCACAGAATAGTGATCTCCCAATTTTTTACTAAAAAATCTTTCCAAAGGCATCATAATTGATGTTTCATAATTTCCTTCAGATTCTTTAAGAATGATGCTGCTTTATTGTATTTTTTAACAAAAGAGGGTGTATATGCTATAAATGAATTTTACTGATGTGGAAAAGAATGTATTAAAGCAACAAAAATGCTGCCTTTGGAAACACTAGCAGCTTTCAAAATGGAAATAACTTGGGTAACTATTACTGGCAACTGATTTTGAATGTCAGATAGTTCAACAAGAGAACAAGACTTGTTCTCTTGTTGAACTATCTGACATTCAACAAGTAACCAAGATACTATATATTCCTCTTATACCTTATGCACCCTAAACTAAGTTAGGTGGGAAAGGGGTCCAGAAGGCAAAGCCTTCTCCAGCCAGGAAGAGTTCAATACCTCATGTTGGGTTAGGCTATGAAAGGTTAGTTAGGGATATGGTGCTGGTGGTTAAAATCCACAGTGCGTTAAGATATGATTAGGTAATGTCAGTACACATCCTGGTCAACATCATAATACAGTAGTAAAATTTCTCTACAATACAACATTCTATATTACCACTAATTAAATTGTGGTAATTTAGGTGGTTTTATTCTTATGAAATATGAAGAGCCCAACATCTATTGAATGTATTAAATTTATAGGACTTTTCAAAGTCTCAATTTGGTGCACAGGCCATCTAGCTAATTGCTACACTACCTGTGTGAATTGCAAAAAGCAGTGGTCAGAAGTGAGTAAATTAAAGGATTAACTGTTGGTAGCAAAATGGCTGTGATCAATCGGTAACAATTCCTCTAAACTTTTAAAAGTTGAATGGTATGGCAATGGCAAGTAAAAGGATGCATCCTAACCTAAACCAGCATGCTTGGATTGAAAGCTTTACCCCATTTTGGTTACTCCTTGGAGTCGTAACTCAACATGAATTAAAAGTGCCATAAATCATAGAGTGAAATACAAGGATGCATCTTAACCTTAGCTAAACCTAGCTAGTGGGCCATATCGATTAAAGGGCTTTTCACTCCTTGTATGCTCCCCAACCTAACTGGACAGTGAGCAGAATAAATCAGAATGGAATACAAGGATGCAATCTTACTTAAACTTAACCTAACCTAGGGTCTGGTGGTTGCCAGGTCCTAACCTAACCTACTTTGGACACCCTGTACCTCCAACTAATTATGACCTAGAGTGCTGTAAATCAAAAAGGGTCATACAGGGATGTACCTTAGCCTAACTGGCAATTGGAGAAGGGAAATTCCCTGTACTTCCCTAAATATTGCTTGCAGTTTAGCATATTCCTTTAAAAAAATTGGGAGATAAAAGGCTGTGATTCACCTTTGGAAGAATTTTGGGAAGTCATTTATTATGAATAAAAAGGATTACTCCACAATCTTCCAAAAATCATATGACTTTCTTATGTTCGATATTGAATTTGCCAATGATATTACTACATTCTGTTGGCACTATCTGTGTCAATATGAACATGAACTCACGTTCATATTGACACGAGTAGTGCGTGAACACAGTTTCTCTTACATATTTTTATCACAGGATTATTGAGTCTATGTCTTACATTCCAGGTTCTTCCATTTTCCATCCCATTAAAGTCACAAATTATGAAGGTTCAGTTTTCAGATGTTTTCAGTCTCCTACTATGTTTTAGCACCTACTGTGTTGTTAAGAAGTGCCAACAGAATGTAATATCATCATTGGCAAATTTTATTATCAAATATACGGAAGTCAAATGATTTTTGGAAGATTGTGGAGTAATCCTTTTTTTTCATGATAACTGACTTCCCAAAATTCTTCCAAAGGTGAATCACACCCTCTTACCTCCCAATATTTGTAAAGGAATATGCTAAACTGCAAACAATATATTGGGAAGTACAGGGAATTTCCCTCCTCCAATTGCCAGTTGGATTATGGTACATCCCTGTATAACCCTTTTGATTTACAGCACTCTAGGTCATAATAAGTTGGAGGCACAGGGCGTCCAAAGTAGGTTAAGTTAGGACCTGGCAACCACCAGACCCTAGGTTGGGTTAAGTTTAAGTAAGATTGCATCCTTGTATTCCATTCTGATTTATGCTGCTCACTGTTGGGTTAGGTTGGAGAGCATGCAAGGAGTGAAAAGCCCTTTGATGGGTATGGGCACAAGGTTATCTTAGGGTATGATGCATCCTTGTATTTCACTCTATAATTCATGGCACTTTTAATTCAGGTCGTGTTAGAACTCCAAGGATCAACTAAAATGGAGTAAAGCTTTCAATCCAAGCATTTTTAGTTTAGGTTAGGATGCATCCTATTAGTAGTACTTGCTTTTGCTATATCACTCAACTTTAAAAAGTTTAGAGGCATTGTTACCAATTGAGCACAGCCTTTTTGTTACCAACTAGTAATCCTTTAATTTATGCACTTCTGACCATTGCTTTTTGCAATTCACACATTTTTGTCGCCACCCCCACCCACATCCAATAAAAATCCCTGGTTTCCCTCTGGAATACCCTGTAACTGTTAAGAATAAGGTAGCAAAAAAAAATGGTTTGCATCAACAATAATGGTCAAATCAAATAAAATATGGTGGTTTGCCTACTAACTCTAATAAAATCGAAGATAACGTCAAAAAATTATAGGTTTCCCTCTGGATTACCCCACAATTGTCACATACAGTAGGAATTTCATCAACGAAGGTAGTTTGCAAAAACAATCTGTAATGTCCAACATTACTTAAAATAGAAGATAAAGTCAGAAAATTTTCAAAAAGTTGGACACAAATTAATATATAACTTCCAACCAATAAGTTTCTAATTTCATATTCTTCAACCATAAAACCTTACTTCCCAATCAGTTCCCCATTACAGTTGAGGCACGGTTGAACTAGGCTATCCATGCTTTGCCAAGTTAAGTAAATTTTAAAATTTTCCAAATCACCAATAAACTCATTAAAATGTTTATTTTACATTTACACTGAATTATTACTTTTTTAAGCATTAATTTTACTTTCCTGGTAATCAGGCTATTTAACATAATTTTCCCCACCCAGACGAAAAACTGCTGTCTCTTACTGGCGGCATTCCATTAATGATAAATAGGTATAGGCCTAAATCATGTTGTGATGGGTTAACGAAGCATTTATGACATAGGAGGATAACAAATTCGTTAGAATCAAATCAAATACAGGTATACACACCTCGATGGAAAGTTTACAACTGGAAAAATTTAATGGAACACTTACGCCGTCTTTGGGGGAAGGTTCTTGAAGTATCCTGGTTGAACGTTACTCCTTCCATAATTCGAAACTTGCACAATATTTGAGGCCGTTATGAGAATGGTACAACTGGAAACGTCATTTTACCCTTCTATCAAAATATCTTGCTAGCCTATCTCTTTGGTTAGAGTTCTGGGTCCATTCTCATTGGCCTAATCATAAGAATGAGGTAGGCTAGTTACATTCTGTAGTTTTCTTTAGACTAGTAGATATAAAGGGTATTTTTCGTTTTTTCCTCATCTAGGTATTCCATAGACCCAATGGTAAGAATAGTCACATCCTGTAATCTTCTTTAGGCTAACCGACTCCAGGGCTACGTTTCGCTTTTCCTTTTTGTTATTTTCATGAGCCCTAGTACCTAATATAGGGTAACTGACAGTACTATATATAGGTAGCTAACTTCAACATTAATTTTCCGGATTCATTTCAGAACCAGCATATCTATGCATAGCGTAGCTTGGTATTTCTACAGAAGCAATCCGCGGTGGCTTAGACTATGGCAATTGACTGATTCCTATGTTATTTGAGTTACTGTACAAGATTTAAAAGTAATATCCATTCGGGCGGCTGTAACTAAGCAGTAATTGACCTTTGAAAGTTACATAATAGCCGCACCAAACTCAAAGGTATATTAAAGTTTAGTTCCAACCAAACGAACAAAATATTCCTTACAACCCTTGTAAAGCAACTAAAATAACATGAGAAAAGGTCAATGCCATAGTCTAAGTCACCGAAGAACGGTCCTATAGGAAGGTACCAAGTATTCGTTACGGTGAAGGCAATGTAAACACAGCCGCCATGTTTAAATTCCCCAATCACCACGGAGCCATATGTTCACTAAGGGGGGGGGTGGGGGGGGGGGTAACGCACAGAGGTGGTGGGCGGGGTGGGGTAAGGTGGAAGGTACGAGTTGTCTTAGCAGCACCCCACTGAATAGTAACATACCTTGACGCAACTTTCGGCGAAAGCCTAACACTCACTTTCCTAAAACATAATAATTAAGAATAATGTTTGGACCTTACCTTAAAGGGGTGGAGGGTACACAGCAGCAGCTGCTTTTAAGAATGCGTTGAGGCGGGTCTTGGGTTCCTCAAAATGCAGCTTGAAATAAGCAACAGCCAAGTACCCGACGAAGTTATACATTCTCCTCCCGTATCTTGGAGTCGACTGAATGGGGGCAAAAGACCTGCTTTCTCAGGAGGCCATGGTCCTGGCAAAAACCGATTAGTCGATCATAATTACCCGAGTAAAAGGCAGAAAAATCTTTGTAACTCATGTAACAATTGTTACATGAAGTTGGCAAAGAGTTCCTGGTGAGGGGCTGGGGCGAGCGTGAAGTAGATGCAGCAGTGGATGTCATGGCGGCAGATTCAACAGTGTTGGAGTTCTACAGTTAGGAGGTGGCAGGAGGCCAGACCGTAGAAAACAGGGTAGGAGAGGTGGGGTGGAGTAGTAAAAATGCTTTGATGCTATTGGTTGAGGCAGGGTGGGGCTGAGGTAAATGAACAAGCACTTAACAAGATAAGTTGGCAATGTTAAGGGTAATAAAAGTAAATGGGTAGTTAAGGAACTAAATGTAAATGTGGGATGGGTTCAAAATATGAAATAATACAAATACATATATAACGGCCCAGGAGGGGGTGGGATTTAAGTCCTGGGTGGTAAATGTGTAATAGGGCCTATGTAATAATACAAAAGACCAAATTAAAACATAGGTTAGCATATAACAAAACTAATTAAAGCTTGTAGGGGATGTTGCCTGACCAGGGGTGGGGTTGGGCCTGCGGTAACCCCCCTTAAAGAACCAAACCAACCTAACATAACCTAACCTAGCAGGGGATGTAACCTTACCTAGTAGGGAACTTAACCTAGTAGGCAATGTTGCCTGACCAGGGGGGATTTGCCCCCCGTACCCCCCTTAAAGGCCTAACCTAACCTAGTAAGGAATGTAACCTAACCTAACCTAGTAGGGAATATTGCCTGACCAGGGGGCTTCGCCCCCCGTACCCCCCCTTAAAGGCCTAACCTAACCTAGTAGGGAACATTGCCTGACCAGGGGGGCTTCGCCCCCCCGTACCCCCTTAAAGGCCTAACCTAACCTAGTAAGGAACGTAACCTAACCTAACCTAGTAAGGAAATACTAGGCCTAACCTAACCAAGTAGGAATGTAACCTAACCAACCTCAACCTAACCTAACCTAGTAGGGAATATTGCCTGACCAGGGGGGCTTCGCCCCCCCGTACCCCCCCTTAAAGGCCTAACCTAACCTAGTAAGGAATGTAACCTAACCTAACCTAGTAGGGAAATACTAGGCCTAATGTAACCTAGTAAGGAATGTAACCTAACAACCTAAACCCTAACATAGTAGGGAACATTGCCTGACCATGGGGGCTTCACCCCCCCCATACCCCCCCTTAAAGGCCTAACCCTAACCTAGTAAGGAACGTAACCTAACCTAACCTAGTAGGGAAATACTAGGCCTAACGTAACCTAGTAAGGAATGTAACCTAACCTAACCTAACCTAGTAGGGAATATTGCCTGACCAGGGGGGCTTCACCCCCCCGTACCCCCCCTTAAAGGCCTAACCTAACCTAGTAAGGAATGTAACCTAACCTAGTAGGGAATATTGCCTGACCATGGGGGCTTCGCCCCCCGTACCCCCCCTTAAAGGCCTAACCTAACCTAGTAAGGAATGTAACCTAACCAAACCTAACCTAGTAGGTAACCAAGTAGGGAATGTAACCTAACCAAACCCCCCCCCCCCCCCCCCCCCCCCCCCCCCCCCCCCCCCCCCCCCCCCCCCCCCCCCCCCCCCCCCCCACCCCCCCCCCCCCCCCCCCCCCCACCCCCCCCCGGTATCCACCCTTGAAGAACTAACAACCTAGCCTAACCGGGTAACCCCCTTCAAGGAAGTAAAATTAGTAGGTAAACCAACATATAACAAACTAACCCTAAGGTATGTTGCCTAACCGGGGGATGGGATTCGGCCCCCAGTAGGTAAAATGACATATAAACCTAACTTTGATGGGTGTGGAAGTGTAAAATGTAAAAAGTAACCATACATAACTGCAATAATAGTAAGGAAACTGGAAGGGAGGTGTAAATTGTAATGTCTGTAAAAGTGTATAATGGAATATATTTAAATGTAGGTTTTATAAAAATAATGGCAAACTTTAATCTAGATATTGGTATCGGTGAGAAATGCATTGTAAATGGTGTAACGTAAAGAGCCAGTCGTGAATACTGGAAAGGGGAGGGATTGACTTGTGTATAAAATGATAGGGAGTGTGTATGTAATATGCAACGCAATGTGCAATTTCACGTAACAGGTAGGTATCGAAACGTCCTAAAACTGAGTTCTATATCAACACGTAGGCATTTTTAGGTGTCTGTCCTCAATTATAACATAATATTTCAAGTTATATGGTGAAATGATTAGGTGGGGATATTTCAAAACAGTTATTATACAAATACTATGGAAAAATGAAAAGGAATAAACTCTAGAATTCACATAACATTTTTAATAAACAAATTAGGTAATGCTTTTATGTAACTCAACGTATGGTTACCAGCCAGGGTTCCCAGATGACACCACTACCAACCAGCCAAAGTCTACCATGAAACCAGCCAAAATCCCGCCAAATGGAAATCCAAACCAACCCAAATAACCGGCAAATATATGTGCGTATATTTATCTTTTTTTTATAAATGTATATTTTTTTTATCATATATATGCTTGTATAGCGGCATCATAGTTTTAGTTAGATAATATAAACTAATATAAGAATACAGGAAAAAAAACGAGAATGAATTGAAATTTTGAAATGAGGCTCGTTCTCTGAGAATCCGGCGGCCTGTTTTGTGGTCGTCTGGTGTGTGTGTGATTTTTTATTTTAATTCCATCTACATATTTTGCTGAAATGTTACCAAGTTTTTACTGAAAACCTATTCATTCCCCATTTTCCTGAAAACCTTCAAAAATTCCCAATCTGGGGAGTTATTCCTCAAACGTGGGATCAGTGTTTAGCTCAAATAGAAAGTATTTGAAAACCAGCCAAAATACCACTAACCAGCCAAAGTGAATTTTTACCCACCAAATTAGGAAAAAAAGCCAAATTTGGTGAGAAACTGCCAAATCTGGAACCCTGTACCACCCAATCCTTCACTCAGTCCGGTAGCAACGTAGGGGTCTTACTGTAACGTGTTTGGCTAAAATACATGTATCCCTCCCGTAAACAAACCCATTTCTTTCCTCACTAAGCAGTCTGAGTTTAGGCCAAAAGCTCCCTTACAGTTAGCGCATGCGCAGTAGCATTAGCGCATGCGTAGTAGGATTCAGTGTTGTGGTAGTAGTAGTAGTAGACGAATATGGATGTGGCACGGCTCCACTATCGCTAGTTTTGTTATCTCTTATTTCCGCCTGTATTTCGTGTTTTTAAAAGTGATAAATGTGGGAAATACCACAATAACACGGCAAAATCACCCCCACCCCCAAGTGGTTTCTCCCCACCCAAAACCCCGGTTCCCACTGGGGGTCCCCCTTACCGTAGGATAGAGTTAGGGTTTTGTCCCCACCCAAAACCCCGGTTCCCAATGGGAATCCCCTTTACCGTTAGGATAGAGTTCAAAGGTAAATTAGAGTCGTCCGAATAAATATTACTTCATATTCTTGTTCAGGGGGTAAAACTGCATAGAAAAACCGCAACTGCCATACTCTGGGCCGCCGCGGATAGGTACACTAGATCTACCCGTAGCTTTCTTCATTATTATTGCTTTGACTTTGTGCATCTAAAGCGCTTTAGTCTATCTGCCTCATCAGCGATCTCAAACTAGGATTTTAATCTGTCCTTTAAATCTTCGACATTTCACACCGACTTCCTTTGCAATTCCGTTATTTATTACTTTTAAATCTTGAAACATGGCCTGTACAGCTTTAATATTACGGTAACTAAATACTTTCTTAACATTTACCAGCCATAATACTACCTATGGGTTCCTTATTCGGTGCTACTGCCCCCATAGCCATAGGCCTGATCTTCGTACCAGTGACACACTAGTATGACCAATCTTACCGTAGGCACCATTAGTTCTTTTTTATTTTTGCAATTACTCTATAGAACCTCTTCATAGGCCTTCCTTCAGGTCGATGAGTCAAGATTAATCACAGAATAAGACACTAATCATGCGAACTAAAACACGGACGGACAACACTCACACCTTTCGGCTTTCAGTCAAGTGAGACTGTGGAATGTGTGGATGTAAACATTATTGCAATAATTTGAATTCGAATTAATTGTAACAATATTTCTGTGACATCAGAGATAATTTTAAAACTATTTTTACCACGAAAAATCAAAATCTACAAAAAATGGTGTAAAATCTACCAAAAGTAAATAAAATAAAATAATAATTTGATTATCGAATGCATTTACGTTAGGAGGTCTGTTGGCTGAAGCCTCACATCGACTTGGTATCGTTTATCATAGACGATTGTGTGTGTGTGTGTGTGTGTCTGTGTGCAGATTCTTCATCTCGTCACCGCGCAGGTCAGCTTAACTTTTCTTGTTGTAAAGAAAGATAAGGAGAAAAAGGGGACGTTATATATATATATATATATATATATATATATATATATATATATATATATATATATATATATATATATATATATATATATATATATATATATATATATATATATATATATATGTATGTATGTGTGTGTGTATGTATGTATGTATGTATGTATGTATGTATGTGAGTGTGTGTGTTTGTGTGTACACGGCTCATCGATAAGGAATAAGGAATAAAAATGTCCTTTGTATTCTTACTGACCCCTGATGATGAGACGTGTCGTCTCGAAAACTCGGCTAAATAAATAAACAGAATTATACCCTGGTTATTTATGGTCTATTCTGAATAAGAAAAAAAGGACATTTTTTATTAACATTTTCTATCAAACATCTCTAGAGATGCTTTCCTTTTCACACCAGAATATTCAAGTTATCAAAAGGACTTGCATTTTTCCCTTGTTTCTCTACAACTCACCTACTAGCGTAGCTGCAAATTCATTTCTAGAGGTGTAAATATGTAAATGCAATTCTTAAATGGTATCCCCGACCATTTTACCGTTATTAGCACAGTGCATCACTGCCAACGAAGCCAGAGAGGTTCCTGCAATTAAAAGCAGAGCCAAATTGCAACAGGTGAGCTGTGTAACTGACAGCTAGAAAATTAATACAGAAAATGGAATTAGACTAGAACGCAGAACACAATGTTCTGCAGTTTTTATAACTTTTAATCTTTTTTTTCTTGTTTACAAAGTTTCTGCATTAGAGGAAGTAAGCTTCGGAAAGAGAGTGAAAGATAATGAGGTAATATTTTACTTGAAGCTGAAACTTAATAGAAGAGAGTTTCCCTATCTTTTATGGGGCTGGTATAGCATCAAAACAATTATGCAAACAAATGATTCCGAAAGACGTGATTCTCCTATGGTTTTCCAAGGTAACAATCCCCGTAGGTGGCGA
>NC_061097.1:22629116-22666616 GCF_015104395.2 Macrobrachium nipponense
GTCCGGTTTCTCCCACGCGATCCCTATAATACCCTTCCCAACCGAACCCCACCTCCGCCCCCCCCCCCCCCCCCCAAGTCTCTCCTGTCTCTTCTCTATATTATGTGCTCAACACCACTATTCTCAAAATTCCATCGTCAAGTTTTCTCTTTTCTTTCATCGTTCCTCTTCCTTATTTAAAAATTCGTCTGTCTATTATCTTTTCTGTTATATACCTTCTTTTGTACCATTGTTCTGTGCAACTGGTGTTCGCTTGTGAAAGGATTTTGAGTTTTTTCCTAATTACTTATTCCTTAATAAAATTGGATTCCATCTCTTCATAATTATTCTCTTGGCTAGTTGGTTAAAATTACGCTGGGTTATTCCAGCGAGGGTCCTAATATGAGGCGGTAAAGTGTGAATGGGATTAGGAGGTCTGGTGTGGACATATGGACTCTGCCCAAAAACCAGACTATAGAGCCCGTAACTCATGGGCGTGGTAGAGTTCACTCTTAAAGAAGGTCGTCCCAGTAGGAAGAGAAAATATGCAGGATGAAAAAAAAATATATGCAATAAAAAAAACTGAAGGAATGTCAAAGAAACTTTCCCCATAATCAGTGGAAGGGTCAGTCGTTCAGAGCTGAATGGAAGGAACTATACTTGGTCATCTGTCCACCCGCCTGTGGTGTTTGCGCATGGTAACACTGCGTTCCGGGCTTTAAAATAGTTATGCATGTGTAAGGTTTTAGGTAAATAAAGGATATCTGGGTGTACATTTGCACCTGAAAAGTGTTTTAATAATTTACCATATGCGAATCACACTGTTAATATTCGAAATAGGATATTGTTATTTATTGTTCAAATGTAAGCTGCCTTTTCGGGGTGGCGAATGGAACAGCCACACGCATTGGAGGGAAAAGTGCTAAATGCACTTTATAAAAATTAAAATGCACTTTATAAAAATTAAAAGTATATACTGATATACTTATGTGTAATGAAGTAACACGTAGCTTAGTAGCAGTCCAATAAAGTTGACATCTTGCCGTAGTGAACAGCGAGAGAACAATTTTCCTGCCACTAAATCTGGCTGTTCCATTCACCACCCTGAAAAGGCACCTTACATTTAAACAATAATAAAAATATCCTATTTCGAATAACGGTGTAATTCGCATACAGTAATTATCAAAACACTTTTCAGGTGCAAATGTACACCCAGATATCCTTTTATTTACCTAAAACTTACACATAGTGTAACTATTCAAAGCCCGGGACACAGTGTTACCATGCACAAACACCACAGGCAGGTGGACAGATGGAAAAAAACTGAATATAGGTATATAAACTATAGTAGATTCACATCAACCGTGTATGTGATGTCTAGGCCCGTTCCTTACGATGCTTCTGATTGGTCGTTTTGATAAGCCAATCACAGGGCTAGAAACTCTAAGTGTCTCTCAAGAGTTCACATAGGCAGGATGTATGTGCCACCTATTTTGAAAGACATATCCCCCAGGAGAGGTGGAATATACATGTACTTTGTGAACTCTCTTGTGAGACTGAGAGTTTCCAGCCCTGTGATGGCTTATCAACAGCCAAATCAGGAGCTATTGCGTTAGTGCTATTATTCTTTAGGAGTAATATTGATTTAAATTTAGTATTTCTCATACAAAGTCTACAGTATATTTTATAAGACAAATACTAAAATTTGTTAGTTATTATAGATATACATCGTCAAGAGATTGCCCTCGATGCTGCCTCCTAACGTAGCCTAATGCCACCAGCATTCGATATTGAAAGTATTATTATTACTATTTGATGATTGGTATTGTTAGAATTATCTAACTCAAAATCAATTATAAGGCAAGTCTTTTTAACTTCAACTTACCTGCACCATTATCCAGAACAATTTCTTCTTGGCTTCGAATTTTTAATCCTTTAATTCACTTTTTTCGGCAGAAAAAAGAACACCCGTTCTTCTGTCCGACAGGTACCACAAGACTCTCTTCCTTGTCGGATCAAAAACAGTCAACAACTTTGTTTTCTTTCGCTTTGTCCGAAACTCTCGAACAACGTTGAAAATATAAAGACGGGAAAGCAAAACTGTTTCCTTATAAGGAATACATTTAACATTAAATTAATTAATTCAATTAGAATACAAAAAGGGGAAAGTTAAGAATTTACATTTAATATTAACAAACGGCAATCATTCAGTTTACTTTCCGTCCATAAACGAACACCAGAAATGGGGCAAAAGTAAGAAACAAACGAACTAGTCAATTCGACTATTCTCCCACGAATGAAATTACCATTCTCCAATCAACTATTTCTATATCTTCCCCAACCAACAAAAGAAAAGTGGTTACACAAAGAACCATTTTGACAGATTAACTCGACAACAAAATAAAGACAAGCTTTTCTAAAACCAAAACAAACCACTGTTTACAATCTACCCTCCGAGCTAAACTTCTTATTAGGTTTCTGGAGGCAAGAGCAGTACTACGTGTAGGCCTAATAGATGTTTCATTGGGCAAAGATGTTCCAGTGTCAGGTATTTTATCTGTCTACACTTCACTAATATTTTCTTCTTGCTCTTTAATTTGAACATATAAATTAGGATCATTAAGCTCAGAATATAATTCTAAAGGTATTAAAAAACTAACATTAATTTCACTTTCACTTTTATCAGGCTTAACAATACGAACAGTACGTATAACACCTTCATTATCACTGAATGTTTCAACAATTCTAACCAATGGCCAATAAGTTCTAGATTTGGAAGGTAATTTAAAGAGAGCAATTTCCCCTTTTTCCCATTTTCTTGGAGGATGAAAAGAAGATCTATCCTTTTCTTTCAAACTTACTAAATATTCAGAAAGCCACCTTTCCTTAAAGCTTTCATAAAGTCCATCTCTAGTTTCCAAAGTACGAGCAAGGAGAGAAGAATACTCATCCTCCTCACCATACTCCCACTCAGGAACTTGTTCAGAATCACCAAACATTAATGAAGGAATAAATCTGCCAACCAAGAAATGATTAGGAGAAATTATATCTATCTCATTTTCACAAGATCTATAAGTTAAAGGCCTATTATTCAAAATTTTCTGAATGTCAGAGAGGAAAGTGACAAATTCAGAAAATGAAGGAGTAAATCTACCAAGAGTTTTAAAAAGGCAATGCTTAATTGTTTTAATTAATCTTTCCCAAACAGCACCGTACCACGCTGCGTACACAGGGATAGTCTTATGAGAAATTGAAGCGACCCTAAACTTCTCCTCAAACTCAGAAGAAGTAAGTAACTGTTCAATTATATTACCAGCCTGAACAAAGGACTTGGCATTATCTGAATAAACAGCAACAGGAACACCAAACCTATTAGAAAATCTAATGAAGAAAGCTAATATAAATTCCGAGGTTGACATTGACTGGACAACTTCCAAATGTATTGCTCTTGTATTGAAACAAGTGAAAATAAGAATGTACGCCTTAAATTTTTCTCCATTTTTCTCCCTCAACCATAAGTGGCCTGTATAATCCACACCAGTATGAGCAAAAGGCACACTCAAATTAACCCTGGAAGAAGGAAGCGAAGAAGGAGAAGGATACTTCACTGTGCTAGCATTATAACGCTTGCATACAATACAATCCTTAAGGACAGACAAAACTGCTTGCCTAGCCTTCACAATCCACAAACCATGCATGCGCAAAAAACTAAGAGTGGATTGCAAACCCATATGCATAGACTTACAATGGGCATAATAAATCAACAACCGGGTCAAATGATGCTTCTTATCCACAAGAATAGGATTGACAATATCAAATTTTAAAGTAATGTTTTTTGTCAATCCGACCTTTAGTTCGCATTATACCATTATCCATCCAGAAACAAATTAAAAACTGCCTAACTAAAGGTGGAACTTCAACTAAAGAATTTTTACTCTTTAGATAAGATAATTCAAGAGGAAAAGCATTAACCTTAGAAGGTAATTAGAAGCTGCCTCAACAGGGTCAGCTTGAATTTTCCTAAACTTATATACAACAGTAAATACCTTAGAAACTACACTATAAGTCTAGAAAAAACTAGAAAAATTACTAATATTTATAAGATGTTCCTTTTTAGGAAACATTACAGGAGAAATTAAGTCACCCTTCACATTATCAGGAATACAACCCAAAAGACCTTAGGCCACTCGTCAGGAGAATTCAACCAAGAAGGCCCTCCGATCCAAAGACTGAAATTTTCAAGAAAATGCTTACAAGTACAAGGTTTAGTAAGTAAATCAGCCTGATTGCTAGATGAAGGAATATAAGCTAATGAAACTCTACAAAATCTATCAGAAATCCTATCTAACAGATTAGAAATTTCCTTCAACCTATTATTCACAAATGTGTTTCTCTTAGGAGCCCTATTAGTAAGAATCCAACTAAGAACTACTTGGCTATCTATAAAAAAGAGTTATGCTTTCAGTTTTAGTACAATTTAATAGATTATTTTCAAAAATAGTATCAAAACACTTCAAAGCTAATTGAGCAGCCAAAAGTTCTAAAGTCGGGAGAGTTTTCTCCTTAATAGGGCTAACCTTAGTCTTAGCAAATATCAGGGAACTATGGCCACCTTGCACAGCATACATAACACAACCATAAGCTTCCTTCGAAGCATCTGCAAACAAAAACAGTTTGATAGGAGCATCAGTTTTATAAGTTTGTCTGGAAAAAGAAGCTTGACTAACCTCACTGTAAGAACTGCAAATTTTACTCCATAACTTAGTAGCAATTTCAGCACTTGCTGTTTCATCCCAGTTCGAAACTTGCTGGCACAACTTACGAATAATAAGCTTGCCCTGCAGCATTATAGGTGCAAATATGCCAATAAGGTCAAAGACAGAAGACAAAGCTGACAAAATCTGACGCTTTGAGAAAGCATCCTTGTTCAATTGCTTAACCTTTAATTGTAAGGTATCCTGGTTAGAGTCATAAATATATCCTAAAATCTTCATTTCAGAAGAAGTACCTTTTCATCTTCATTAAGAGTAGATAACAAAGCAGGACAATTAGACCCCCCCACTCCCGTAAAGGCAACCCCCCTGAATTCATAATTTCCTTAATAGAATTGATAATAAATGGTGCCCTGGGCTCCCTGATTAGAAGAGAGCACCAGTTATCAACTATAAAATTTTGTCTTTAGGTCAGAGAAAAGCTACTTCATTCCCTCTATACTAGACAAATGATGTTGAATAATATAATTCAATATAAAAGGAGAACTTACAAATCCAAAAATTATGGTATTATACCTATAAGCAACAAACTTCCCATTTATCTTTCTAAAGAAACAAAATCTATTTCGATCAGACTCTAAAGATAACCTAACTTGGAGAAAAGCTTTCACTAATATCAGCTACAACTCTATAATCATTATTCCTGAAATACAAAACCAAGGACAACAAGTTGTTCATCAAATCAATACCAGAAAAAGCGGCTTCATTTAATGAAGGAGCTTTTCCCACCTTTAAACTACTATTGAATACAGGATGGATTTTAGTGGTGGCATTTTCATCATTTCTTATGACAGGACGATGAGGAATGAATACTTGGCCTGCGGCTCTATTTTTAACAGGCTCAATAATGCCAAGCTCCTCCTGTCTATCAAAAAACTTCCTCATATTTAGAGGATATTATTCTGATCTTCTAATTTAGAGTAAATCCGCTCAGCAACTGCCCAATGAAATCTTTAAATTGTTAGGGACTTTTTCAATTAAATCCTTTTCCATGGTAACTGAACGTGATAATGTCCTTCATGAAAAGAAATTGATTTAGCAAATTCAGCAACTTGTTGGTCTTCATAAGGAAGGGAATTTTCATCTTTAATCCCAATCGATTCCAAGTTATAGAAATTGTCGAGTCCATACTCGACACAAGAATCAGGAAAGATATCATTCAATGGATCGAACTTATAGCCTACTGGATTAACTGCAAAATTTACTAATAATTTATATTTTCCAAGTTGCTTAGGAGGAACAAATTCCAGAAGTCTAATCTTATCAGGCTCAGAAGTCTGTTTAATCTCCAAATTAAGGGAAGAATTATAAAAAAAACTCTAGATTCTCTGTTACATTCAGGTACATATTTAATCTCCTTATTAGGAATAAACCTAACAGATTCAACTTTACCATTACCTCTTGGTTTATTTTCCAAGATTTTATTACTATCAATTATAGGACAAGACTCTACCTCTCTTATTGGTTTATCTCTAACACAGGTCATAAGAATAAATTCTCTCATAAAAAAGCTTCCTTTGTGAAGGATGAACAAACTTGACTACTGTACCAAATGGAATAACCCCATTGGCCAACTTAATTACTATAACCTTAATATTAAATAACTATACAGAGTCTAAATCTAACTGACTAAATTCCTGAAGGATATCATTCCCTAGGATACCTAATATATTTACAATTTCAGAATTCCTTCCTGGGTAATTATTACATACAGAATAAACCTGCAGATTCCAAATTTTTAACTACAGAAGGCAACATAGGAATTTGGAGGGAAAGATTAAAAATTTTCCAATGCAAAAAAAAAGACAACTAGACTTTATCCCACAAGGCATTGTTAAATCAGCTACCAAATGAAATCCCTCACGAACTCTAGCTGGCAACCCAAAAGAAGAAACTAACCTAGATTAAAGGAGCACTACAATAACCTCCTAATTTACAATCAACAATTTGTTTATTAATAACACTAAACTGGGCTCCAGTGTCTAATAGAAAACAACATTTAAAAGATTTCCTACCCCTACCAACTTTGAGTGTAATGAAGGAACAAATATTTCAGACCCTGATTGACAACTAATACTTTTTTACCAAAATCCTTAATAGCATGAGGACACATTGCTCCATGTTCAGATTTATTGCAAGAAAAACATTTATAAGGCAACAATGATTTATTTCCCGGACATTCCGAGGCCCTATCACTCAAGCATTTAATGCATAAAGTTAGTTCTTCAGCTCTATTCTTCCTAGCTTGCAAAGTATCAAACCTAGTACATTTAGAAGAGTTATTACCTGTTTCTTTACAAAATTTACATCTACCAGAAGATAAAGGTTTACTGGTAAAAATTGAACTTTATTAGAGTCATTACTAGCAGTAGATTTATTACTATACATTGATTGTTGGAAATTACGGTCTTTACCTTCATATTTAACTTTAGGTTTTGCACCAGAATTTTCATTATGACCTAAACTGAGGCGTGCAATAATACTCTGATAATATCTAACAACTGGTTAAAATTAGGATAAGAAGATCTGTAGTTCTAGAGTTGCTATCAAAAATTTAAAAATTTCTAGGAGTTTCCTATTTACAATTTTGCTAATTAGCAATAGAGCAGCCGAATCGACTTCAATCAGATCTATACCAAGTCCCTTCAAGTCAATGAATTTATTATTTAAAAATCTAACCAAAGATTCTACTGCACTAAGAGATTTCACTTCAGAAGTGTTCAAAACTTCACCTATTACTTGATCAATTATGTTGTCTTCATCCAGAAAATTAAGATCTAATTGCTTAAAAGCCAAATCAAAACCCTCATCATTTACTGTAATGTTTTCTACTATACTTAACGCTTCACCTAACAAATAACCCTTTAAATAAATAAACCTTTGAGCATTAGTTAAGTTAAGCATACCAGCCAAAGCATTATTAAAAGCCTTCTTAAAGTTAAAATAGGCAAATGATTAACTGCATTGCTTTCAAACTTCTGAATCTGAATAGGGGGGAGAGGTAATTTTACAATTTTACTAGACCATTTTGAGAAGTATTCTTACCTCCAAACAAATTATCAAATTTTACTCTAAATTCTGACAGAAAGTTTTGTTTTTTTCCTGTATTTGTCCCCCCCAATAATGATAACTTCTCTTTGGCCTTTGCTTGCATAATACTATCTAGTTCATCTTCATCAGCAATTTCACAATGTTTGCGTCAAATTCTCAACTATTACTAAATTAGCATCAATTTTTATGAATAAATTCTTGTAACAAATGACTATTAATTTGATCTCCTTTAAAGAGTCAACCTCTTAACATCAAGAGTTATTAAACCCTTAACATAGGCCCTCTTTTTAATTAACTTTTATTTCAGAATCAGTCATCTTGAACAATGCTGTTAACCAATGCTAAATTACCCAAAGAAAAAATCTAAACTTAACTTAATCAAGTCAATGCAAAGCTACATCAATTACTTCCTAATGATACAGCATACTATGCTAACAGCAAAACTTAGGCTAGCCTACCTCAAACTTTATCAATAATATCAATAATAATTTAGATTACACTTAACATCAGCTAGCTAATCAACAGG
Organism: Macrobrachium nipponense; assembly: GCF_015104395.2. Classification (NCBI taxonomy): domain Eukaryota; kingdom Metazoa; phylum Arthropoda; class Malacostraca; order Decapoda; family Palaemonidae; genus Macrobrachium; species Macrobrachium nipponense. The sequence goes on from NC_061097.1 coordinate 22,637,445, forward strand.
TTATTTAAATGAAAAGGTTACTAACTTAACCTAACTAACTTAAATCTAAACTTAAATTAATACAAGTATAAATAAGGACCAATACTGCTCCTTTCCTTATAAGGAATAACAACAGTATACAAAAAATCCTAACATTACAAAACCCAGATGAGCCAAGAAAAAAAATATATATACTCGACACTAGAACAGCTAAATTAACTTAACCTAGGTCTTTGCTCATACTAAAAGTCAGCCATTCTCCGAGCCAACTTCACAGTTCCATCAATATTGAGGTGTACTCCATCCCTGGCATAAAGGCATGGGTTGGAAAATCCCTTAACCCCTTTCATTAGAAACAAACTATCCTTGCCCTTCCATTTGTTCAACCACTTATTGAATTTATTAGATTTAGCCTTAAAATCCTGCCGCAATGCATCAAAACTTTTCACAAGTGTTAAAAAGAACCTATCCCTATTTGGGCAAAAATTAGTTTAGCCTCAGGACACAACTTCTTCAGCAATTCAGCAAAGGCCTCACAACAGTGCTCTACTTTCCATACCTCTGCAGTACTGTGGATAGCATCCAAATCATTGCTGCCCAAGAACACAAAGATACGACAAGGCCTAGACCTCCTAGGGTTAGCGAAATACCACTCTACGTCATCCTTGATGTTTTCAAAGGTTGCGCCCCCTTTACAGATGTAATTTAAACCCGTCACATTCTCTTAAACTCAACTCGGACAACCTCCGCACCCAGCTATACCCAATAACAAGTGTCATAGCCAAAAAAAAAAAAAAAAAAAAAAACAACAAGACGAAAATTAAACTGAAATCTTAAGGAGTAAAAAAAAAGCTTAAAAATTCGAATATGTTAGAATTATCTAACTCAAATCAATTATAAGGCAAGTCTTTATACTTCAACTTACCTGCACCATTTATCCAGAACAATTTCTTCTTGGCTTCGAATTTTTAATCCTTTAATTCACTTTTTTCGGCAGAAAAGACACCCGTTCTCTGTCCGACAGGTACCACAAGACTCTCTTCCTTGTCGGATCAAAAACAGTCAACAACTTTGTTTTCTTTCGCTTTGTCCGAAACTCTCGAACAACGTTGAAATATAAAGACGGGAAAGCAAAACTGTTTCCTTATAAGGAACTACATTTAACATTAAATTAATTAATTCAATTATTAGAATACAAAAAGGGGAGGGGAAAGTTAAGAATTTACATTTAATATTAACAAACGGCAATCATTCAGTTTACTTTCTGTCCATAAACGAACACCAGAAATTTGGGGGGGGACCAAAAAAGTAAGAAACAAACGAACTAGTCAATTCGACTATTCTCCCACGAATGAAATTACCATTCTCCAATCAACTATTTCTATAGTATCACATGAATTTTTAAAGAGATTTCCAGAACTTTTTCTTATAAAGTAATGAATTTCCATAAGCACAAAGAAAAATTATCGTGTATAATCATTAGAAAATCTTGTTACTGTTAGCTCGAATTCAAATGAATGCAATAGTTACATTCTCTCATCCTCGATTTTGGTGTCATAACGCACTCGAGTTCGCGTGATTTTAGTCTTATTCTGTGATTAATCATCACTTATCGTTCTGGATAGCCTATGAGCGGTTCACGTCAGTGCTACACATAAAAAATAATGTGGTTACGGTAAGATTGGCTTCAGTGTTTTGTTATTGGTACAAAGCTTAGGCCTAGGCCTATGGTGCAATACTGACAATCTCACCAAGGAAACCACATATAATGACTTTTGTGGAGAAGTGTGTCTGGCAAATGTAAGAGAGTTTGAAATAGTGTAGCAGTAAAACTGTGTAGGCCTGTGCTGCAAGAATTCAAGAAAGATAAATGCAGTATTGCAAGGGAAATGGAAGTTAAAAGAACAGATTACGGTCCGTATCACCAAGACAGGCTAGGCTATTTTTGTTTATTTACGCTTCCCCACCTTACCTTTTACCCCCCCCCCCACCCAATTTACAGGACATATTTTATACGAACCCCCATTATTCCCCCAATTTTTTACAATCGCTGCTTCAGTAAGCAGATAGTAAACTATTTTTTCGACGTTTTCCTGATTCAACAAAATATTTGATAAATCTGTGTGCAGATCTTGACAAGACGTAATGCAGTGACTTTGGACTCCCTAAACTGTAGGATTACCTCGAAGGATTAGCGATGCTTAAATATGCTGGTGGTTCTAAAACGAAGATAGATATAGGTAGAAGAAGGATGTGAGTTATAGGTATACCCTTTATGGAATAGACGAGGGATATCTAAACAAAACAACCCTGAAGGTTAGGTAAGTAACTAATACTAATCTGGTGAGACTGAAGAGGTAGGCTTAGCAAGTCGCAGAATAAGACGGCAGTGTGTCAGAACTGTTGCCAGGTATGCTAGGTATAGCAGCCAATGATAACGAGATTTCTGTAGGCTTCGTCCCTCAAATATACTGCACAAGGTTTAATTATAAAAGGAGTAAAGTTTAACCAAGAATATACTTCGATGACTCAAGAACTTTCCCAAAGATGGCGTAAGTGTTCATTTTGTTGTTGTTGTTAAAGTGTTTCTTAGGTGTATGGTAAATTTTTATTAACTACCAAGATTTATAAAACCGTTGAAATGTAATTTTTTATGGTAGTGGTTGATGTCTTTTAATGAATTTGTTTTCACCTCCGTCATAATTGCCTAATTAACCCATTAAAACAGGCTCTATGCTATATCTAACCAATAGGCCTAAAGGGAGACCCTGTGAGAGGCCACAGTTTTTCGTGTTTGTGGGGCTAGGTGGGGAGAACTAGTATTACTGAAATTGTTAATTAAAAATTGCATTTGTTACTTGAATAGTAATAATAGAGCAGATGTAAAATAAACATATTACTGATAGTTTTATAGGTAATTTGGATGGGTTTCGTTAGAAACCGAGAGGGAACCATGGCTTTCAGGGTTTAATGAAAATGAAAATTAGCCAAGTGTTAGTGGAAAGTTATATGATATATTAATTTGACCCAAAATTTCTGGAGGACTTAATTGACCTGAATGTTCACAGCTTGGCTTAAGTAATGGGTATTGACCATTGTTGTTGCAACAACCTGCCTTTGTGTATTTCTTTCTATATCTAACAATTGTTGGGTATCCCTGAGGGAAGTCTGTTTTTTTTTTTTTTCTTTTTTTTGTGAAATCACTCCTCTTATTTTTTTTATTTTGATGCAAAATCCAAAGACTCAACTATTTCCGGGGGTTTTTGATTTTGACCATTACTGTTGATGTATAATCTGTCATTAATACTTGTAGCCTGTAGGGAAACCTGGGTTTTTGATGTTGGGGGTGGGGTGGGGGGGCGGAAGCAAAAAGTGTGAATTGCAAAAATAGCTGGTCATTGGTCACAGTCCCTCCAAACTTTAAAAGTTTGCTTGGTACTGCCTGTACTGGGGGGCGGGGGGCCTTTTCCCTCTCTTGCATGCTCCCTGGAATCCAAATCCAAACTAAGTTGAAGTGCCACAAATCATGAAGCAAAATACTAGGCACCATAACCTAACCAAACCTAGGGTACTGGGCCTTACCTAGTTAAGGGCTTTGCACACCTTGTGTGATAACCCACCCCAACCTGACTTTGAGTGCCATAAACCCGACGGAAGTACAGGGCCTTTTTTTTGCTTAACCTAACCTAACCTAAACCTAATGTAATCTAGGGTCTGCTTGTTGCCAGGTCCTACTGGCCAGGCCTAGTAGGCCTTGGACACCCTATTCCAATCTCCAGACTAATCTGACCTAGAGTGCTGTAAATCAAAAAGGGTCATACATCGATGTGTTTTTAGCCTAGCTTGGCAATGAGAGGTGGAAATTCCTGGAGCTTCCTGTGGTGTTGCATGCAATTAGCATATTTCTTTAGCTGAAAAATCGAAAATTTGGAAGGTGAAAGGCCTTCATTACTTTTAGAGGGATTTTGGAAAGTCAGGTATTACAGACAAAAGGAGTACTCCACGATATTCCAAAAAGTTATATTACTTCTGTGCAATTTGTTTTAATATAAACTTGCTAATGGGTACTATTATCTTGTACTGGCACTTCTAAAGGGAATAACATTAGGTGCTGAAAACGTTTGAGCGCTAACCTTGGGAATTTACAATTTTATCTATATTAAAAAGGGATGAATATGTTTTGTAAGACATGGACCCATAAATCCTAGGATAAACAAACTAGCTAAAGAAACTGTGCTTGTGCAATTTTGTGTCCCCAGTCCCCTGAACTAAGACAAGGTAGTTTAAAAACAATTAGTAAGATGGACTACACACCAAATAGAGACTAGGGAAAAAAGTCCAATGAATTTCTACATTTTTCAGTAGATGTGCGGCTCTTCACATTCCGTAAGGAAAAACCATCTAAATATCCATAATTTAATTGTGGTAATATAGAATTCTTTCTTGTAGAGAAATTTTACCATAATACTCCTATCCAGTGATACATATGAACCTTACCTAACCTCATCCTAATTGGCTATGGTGTTTAACCCCTGTAACCCTATATTCCTGACTTAACTTTTCTTAACCTAACATTGAGTGCTGGACTCAACCTGACAGGGGAAACCTTTGCCTTCTTTCCCCTTTAGCCTACCTACCTAACTTATGTTAGGGTGCATCAATCATAACAAAATAAGTATGGCTAATTTACTTTGGTCACTTGTTACTCTTTTTGTTGATATATCCTAAAGAATAAGCAGCCCCTGGTTTATAATACTTAACAAAAAATTCTGAAGGGAATAAGCCAAATAAACATAAAAAAACTGTCTATAGAATTGATATTTAAAATCAATTTCTAAGTTATTGCCTATTCTGCATACACAAACTTTTCCACATCAGTACAAGTCACTTATTGCATACACACCAAATTTTGTTAAAAAATTGCATAAAGCAACATTGCTCTTAAGAGATTCTGAAATAAATTGTAAAAATTCAAGACCATCATGAAATGATACAAAAATTTTAGGAAACTAACTACACCCAGCAATAAAACTATAAAGTAGTCATATCATTAATAAAGTAATGAAAGGCTCATCCTTTGGTCAGGGGTAAATGTCATAATTAAAAAAATGGACAGGGTGGCCACTGCATTTGATCAAATACACTAGGTAAAACTTTTCCTAATAAAATGGTGACATATGTTAACAAAATTCCTACATCTTACCAATAACTCATCATTAGTAATTTTTATATAGAGAACAAATTTCTCAGAATTGATTGAAATACCTGATAAGCCCATTTGTACTGTATATAGTACCTGGTTATAGGTTAAGAAGTACCATGCCAAAAAAGGCTTTATAGTAATCGAACCTAACCTGGGGTGCTAAGTCCCAATTTTAATAGTTGGCAAATGAGTAAGTGTAATTAATAAATACGACGATACCTCATTTGACTGAATACATGAAGAACTCAATATTATTGTGATATGTAAACAAAGTAGGAGTCTTCTTTCTGCATCTATACCAATGCCTTGTTATTAGACAGACATATTTTTTGCAGGGGAAAATTGCTTTAGAATTGAAATACTCAATAAACATATTTACACTACAGTATATGATCGCGGTTTTTTTTTAAAAAAAGTAATATATATGCCAAAAACAGTGACATCCATTATAATCTAACCTGACCTAGAGTGTTGGGTTGTAGCCCCCCCCCCTGGCCTCCAACCTTTAACTGACCCTGGTGCTGTTGTTTCCTAGTAGGATCTTCAATCATTTGTAGACATAGGGATAATATAATAGTAGTACCCTGAAAGGGATGTTTTAGAAGACAAGATTTCAATATGGAACATGCACCATTTGGCAAAAAAGAAATATACCCTGTGGCATGGAGATGATGGAGTGTAATTGCATGGAGATGAGGGAGTGTAATTGCATAAAGGGTTGCAAAGATAAATAGTATTTTATTTTAGAATATTAAAAAACTATTGCATTAGGATTATTGCAGTAATTGTATTACTATATTTTTGAAGGGAGTTTTCAAACTGAGTGTGGATAAGTGTTATAATTCTTTTTATTGTGTTCTTGAGGAGTGTTTAATTTTTTTTTGTCTAGGTTTTCCAAACAAAAGTCACATATTGTCCCCTATCTAAGAATCTGGGCGGATATTTCATTGTTCTTGGATGAAAAGGAATTAAAATATTTTATTTTTGGTCATTTTTGCAGCTTTTGAATTAAGAATTAGGTTAAATATTATCAAAAGGTATATTATTTAAAGAAGGAGGAAGGTGTTGATTTTTGAGGTGGTGTATATTACCCTTTTCACTTAATCGGGGAGTAATCCTACAAATTACTTTGTTGTTGTAGTTTTTGTTGTTGGAGGAGTAGGAAAGCATAAAAAAGGTCTGAAAAAGATGTTTTGCATTGAGTTAAAGATACAAGAATTTTAAGATAGGATATTTGTGATTTATTTATTAGAATTAAAATGTAAAAAGTGAATAATGTGCACGTTAAACAGTACAGAAAAATTTGTTCTAATAAAATATTATTGCGCACTTTTTAAATTTTCGTTGGTGAAACAATGGGCTATTTGCCCGTAGGATTTCATGTTTAAGGTTTTTACGTATATTTTGGATGTACTGAATTTAGAAGCTATATTTCTGATCAATTATTTTGTGTTTCCACTTATAACTGAGAGTATATGAACATGTTTAGTTTCTGTTCTTCTTTTATTTGATCCTTTATTTGATCCTTGTTAGTGTGAGTAGTACCAATTATTAACATCAATTACGAAGACCACTGCATGTTAAATTAGGAATATGTTTGCAAACTTATGTGTCAGGGGATAATCTTGCACATGTCCTGAGTAAGTTTGAGGTCGAATCACGCCTTGTTTTTTTAATTGTATAGTATGCCTGAAGAACTGTCATTGGAAAATAGTTTGTTGTGGCTGCTTGCATCAAAGAAAAGATAATATATTCACTTTTCCTGGAGTAGAGGTTGGTATTTAGCTGCATTTTGTAGGAACAGTTATAGGTCTTCCATTTCGTTGGTTTTCCACAGATTTTGAATGAAAATTTTTTTCTATTGAAGAGCTATGTTTGAAAAAAGGATTTTGTCCTTGATAGAAAAGGGAAAAATAGAATGACTCCTTTTTTTGGGAGAAGGGTCAGTGGAATTTGTTGAAGTTGAATGGGCATTCTGTTGAAGTTTTGTGGTTGGGACCAGTTTGTTTCCTCTTTGCTTGTTTCTGCAGATTTTGAATAAAAAAATTGGTAATGCATATTTTAAAAGATTTTTCTAGGGAGAAGCAGCGGTGGGGAAATCTTTGTTCATTACATCAGTTGCGTTAAACGCTTCCTTTCAAGAAAAAGTCCACGTTTTTTGGCTTTTGTAGTGGTTAATAATAGGGTACTTCAGAGTTTAACTGGTTATGACTAAACGAGTTTCTCCCCTTTCATATAGAAGATATATTGTACTCCTAATATACCTGCCTTGAAATATGCCTGGGAAATTGTGTCTGTAACCTGTGCTAATTAATGAAAAAGGCAGGTGATGGCTTTCTACCAAGTAATTACGCTATCTTCTTGCATTTTAAGAATAGAGAAATTCCTTTTATTGTTTATTCAGACACATATACAAAGGTACACTTTCATGTATAGAATATTCGTGCACATAGAACTCTGTGGGTGTCTCATTCATCTCAGAAAAAACAAAATCCTATCGCTAGGCCTATGGTCACAAGTGACCTTCTCCCGATGCGTTCACATCCACAGCATTTTTCGCGCGTTTCTGGTTTAGTCACGTTTGTTCGTACTGTCTCTTTGTTCTTTGTAGCATGGTTGTTCATAAAAAAAAACCCACATGCAGTTCTTCCCTGGTATCCAGGTGAAATATTACATCTCTCCTTCCCACAAGATAGCTTTTTCTGTTCCAAAGTGTATTTTTCCAGTCTCTGTGCGTGACAAGGTGGTGTCCCCGAAGCATTCTTTGTGTTTCATGTGGTTTCTCCCTCTCTGACCTACAGATTAATTTAATTGAGTGATGAAATGTTCTGTTAAGGGGGTTTACTCTCCCTAGTTATTTAAAGCATTTAGTGAGTTTTCCTTGAGGATTCTGTGTGGCACGGTGTCAGTTTTTTTCTATATGTTTTTTTTTTTTTTTATTTTTACACCATCAAACTTATATATCAAGCATGATGTATGATCATTCAATTAAACAATTTAAGAATGTTTGGCTAGATTGGAAGGATGACTTACAGTTTGATATTGGTCCATCTAAAATATTTACACCAAATTTCTCGGATGCTCACGACATTTGATTGTACATCAGCTGCAGTCTGGAGCAGTGTATGGCCAAACATGTTTGCTGGTTTGCGGCCCACCTAACAAGCACGAACACATACATTCTCTCTCTCTCTCTCTCTCTCTCTCTCTCTCTCTCTCTCTCAGTACTGTTTCGTGTATTAAGAGGTTGTTTAATGTGTATAATTTTAATAAGGCGCAAGTATGTCCGACAAAAAAGGCACTTTCATTGTTAACAGGTCAGCCAGCCAAAAAGTGAGAAAGGATATCAACTTGGAATTAAAAGTGAATGCGATTGATCGTTATGAAGGTGGAAAAAGAATAAGGACAAAAGCAGCTGACCTAGAACTTCTACATTCAATAGTCGATAATACTTGAAGATTGAGAATGCATACATGAAGCTGTTTAAAAAAAGGTTTTGCTTCAATGAATTGACTGTAATTATGAAGCAAAGGCACCCTGGGACAACCTGGATGTGTAGATCTTTGTCCACACTCAGCCAACTGAGTTTAGGTCATCAACAAACTGTTGGTGTTCAAAGCTGAGAATGACACTTGTTGCTCCGTAGTGGCCCCATGCAGAATGGTATGGCAGACCTCCTCCGCCTCTAGTGGACATGCTGCTTAGTCCTCCCTCCAGCTTCACAGGAGGAGGCTATCCCCCAGCAGCCGTTCCTTAGGAAAAGAAAGGTTTTTCGTGAAAAGCTGTGAAGGCTATCTCTGAACCCTCAGGCCCTCATTCCTGTGACTGTACCAAGGAAAATGGAAGTTTTTTTTCTCAATTGGTGCTGTGGCAGGGCTCTCCATCCTCTCAATATGTAAATTGCAAGGGATGTGGCAGATATCTTCCCTTTCTGCATTAGTCTCATCAGTTAAGGGATACAGGGTCCAAGTGTTCAACCCAGGGGTATAGACCTTTCAAACCCCGTAGCAGGGAAGTGCCATCAGTGGACCTCATGCAGTGCACTGGAGGGATTACTTAAGGTTCTTTGCAGCGTGACTTCGGCTATGGAGCCCTAGTGGGATCTCGGCGAGTAAGGTTTTTACATGTACTGAATCCTCTCATATGCTTAAATAAACAGTTTGGTAGGCACACTTCCACCTACTAATCTAGGAGAGATCGTCCACCCACCTCAAGTGAGGCTCCATATATGAAAGCGTTTGGGTTTTTGTATATGTGTGGGAACAATAACAAATTAGAAATTTTTATTTTCCTAACATAAGACAGTGCAGCTGCGGACGGCCATACTCACACAATGCGAGAAGGTAGGCCTTCCCGGGTCACATGTGACCATAGGCCTAGCCATAGGTTATGTTTTTTTTCAGAGAAGAATCAGACAGCAGACAAGCGCCATGCACGCGAATACTCCATAATAAATGAAAACGTAGGTTCGTATGTTTATGAAAAATATATTTTTTTCTAATTTTTTATATCTAGATATCAACAAAATATGTTTCTTCGGCCCAGTGTAGTTTCAGAAACTCGTATTCTGTTGCAGATGTTAGTAGTGTGACTGGAGTCATTTATATATACGAGATATTGACATCTCACTACAGGATCATCCTGTAGAAGGCAGTTTGCGGCAACCAGTCATTCAGTCAGTCAGTCAAAATCACAATGAGTTAAAACAGTTCAGGTTTTGAATTGCTGTCTCGTATAACGTACGAAGACTCAAAGTTGAAACAGTTCAGGTTTTAAATTGCTATCTCGTATAACAGTATATATCCTAAATGTAAGAAGACTCAAAGTTAAAACAGTTCAGGTTTTGAATTGCTATCTCGTATAACAGTATATATCCTAAATGTAAGAAGACTCAAAGTTGAAACAGTTCAGGTTTTAAATTGCTGCCTCATATAACAGCATATATCCTAAATGTGAGAAGACGCAACAGTAAAACAGAATCGTATGATTTGTGAGACTCTAGAGAAATTGCTCGAATGTATTGGTGGCTGGAGGAGGAGCAGCCTTAACGCTATGGCTTTGCCGAGTTCGTTTGTCAATACCAATGCAATTCTTTATCTCTTCGTCGGCGGTGTCCCGGGAAAGTTTCCTCTCACTTTTCCATGGGCGATAAAATCTTTCTTCTAGGTTTTCATCGCTGTGCCGTTGTCTTTTATAGCTAAAAGGAAAAGCTAATGGATATTTTTTTTATTAATCATGGAGAAAGGTTAGGTATAACTTTAACCAGACCACTGAGCTGTTAACAGTTCTCCTAGGGCTGGCCCGAAGGATTAAATGTTTTTACGTGGCTAGGAGCCAATTGGTTATGTAGCAACGGGACCTACAGTTTATTGTGGAATCCGAACCACGTTATATCGAGAAATTAATTTCTAACCACCAGAAACAAGTTCCTCTGATTCCGCGTTGGTAGAGCGGAGAATCGAACTCGGAACTGCCGTTATAGAAACCTGTTTTTTGGTGAATTCAAACGCCTAAAGATAGCTTAGTTCGCAATATTGAAAATACAATTCGATAGCTCGCTCTCATCGCACAGCGAAGCACTTGAATTATGTAATACTTTCAGGCTGTTTCCAATAGCTGTTACGAAATGATATGCTAAGATATCGGTGATTATCGCGTATCTGAAGTACGAATAGATTCCAGTAATGAAAAAGGAAAGATGAAAACGTTTAATGATCTGACATTGCAGGTCGGCTTTGAAAACGGATCACACGGGAGGAATACTTGATAGTGAACACGTTTATAGCGAGGAGGCTTGATGCCATGGCGGCAGTTAGAGCTATTTGGGGGCGTTTAGGGAAACAGTGAAGGTTAAAAAAGCGTGAAAATGGAAGAGCGAGAGGTGAAGTGTGGTGTAAGACTACGATTATGGGCTAAAGTTCGAGAACCAGTGATTGTATATTAGTAATAAGTTTTTGCTTTCTTCTTGTTCTCTCTTACCTGACTTTCAGTAACACTATAAGTGTATGTAGCCTGGTGATGGGAGATAGAGAGGTTAACATTAGTTTTGGGGTAATTATTAACTTTTAATGCATAGGAACATGATTGCCCGTGAAGGAACGATGCTGAGAACACGAAAGCAAACAAGTAAAAATTGCGCCGAATTTCATGGGCGCAATCGAGTTTTCTGCACAGCGTATAATCAAGGCACTAAACTTTAACCACAGCCCGTTGGTGTCGTGTCTTATATCGTATCCAAACGCCACGATTATGGCTAGCTTGAACCTTAAATCCAATAAAAACTACTGAGGGTAGAGGGCTTGAGTTTGGTATGTTTGATTATTAGAGGGTGGATGACCAACATTCCAATTTGCAGCCCTCTAGCCTCGGTAGTTTTTAAGATCTGAAGGCGGACAGAAAAAGTGCGGACGGACAGACAAAGCCATCTCAGTAGTTTCCAGACAAACAGGCAAACGGATCATTTACTGCCTGTCTTTTCACGTCGTCTGTTTCCTCCCGTCTCGCTATCAAGAGCACGAGGCTTAGGTATCACCATTCAAAGAGGAAAAATCTCAAGTTCTTTGGATCCCGAAAAGGAAAGTTGAATTTTTCCGCAAAGAATCCTCCTCCTCCTCCTCCTTTCGGGAGAGAAAGAAAACATAATGGAGGTAAAAATCGTTTACTTCCAGCGGAAGAGAAAATAAGGATATTCTGGGTCGTTTTTCGTTCACACTTTTTCTCTCTGCAGTTTCCTACAATTTCCTCTAATCTCTTCCCTACACCCTAACTTTTTTCTTTATTCTTTTTATTTTTATTTTATTTATTTTTTAGTTAGTTCCGTTTTCGCTCTGTTTTCTACGATGTCATTTGCCATTACGTCCGCTTCTTCGTTGTTATACCTGTCACGTTATTGTTTTATTTTGATATTTTATTTTATTTTTGTTCTCAACCTTAAAAGGTGGGTACACACGTGAGAGCCGAACCTTGTATGTGTAACTGAGTTACGCATATACGGTTACAAGGTGTCAAAATGTAGAGGACGAACCGTAACCACGTTAAGCACGTAACTTCATTTCAATCCACTGCGATCACCAGTCTGTCTCTGTCCGGGTTGTTTACCGACGATGGCCACCATGCAAGTAGCAGCTGCCGCGTATATTTATACACATTATTTAACGAAGATGAAGCGAAATAAAAGAAGATGGTGGCAATCAAGGTTATATACTAAAAGGGTAGAATACAGTGGTCGGGAATTACTCGCTGACATGAGATTCCAAGAAGTTTCTGGCCACAGTAAAGTCTTTTCTTCGTAAATAGCTAATAAATTGAAGGACCTCTTCGTCCACTTCAATCAGCCATGGTAGACATATACGTACTGACTGACCAAAACAAGGGACTCTACTATGGACGGTCTTGTTCATAGTCGGTGTTAACAAGTTCAGCAACTCTGTTGTTACGCGTGTCATACAGGTCCCGTCCACACATGGCGTAACGTTCAAAGAGACCTCCCTTTGATTCGGAGCCCAAAAACCGACAATTGGCGGGACGGAGGGCGAACCGAGCCTCGAACCTCGCGGGTTCGGGGTTCGGGTTCGAGGAAACGTCCACACTTGCGTTTTTGTTACAAGAATCGGTTACAATACAAGGTTCGGTTCGCACGTGTGTACCCACCTTAAATTAGGTATTTTGTCGCAAAGTGCTTGAAAGGAGAAAGATGCTAACATTATCGATTGCTGAAATGTTCTCTATAAGTAATTAACAATTTCCTCTCTCTCTCTCATATATATATATATATATATATATATATATATATATATATATATATATATATATATATATAGAATGGAAAATGAAAATGTCGGCAGCAATAATTTTATTGGCTGTTATCTTTAATTTGTCTTCACTGACAACGAGGAAGCATCCTGTCATATACACCTTTTCGTATAGTTGCATGTGACAGACTAATTTTTTACATAAAAATAATTTAGTTTTAAAAATCTTAAGCCTCTCTCTCTCTCTCTCTAACTCCCCGAGTAACGCCCGAAAGTTTCGCTTGTTTAACCCACCTTTGTTTAACCAAGAGAGCAAACGATGTCTCCTCGGATGGACTAACAAGTCTTTGAGACATCCTAATCCTTGTCCTTGTAACCCAGGACCCTACTTACTAACCCAAATCTCGACGCCTAGCAACCCGCTTTCCCGTCATTTCCCGCCTGGGACTTCCCCTTTCGTGACGTGAATTCATAACGTTAAAATTACGTTTGGTTTAGTTCCAGAAACGGCCTGACAAAGTTCGGGTTAACCAGGTTATCATATCAGAATCGAGAATTAATGTATGTTTACGTGAGGGTATGCAAGAAGTAACACACAGATAGATAGATAGATACTTTAGATAGATAGATACTTTATTGACACAACAATTATACATAGCTCATAATTATAGTAATTATTTACATTTGGTCCAACAAAGGCAAAACACAACAATTGGCATACAAAATATTATATACACAAAAGTAAGAGCAACGGTTTTCCATCTTATACACCAGTAAAACAAAAACTAAGAGTTACTATATGGCAAACAAAATTAGAACAAAATTTGACATTTATATACAAAAAATCATACTCCAAAAAGTTATTTTTATTCTCATTTTCCTTATCTCACAAATACTCACAAAAGGATTAATCTAACAAATCAACTTACATTGCTCTGCCAGGGTTCGCTGATTTGAAAATATATCTTACATTGCTCTAGCCATGGGTTTCGCTGATTTGAAAACAAATTATATCCCTCCATGTTAGATAAATTATAGGTATCTGATATGTGTGTCCTTGAGCATATTTGCGTTACGTGTACTTCTGTTTGAATGGCTCCACAGGTACACAACCGCTCCTCAAACGGCAGACGGCCTCTCCCCCTCCATACTCCACCTACCTACTTCCACGGCCAGAGAGTGAGATGCAATTCTGAACCTAGTAAATGAGACTCTATCTAATTCAGAAACATTATGCCTAACAGAATAGATGACATGAACTAAGAGGTCTGGATTGATTTCTCTATATGTAACTTTTCTTGAGGAGTCAGAATCAATGATGTTACGTCTGAGTGTTTCCATTGGGATTTTTACATCATCTCTACTATCATTAAGAAGTCCTCCTATGTAAGTCTTGGTGTTATGCCTGGCTCCTAATACGGTCTTAATTGAAAATATCAAAGGGTCATCCTCCAACGAAGACCTCTCTCTCCACATCCTACTAAAAAACTTTCTCTGTTTGCTACGAACAAGATCTCGTAATGGCGGTACCCCGATTCAATATAGCATAATTCATTACATGTGTCTTTCTAACGCCAAGCAATAGTTTTAATCCCCAGTTATATAACTTCACTACTGGCTTCAAATCTGCATTCAGCCACGACTCACACCCACACAGGACAGCTGACATTAAAGCAGCATCAAAAACTCTTTTTTTTAACAATAAAAAGTATATCATTATTTTTTATTCAAAAATGAAACAAATTTATTGATATGTGGAATCCTGGATCGAGCATGAGCCGCAACAGAGGAAGACACAGAGCCTCCAGCAGTAAAGATCGATACCCAAAATATATATATTGCGAGCAGGATTTCTACTGTAAGACCATCGATCTCAATAGACCTACCGTCTTGTGCTGTTCCACTAATAACAAAAACAAAACTTAGTTTTCCCTGCATTAATTTTCATCCCATAAGTGTGACAATATTGCTTCAATAATGATATCTTATAGATGATACCTTCTCTGGTAGTTGCAAGGAGAACTGTATCATCCATTAACACTAATAAATGGAGCCACGATAAAAACCCATCAGGATTGCAATTATTCTTAATAAGCTTAATAAGATCATCAATGTATAAAACAAAAGAAGACACGATGTAGAACTTCCTTGACGAAACTCCCACAGTAGTCGTTATGATCGCAGTACCGTTATGCTTTTTGGTTTGTTACCCTATAAATAGCTATCAAGGCTGCCAACATAACAGCTCCACAACCTAAGCGTTTCAGAACCTTAATAACATTCGTCGTTGGTACCAGATGCATAAGCCATGACTAAAAATCAACAAATACGACAAAGAGTTTGTACCCCCTTCTCCTAGCCATGTCCGTCAACAATCGCAAAGCTACAATATGCTCCACGCAACCACGTCCCTCTGCGCCCCAGCCTGTTCCCTGTAAGGCTTAACCCATGTTTCAAGTCGTGAACAAAGAATCATATCATACAAACTTTGCTAAACAGTTAGTGACTGTGATACCTCTATAATTCTTGGGTTCCTGTCTGTTGCCTTTCTTAAAAATCATAAAGAGCCTGGCCAAAGACCACAAACTAGGATACGATGCAGGCAGGAAAATGGCGTTAAACAAAGTAGCGAGTGTCAACAACCATTCCACTGGAAGCAACCTAAGAACACCAGGGGAGACCCCATCTGGACCACAAGCCTTATCAGGTTTAATTTTATTGATCTGGGACTTGACTTCTTCGACTGTTATCTGATCATCTAGGATAGGGACATTTACAAATGACTGTATATTTTCATCAACTAGACTGTTTTCTTTGGTATTTAATACATTTTCGAAATATTCTTTGAATTCCTCATCTGTGGGACCCCCCTCAATTTTATTTTCTGCCTGAAATTTCCCCTTCCAGTCTATAGCCTGCCAAACTCTCGAATCATCATGGTCCCGAAGGAGACAGTCCCAGCGGCCAGTATATGCTTCCCCCCCTATCCTCTCCAACCATTTCCGCACTACCCTGACACATCTCAGAACACTGGTATAATACAACGATACAGTAGAAGCAAAATCATTTACATTATTGATAAAACCTCCTCAGCATTTATGTTCACACCTAAATTCGGGCATTAAACATGTTCCGGTTAATCATTTTATACTTAATTGGTTTCTTTACCAAACCGCTACACTTACATCCCATTAGTGATGCGTGGCCACCCAAAAAAGATGCTCGCCTTAACACAAGATCAAGATCTATCCTACCTTTACACATTTTAATGGATATTGGCGCATGATCAGAAGGCAAATTCTCGGTTGGGTGCACATGAAATGATCTATAGAATTAATCAACTGTTTTGACCCTACACATACGTCTAATTCGGATACCCATCTAGTTCCCTGCTTATAAGTCTTGCTGCTAACAAAGTGTTTATCGTAAGTTTTCAGATTATTGACCACCAACAAGTTATGATCCTTACAAATTGTTGTTAAAACATAGGCATTATCATTAGGAATATTCACGTCATCAGCGACAATTGGATAGGAAAATTCTTCAGTATTACTTATTTCCCTCACACCTCTACCGAACCGCGTATTTAAATCCCCTATTATTATAAACTTGTTATCGTCATCATTATCCATTAACCTTTCTTGTATTGATGCAAATTCCCTGTGAGAAAAATAAGGAGAGTCATTCGGCGGGATATAACATGCTCCAAATACTACTTTCGGCATCAGTCGTAACTGAAACCATACCTGGTCAGGTATGCTTGTGTCCACATTTACAACCTCTTGTGATAGACTATTTTTTAGTAATACAGTTGTCCCACCGCGGTGCGAATGGTCCCTATCATAACTCATGTAAGAAATATATCCGGCCAGACAAACGGGTAAAGACGTCTTTACCTTATTCAAAGCTACGATATCATATTGTAATAAGAATTTATCAACATTTTTCTTTTTAATTTGGTTTTACAACCGCCTATATTCCAGGATATAACATTTAAAGGTCGAGTAACATGTGGTCGATTTAAAAACCCAGCAATCCCCATTTATCAATAACAACCCCATCTCTATACAACTTGCGTTCATTAGCATTAAATACGTTACATCCAACGTTTTCTGGACGTTCCTTTTCTCTCTTTTCTGCTTCATATAACCTCTTCCATTCCGCTCGCACACTTGGGTGCACATCTCTCTTGATGAATATTTTCTTGTAGACTTCATCACACTGCTTTAGCTCCTTTGCTCTCTCCAGTATTCCATCTCGAATTATTCTTGATTCTACAGTGATCAGGATTGGGCGACGCCTTCGGGATCCTTCGGCCGCGTTCTTTTGACCAAGCCGTCGAACGGATGAGATGTTGCCAGATGCACCTATTACTTCAAAAACCTTCTCAACTTTAGCATTGTCCTCAATCAAACCATCAACATTCTCGTTCCTTCTTGTCTAATATTTCCAGAAAACGCTGCTGCTTGGCTATTATGTCAGATTGCTTGTTTACCTGGTCTTGTAGTTCAATGATCTTCTTATTAAAAACGCTCTCAGGGGAAAAGTATAGCACATTTCAGCTGAGCAATCTCCTGCACTACGTCATCCAATTTTTCAGTTACATAACGCAATGCGACATCATCAGGGTCTTGCTCTGCCATTATGCTGTCGATTAGTTCATCCTTATTTATAGTTTTAATCTGACTTCTTGAAAGTTTTCGAAGCTCACTTAATGACTTAGGCATTATAAATAACGTAAACCAACAAGCCACTTATCAATTTGCTGCTATAAAATCTCGTCTTATTATACCTCAGAAACAAGGTGGAAAATAGTTACTCTTCCTTCCTACTTGCTTAGTTATTCCTCTAAAACATTCACAGAAAACTTGTAAACAACTTCCGTTGCCATGGCAACCAAGGAAATTTTTGACGGAGGGTAGGGCAACTTGGAATTAGTAAATTGCTAATAAAAGTCACAAAGCTGTATTAACTTGTCAATATGTACACCGTCACTATATGCACTGACCACTCATGCACTATGCTACAATCGGAAGATTAGTTTTTCACGATAGAAACACTCCAAAATATCGAATTATTAGGAGCTGCTTTGTTTACGTTTCTTCAGAATCAGTATTGCCAACACACCAAAGTTCTGATAGTTTCAAGTACTGAAATATTTTGCAAGCATCAAAACATAGCTGTGACGAGCACTGAAAATAGTCAAATCTCAGACACCAGATAACAATGCTACATTTGGTTTTGTTTGCATGGTGTTTTTACGTTGTATGGAACCAGAGAACCAGAGGTTATTTAACAACGGGACCAACGACTTCACGTGACTTCCGAACCACGTCGAGAGTGAACTTCTATCACCAGAAATACACATCTCTAACCCGTCAGTGGAATGCCCGAGAATCAAACGCGCGGCCACAGAGGTGGCAGACCAATACCATACCGATCACGCCACTGAGGGGTTTGCTACATTTTGTGAATCGGCACCAATATAATCACATTTCTTCGAAATTTCATTCCCCATAGGATTCCAAAGGAGCATGAAGGAGGTCTTTCATTTTGGTTAATTGTTGTTCGATTTGGTAAAGCATTTATAAGTACCCGTTATATAAACCAGTAGGTTGTAACATTTTAATATCACCAGAGTGCATTGAAAAATATCTGGTACCATACTTCACTTCATTGGCATGTCCCAAATATATGTTTATAAAGTGCGTATTTTGCTTAAATAGGCCTTCTTATCTTCATAGTATACCGTTCGATTACATTAAGACATTCATATATATATATATATATATATATATATATATATATATATATGTATATATTATATATATATATATATATATATATATATATATATATAATAAGTATATATATAAGGTAATGCCACAGGAAAATGACAGGAAGAAATTCGTACCAAGCGCTTTCACTTTTATTGAGGCATTGTGCCTCGACAATCTCAATAAAGGTTAAGTGGTCGGTACGGATTTCTGCCTGATATTTTCCTGTGGAATTCGCTTATATAATGAAGTCACGTGCATCTACTGTGATTTTTTAAACATATAATATATATATGTATATATATATATATATATATATATATATATATATATATATATATATAATATATATATATGACTGGTAAAAATGTTCTGTAACAACAGAATTCCATCTAATAAAAGGAGCCCATAAAAACACCAAAATATAGAGAAAAAGTACTATATTTCAGAGACTGCTGCTCCCTCTTCAGGTAGATGAATGAGAAAAGTTTACAGAAAAGGTGGTATTTATACCAAGAGGTCCATCCACAAACAAGCCATTTTAAGTCACCCCCGCTGATAATCTTCCTTTAATCTTCTTAAGGGTTGGTTGAATGAAGACGTTGTCGATCGTGTCCGAAATCCATGCTCCTTTTGAGATGTTCATTACCTGCCTCTCTTTTATTAAGGCCGATTCCATCATTTGACTCTTGTACCGGCAGTTGCTGCTATAAATTAACACGTGACAATTCCAGTTTATTCTATGGTTATGTTCATTTATATGGTTGAAAATAGCCGAGTTCTGTTGTCCATACCTAATGACCGTTTGTTTTGTATTAATCTCTGGGGAAGGGATTTACCTGTAAATCCGATGTAAGATTGGTCACAGTCCTGGCATGGGATTTCGCATACCCCAGAGTCCTTTGGAGATGTCTTTTGTTGGACGTTAAATCAGGGATTTGGCTAAGGTATTTGGGTAAGTAAATACAAAAGGGTTCGATTTTCCGAGGGGTGGGTTATTCTCTTAATCGTGTCCAGGTAGGGAAAATTATTATTTTATTGTTGGGTGTATCTCTGGTCTTGTCTTTAGGGGGTCGGTAGAAAATTACGTTTTTGCTTTTGTGGATTGCTTTCTCATTATATGGTCAGCTATTTTAAAAGACGAAAGTTGCTTGTGAATTAGTTCAAATTCTTTTTCCAGGAATTCTGGGAACAAATTCGTAAGGCTCTTAGAACAGTTTACTAGCTACACCTATCTTGATAGTAATATCATGATAGCTAAAGTAGTGAATGTATGAAAAGTGAGAACGTTGGTTTTCTGTATATGGTAAATTTGTATTCTGTCGTATCTCTGATTATTAAAACATCAAGAAAAGGAATTTTGTTGTCTGTTTCCCATTCAACTTTAAATTTGATGCTGGGCACTAATGTGTTTAAGTTCGAGAAGGAATTCATAAAATTGCCCCACCTATTATCCAAAATGTTAGGATATCATCCACGTATCTCATCCACAGCCTGTTTTTGGGTTTTATTGCATTTATTACTGTAGTTTCAAAGTATTCCATGTACAGATTGGCTATAACAGGACTTAAAGGGCTACCCATACTACACCCGAAGTTTTTGCTTGTAGAATGATTCCCGAATGAAAATACGTTATTAGATGCACATAATTCAACTAGCTTTATTATTTTGTCAAGCGCCAATGGGAAATGATCTGAATAGTGGGATAATTTTACCCTTAAAAAACTGAAGAACGTCCTGTACTGGTACTTTAGTGAACAGGGAATCTACGTCAAGGCTTAAAAAGTTTTATGTTGTGAAGTGGTATATGTGCTTCTCTGAATTTGTGACAAAAATCTTCCGAATGTTTAATGTGACTGGGAGAAAAAGTGCCTAAAAAGGGGAAAGGAGGCCAGCTAACCATTTAGAAATTTTGTAATTGAAAGCACCGGTAACAATGAAACGATGGGTCTGAATGGAAGATTGTCCTTTGTGAGTTTTTGGGGGGAAGGCCATAAAAATAGGGTAATTTAGGATTAATTACTTTAAATTTCTCTAATAGTTCAATACTCTTTTTTGTCTTTGCCAATTAATCTTACTTTCCGAAAAAATTCTGTGGGAACGTTTTGGAGGGGATTTTCGTCAGTTTTTCGTATGTGTTTTTGTGTCGCTAAGGAGCTGGTTGATTTTGTCAAAGTAGAAGTCTTTGTCCATTATTACGATTTTGCGTCTTTTTCGGATCTACTTATTATAACATCTAAATTTTTTAGCGAGTGGATGGCTATCATGAATCTGCGGGGAACAGGATATTTTCTTATGTAAGTCAGTTAAAGCATTTAGTAACACTCCTTTTAAACATATCTCTTCACAGTTGTAGTTTTTGTCAGATATGAATTTATCAAAAGCCACTATGAAGTCTAGGTTGTTTTTGCGGTCTGGCATAAGGGCAAAGGGATAAGCCTAAATTTAAAACTAAATGTTGATATACAGTAAGGGGGGTGTTGGATAAGTTTAAAACTTTGTCTTGTTGCTCAAGATTATTCCATGCACTATTGTCTATTAGGTTATTTAACTTGCGTAGAAGTCTGTTGGAATGAGTCACGCTATTATAGGCAGCAATGTCGGAACAGAATGAAATCAGATACCTGTATATGTGGTCCGTAGTGAGGAGGCGAAGATTAGACTGGGTTCCATATATCACTCTGCGTAGTACGAAGATGTCGTTTTTCGTATCGGTGATTCTTTCCTCTAGGAAAATCTTGTGTGAGAGAGGGAAGGGGTCCGATTGCAGAGTCCATCTCCCGAATCCGTACATTTTTGGTAGTACTTGTTCTTTGAGGCATTCTTCTAAAAAGTGTTTTTGGTTTTTCAGCCGGTGTAGTCTGATCAGTTCTTTCTCAAACTTGCGAAAAATTGGCTTGACTTCTGGAAGTGAGTGAAGAATCCTGGAAAGGCGGTTGAATTCCATAATGGGCTGAAAATGACTGGTAAAAATGTTCTGTAACAACAGAGTTCCATCTAATAATCACCGATACGAAAAACGACATCTTCGTACTACGCAGAGTGATATATGGAACCCAGTCTAATCTTCGCCTCCTCACTACGGACCACATATACAGGTATCTGATTTCATTCTGTTCCGACATTGCTGCCTATAATAGCGTGACTCATTCCAACAGACTTCTACGCAAGTTAAATAACCTAATAGACAATAGTGCATGGAATAATCTTGAGCAACAAGACAAAGTTTTAAACTTATCCAACACCCCCCTTACTGTAAAAATCAACATTAGTTTTAAAGTTTAGGCTTATCCTTTGCCCTTATGCCAGACCGCAAAAACAACCTAGACTTCATAGTGGCTTTTGATAAATTCATATCTGACAAAAACTACAACCGTGAAGAGATATGTTTAAAAGGAGTGTTACTAAATGCTTTAACTGACTTACATAAGAAATATCCTGTTCCCCGCAGATTCATGATAGCCATCCACTCGCTAAAAAAGTTAGATGTTATAATAAGTAGATCCGACAAAGACGGCAAAATCGTAATAATGGACAAAGACTTTCTACTTTGACAAAATCAACCAGCTCCTTAGCGACACAAACACATACGAAAAACTGACGAAAAATCCCTCCAAAACGTTCCCACAGAATTTTTTCGGAAAGTAAGATTAATTGGCAAAGACAAAAAGAGTATTGAACTATTAGAGAAATTTAAAGTAATTAATCCTAAATTACCCTATTTTTATGGCCTTCCCAAAACTCACAAAGACAATCTTCCATTCAGACCCATCGTTTCATGTGCCGGTGCTTTCAATTACAAAATTTCTAAATGGTTAGCTGGCCTCCTTTCCCCTTTTTTAGGCACTTTTTCTCCCAGTCACATTAAACAATTCGGAAGTTTTTTGTCACAAATTCAGAGAAGCACATATACCACTTCACAACATAAAACTTTTAAGCCTTGACGTAGATTCCCTGTTCACTAAAGTACCAGTACAGGACGTTCTTCAGTTTTTAAGGGTAAAATTATCCCACTATTCAGATCATTTCCCATTGGCGCTTGACAAAATAATAAAGCTAGTTGAATTATGTGCATCTAATAACGTATTTTCATTCGGGGAATCATTCTACAAGCAAAAATTCGGGTGTAGTATGGGTAGCCCTTTAAGTCCTGTTCTAGCCATCTGTACATGGAATACTTTGAAACTACAGTAATAAATGCAATAAAAACCCAAAAACAGCTGTGGATGAGATACGTGGATGATATCCTAACATTTTGGGATAATAGGTGGGGCAATTTTAATGAATTCCTCTCGAAATTAAACACATTAGTGCCCAGCATCAAATTTAAAGTTGAATGGGAAACAGACAACAAAATTCCTTTTCTTGATGTTTTAATAATCAGAGATACGACAGAATACAAATTTACCATATACAGAAAACCAACGTTCTCACTTTCATACATTCACTACTTTAGCTATCATGATATTACTATCAAAGATAGGTGTAGCTAGTAACTTGTTCTTAAGAGCCTTACGAATTTGTTCCCCAGAATTCCTGGAAAAGAATTTGAACTAATTCGCAAGCAACTTTCGTCTTTAAAATATCCTGACCAATATAATTGAGAAAGCAATCCACAAAGCAAACGTAATTTTCTACCGACCCCCTAAAGACAAGACCAGAGGATACACCCAACAATAAAATAATAATTCCCCACCTGGACACGATTAGAGAATACCAACCCCCTCGGAAAAATCGACCCTTTTGTATTTACTTACCCAAATACCTTAGCCAAATCCCTGATTAACGTCCAACAAAAGACATCTCCAAAGGACTCTGGGGTATACGAAATCCCATGCCAGGACTGTGACCAATCTTACATCGGATTTACAGGTAAATCCCTTCCCCAGAGATTAATACAACACAAACGGTCAGTTAGGTATGGACAACAGAACGCTATTTTCAACCATATAAATGAACATAACCATAGAATAAACTGGAATTTGTCACGTGTAAATTTATAGCAGCAACTGCCGGTACAAGAGTCAAATGATGGAATCGGCCTTATAAAGAGAGGCAGGTAATGAAAACATCTCAAAAGGAGCATGGATTTCGGACACGATCGACAACGTCTTCATTCAACCAACCCTTAAGAAGATTAAAGGAAGATTATCAGCGGGGGTGACTTAAAACAAAATGGCTTGTTTGTGGATGGACCTCTTGGTATAAATACCACCTTTTCTGTAAACTTTTCTCATTCATCTACCTGAAGAGGGAGACAGCAGTCTCTGAAATATAGTACTTTTTCTCTATATTTTGGTGTTTTTTATGGGCTCCTTTTATTAGATATATAATATATATATATATATTATATTATATATATGATATATATAATATATATATATATATATATATGTGTGTGTGTGTGTGTGTGTGTGTGTGTGTTTGTCATATCACATTACCATGATTCATATACATAATTGAACTACAATGTCCTTTAATATCTAATTTGCTCTACCTCGGAATTAATATGTTTTCATATATGTTTAATCGAAGGGGAATTTTTTCAGCGATAATAGAACTGCCGGCTGACGGGCACGAACCATCGACATCTTCAATTCCAGGACGGCAGTGAAGCCTTAGCCAACCCCGCCACAGAATTGAAGGTGTTTGATGGTTTGTGCCCGTCGGCCGGCAATTCTATTATCGCTGAATATTAGTTCCGAGGTAGAGCGAATTAGATATTAAAGGACATTTTGTACATATATCGTTAAACCCGCCGTAGAAAGGTAAGTAAAAGAGGGACTTGGAACGAGTACTTTCGTAGTATATATCTCATTTTCAAGTTAACTTGAAAATGTAGAGTATACTACGAAAGTACTTGTCCAAGTCCCTCTTTCACTTACCTATCTACCGTGGATTGAAGGATATTCTCAAGTACGTGTTCATTCATGCTACTTATATATATATATATATATATATATATAGATATATATATATATATATATATATATATATATATATATATATATATAATATATAATCGTCTTTATACTATTCTGATGATTCTGCCTCCGGGTATTCTCGGCTTTCTTCTTTTATGGGGAAAATCATCTTTATTTTCTCCTTTCTTCTCACGTCTATATTCCACTCTTCTATTCATTCGCCACTGCTTTTCCACCTGCACTGCAGCCTCTTCTGCGGCCTCCAGCGCGTTCCTTGCATTCCAACTCCATCTCTTGTGGAATCGTCTCGATGTGGCTGTGACATTCCTCTTTCCTCAAGATGCTTTATGGTTCCAGACAAACTCTGCTGAAGACATTTAATTGTCTCCCACGGTTTGTTCAGTGGGTCTAAGCTGGCCCGTTTTTTAAGGAAAGTGAGTTGGTGGGAAAGATAGCAATCCTCTTCATTCCCCAGTCATTCCCCAATGTTTCCAGATCGAGACGAAGGGGAAGGGTTGGGGGGAGAGGGGGGAGGTTTTACCGAAATACATCGGTAAAATGTAAAATAGATCAGAATACATTGTAACAAAGGGTTGAGGAGGATAAAGCATCTCTAGTAGGTACTTGACTTGAATTATATTCATATTTGCGGTAATTATATCAGTTAACATCTAGTCTTGGACTTTAATCGATGAAGGGCTAAAAAATAAACACTGGTGGGAGACAAGGGGTTGGATATAATCCCAAAGACAGACAAGAAACAGACACCTGCTACAGCAGGAGTAGGTTAGATAACTTCTGGGGAAACGGACAAATCGACAAATAGCTGACAGAAATGCAGATGGGCACCGAAGCGACCAACTTTAAGAAAGATGATGAACTGCCTGATATTATCTCGCCAACTACGAGAACCAAATTACTACCAATATAAGAAACAGTGTCGCCATCTGATGACTGAGGGTATAATTAATACAAACTGGAACTGAGAAGTCTTGCTAATTAGACGAGCCTTGTGAGGCAGGGAAAACACAATGTCTTCGCATGTAACTGCATTATCTTATGAGTGGGGAAAGGATGATTTGTCAGGACTGGGTGACTTGTGAGGGATATTATTGATTTGGGGAATAGGACGTCATATACATTTAGAAGAGTTCATTTTTGTTGCTTCTGTTTTCGATGTTCAAAGATTTTCATCAAACAATAAGAGGGTGAGCAAAAGAAATCCTTAATAATTACAACATGTTATTGCGCCGTCAATAACCTAGGTGTTATGACGTCAGTTTTAGTAGTCATAAATCAAATCAAGTCAAGTACTTCTTCGAAATAGGAGATATCTATAAAAAACAAGACTTCTTTAGTACTTGCCTTAAGGCCCATCCATCAGTTTTTACGATATTCACTCAGGTGGTTTTACGCCACATTAGTCTTGAAGAGAGACCCATAATCTTGGAATTTCTTTTAAGTTTTTTTTTTCCATGAAATTTTATTAATATAGACCAGGGCTTTCTTCTCCCTTAAATTGAGGAACCACTAAAATTCGGTTATCACATTTTAGGAAATGCATCGCTTCAGAACCTAAAGCTGGATACTATGGGGAGATAGTTGCTTAATTTATTATATTTCCGAAGATAATCGGAGAAAAATAAATAAAACTTGTCATTGAAGAATAATTTTATTTGTCAACATTACTGAGCCGATTATTTTTCACAGAAATATTTGACTTCACTAAAGATAAACAATTTACATATATCGTCATTCTGGTTATGAATTTATATTTTTTGTAGAAATCAGCTGATTAGATTCCACATGGGTTTAGTATCTAGAAAATAGGGTATCCATATCCCCCGTAGCGGGGTAGTCCCGTCAGTGGACATCATGCGGTGTACTGTAGACATTATAAGGATCTTTGCAACGTCCCTTCGGGCCTTAGCTGCAATTACTTTCGTTCCTTTTACTGTGCATCCGTTCATATTATCTTTCTTTCATCTTACTTTCCACCCTCTCCTAACACTTGATTCATAGTGCAACTGCTTTGAGGTTTTTCCTCCTGTTGCACCTTTCAAACGTTTTACCGTCAATTTCCATTTCGGCGCTGAATGACCTCATAGGTCCCAGTGCCTGGCCTTTGGCCTACATTCTATATTCAACTCATATTCAACTCAACCCCACATCCATATCTTTATGCAAAGATATGTCTGTACATCTAATTAAATGCCTTCCAGTTTACAAGCGATGCAAAGCGAGATGTATCACAAAGTCGACACCAATCAAACCTTCACAAAGTGATGCAGGCGTTTGCTAGGACATTACTCTAATTAAAACAGACAATATTCTCTCTCTCCCTTCAGGTAAATTAATGTCCGTGATGAGGAACTGAGCCGAAGGAAACTGAACTTCAGAAAATATGAGAAGGAGAAAATACGAAAAGGTCAGAGGTTAAAGAAAGTCAATTCTGTCACTTGAGCTTTCAGTTAAAACCTGTAAACTGTCATGACAGTCAAGATGTCAGTTGATATGCAACTGAATATTGCAGCAGGATGAAGAAGAACATCAAAGGTTCTGAGAGTTTTTATGTTGTCTAATGACTGACAGAATTAAAATAATTCTTTCATTAAAAACTAATCGACAAAAATCTTTCCTTATTCCCAGAAAAATCCTGTCAACAAAGACTTCGCATTAATTACTGTCAACCTAGAAAATTACTTGCTGCCTTCATAATGACATTTCAAATGAATGTCTTCAATAAAAAGTCTGGAAAAGGTATATGACTGGATTTAATGATGAATAAAACTCTACGGTTACAGAAGAAAAATTCAAATTCCATTGGGATATTCCATTAGAAAGTCCTTTACTTGAGTTGAGCTTAGGTTAGTTGTTTATGCATTTCTTTAAATTGTGGTTTAGAATAATAATTAAAGCTGATATTTGTCTAATTGTCCACATCAATTTGTAAATTTCACCGGCCAAAATTGGAAACGCTTAATTACAAATTCGTAGAGTTCTGCCTGATCGTTTGAGGCACGAGTCTCTTTATTGCTGTTCCGAACATTTTTTTCTAAAACATCGGAGATTACCGTATGATTTTATTTCCGGCTCAGCATAAGGGCGAACGTCACTAGAGTAGGCATCAGAGACATAACTCCGATTATTCCATTTCTCGGAAAATATAGGAAGTAAGAATTTACTTCTGTTGTATGATCCAGCATTCTGAAGCGTCACACACTGCAATGACATTACAATTTAGTTAGAAAATTTTATCTAGAGATATGACAATTCAGCGCCGAAGACAGTGAAAAGATGGAGTTGGAGAGGTTGGATAGTAAGGTGAACAAAAGAAAGCGGGAATGGGGCAAAGTAAATAGCTAAAAGCTGGTTGCAGTTAGTGGCCGAAGTGACGCGGTGGTAAACAATCGTTAGTAATGCTACAGTGCACGAAGGGAGGTGCACTGACGGCACAATGAGCGACTTTCCGGTTTTTTTTTATTTTTTAAATTGTGACTTCTTGACCATAAGAATAGGTCTGTCATGGACAAGTACTTCGAATATAAATGACACTAAGTCTCTGGCGTCCTATCACATTTCAGGCAGCCAAGAGAAATAACGTATGATAAAAGGAATATAAAAAAGTATATCAACAAAGAAAAAGATAACAACCTTCTCCATAGGAAAGGTATATATATATATCTCCTTAATAATAAAAGGCAATTGGCTTCTTTAGTACCCGAGCAGGCTTGTAAACAGATCTGCCTAGACAAGCAGATCCACACAGCTTCCCTACCCATGCTTCCCCGTGGGGGTGGGGGGTGGGGGAGATTTTTCTCCACCCGCTGAAAAGTCTGTCATTCCCATCCGCCTTCCTTTCACCGGCATCGGGGACCTCCGCTTAGAGCTGCTGGAACCAAATATTTTTATGTATTTATTTTAGTATTATTATTATTATTATTATTATTATAGCGTCCCAGTGGCGTGGTCTGTATGGCGTTGGCGTGCCACCTAGCTGCCCGCCAGTTCGATTCTCGGGCATTTCATTCAGGTGTGAAAGATGTGTATTCCTGGTGATAGAAGTTCACTCTCGACGTGGTTCGGAGGTCACGTCAAGCCGTTGGTCCCGTTGCTGAATAAGCACTGGTTCCATGCAACGTCAAAATACCATACAAACAAATTATTATTATTATTATTATTATTATTATTATTATTATTATTATTATTATTATTATTATTATTATTATTATTATTGGTAAAGTGGATGTTAGGAAATAGTTCACATTTCCTTTGGATAATAATGTTCATTTCCATCGTGCTTTTCCCCTGAGCTTTAGTGCAGATTTGACCCAAGAAGGTCATGGCTGAACGGGTTCATTTTTCTGTCCGTCATGAATTTAGCTGTGACCTGTCAGGGTGCGTACCAATCGGCTTTCACTGTATTTAATATTTGTGTGAAGTATTCGTTTATTCAAGGCTTGAGTGTAAGATCGTTAAATGTAACTGGAACCTGCTTTTACTTAGAAAACAAATACAACAAGTTAATGACAGTCCAA
>NC_061097.1:22671616-22679116 GCF_015104395.2 Macrobrachium nipponense
CAAAGGCCAAGCGCTTGGACCTATGAGGTCATTCAGCGCTGAAAAGAAAATTGAGATTAATGGAGGTTTGAAAAGTCACTGGAGGAATACCTCAAAAGCAGTTGCACAATGAATCAATTGTTAGGAGAGGGTGGAAAGTAAGATGGAAGAAAGAGAATATGACAGTAGATACAGTAAAAGGAATGAAAGGGTATACAACTAAGGGCCGAAGGGACGCTACAAAGAACCTCAAGTAATGCCTACAGAGCACCGCGTGAGGTACACTGACGGCACCAGCCCCCTACGGGGCAGATGTTGGAGGACTGGAGAAAAACGCCCGTCCGCCCAATAATAGTTCGAGCGGAAAATTCCCCTGCCCTTCCTTCCACCCATTGGTTCAACGCTGGAGATTTGGTCGCACCCTGAAAATCCCGAAGTAGAGACACTGACCAAGATGAAGATTTTGGAACGTGAGAAGAATCTTTAAGATTTTCTCCCTTCTCATGTATTTCCATCCAGGGTCAGCTAACTACCACGTTACTTTTAAGGAGAGGTCTGTCATCTACTAAAAACTAAAAGGATAAGTCTGCTAACGCATACTTTTACCGTAAGTTAAGTATTTCCTAATTTAACCAGACTACTTAGCTGAATAACAGCTCTCCTAGAGCTGGCCCGAAGGATTAGATATTTTTACGTGGCTAGGAACCAGTTGGTTACTCAGTAACGGGACCTACAGATTAATGTTGGATCTGACCACAGTAAATCGATAAATATGTTTGATCACCAGAAACAAGTTTCTCTGACTCCATGTGGCAGAGCGGGGAATCGAACTCGGGACTACTGAACCGGTAGGCGAGTACGAAAAACCACTCGTTTTAACGAGGAGTTGAATCGGCAGTTATAAATAATAAAATGGTTCACGATGGCTTGGTCGGTCAAGCATGGCATATTGTTAAGATAGTAAGTCCTTTCAATTAGAATACATTCCAGTAACTAAGCAATAGGAACCGATACGTTTATTTGGTCACATTTTAAGGCATGATGCTAATTGTCGAATTACTCAGATGCCTTAATGATACATTATTGCAGGC
Organism: Macrobrachium nipponense; assembly: GCF_015104395.2. Lineage (NCBI taxonomy): Eukaryota > Metazoa > Arthropoda > Malacostraca > Decapoda > Palaemonidae > Macrobrachium > Macrobrachium nipponense. The sequence goes on from NC_061097.1 coordinate 22,672,687, forward strand.
AAGTAGATTATTCATTTACATTCCAACGGTTGGGTCCTCATGTGTTGTGTAAGGAACTGAAAGTATTTCGTTGACAGGTATCTTCGTTTGTACTACGGATAATTTATATCTTATCCAACAGTTTATCTTTTAAGCAACTTTGCATTAAAAGGATGAGTATAGTACCACATTTCTGTTGTATGAAGAGAAGAAGAAAGAAGGAGAAGGAGAGTAAAAGAGAGGGAGAGAGAGACAGATTCTTCAGAAAATTAATTGTACCGTTCAGGAAGATAAAAGGACCTAGCCTGAAATCTAGAAGAATGTGCAGCTTCAAGATGCAGCCCCTTTTTTCCTGGATGGGCCACAAGATTAAACTTAGCAGCAGGGACATGATCTTTTGAAGAGGATGGATGTTGAAAGATTACGGAGAGAGAGAGAGGGAGAGGAGAGAGAGAGAGAGAGAGAGAGAGAGAGAGAGAGGCGCTCTGACATTTGCAATGAAAACTGAAAATCTGAGGAAGTGAGAATACGGGACGATTCTGAAGAGAGTATTGGAGAAACATAAAGATTATCAAGTAAGAAATGCGCCGAAGTTTCTTCGTGCGAAATCGAGTTTTCTGTAGCAGCGTATAATCAAGGCCACCGGAAATATATCATTCTCGGTGGTCTTGATATTATGCTGTATGGGCCGCGGCCAATTAAACTTTAACCACGGTCCGGTGATGGGCCGTTCTGTATCGTTGCCAGACGCACGATTATGACTAAATTTAACCTTAAATAAAACAAAAGCTATTGTGGCTAGAGGGCTGCAATTTGGTAAGTTTTGATGAATGGAGAGTGGATGACCAAACATATCAATTTGCAGCCCTCTGTCCTCAGTTTTTTATTTTTTTTCTAAGATCTGAGGGCGGAGAGGAAAAGTGCGGACAGACGGAGAAATGCCCATTTCGTTAGTTTTCTTTCACAGAAAGCTAAATAGAGAACCTGAATAAGAGAGCCTTTCTAATTCAATATCGGGGTTGTTTATAATTTCGATATCAGGTTTTTTCCAGCCTTTACCGAAAAACGGCTTCGCAAGTGACGGAAAGATGAGAGAGATACATACCGAAGCATCTTTCAGATGATATTGAAGAATATGTCCTTGAATTGAAAATCGTTCCAGTGATGAGGTAGGAAACCTTATTTTTCCCAGAAGCGTTGATTTTTATGCTCTGATGTATTTTGTTACATGGTAATTAAAAACGAGTAAATTCAAATATACCAACAAAAATAAAACCCCTTTCCTGTGACAGCAAGAATATTCAAATCCGACACATTCTTTATACCAATATTTTCCATCATGCTTATATTTTCGTTATATTAAACATCCTTTTTCATTAAACAAACTTTCGGCCACGGAAATATGTCAGGCCGACGTCAAGATTTATTATTTGTATTTCTGGACACATTCATGTATTTTTGTTTAATCCAACTCCTAATATGATATATAGTACTGTATCTTTCATGTGGCACTTACAGTAACTCAGTCCAATTATATTATCATGCATACCTAACTCAAAATGAAATAGAAAAGTGAAATAAACAACAGCTATAAGTGCACTAAGAATTTAGTTTGCAATGAGGGAAAATTATAAAGAGCCAGGTAATGAATAGAACAGGAGTAGAAATGAAAAACGGGAGATACGAGTATACATAGTGAAGACATGCCCTGAAATGTTTACTGAGTTCAGACCTGTTGTATCATTTCTCTTCATTACATTCGTATGACTAATTGTACACGTTGAGAGAGAGAGAGAGAGAGAGAGAGAGAGAGAGAGAGAGAGAGAGAGATTGTAAAAAAAGCGTTTCATACGTGATATCCACCTGCTTTAGTTCGAACGTAGTTGGCAGAGCAAATAACATTTTATGACACAAAGCTAGTAAGATTCGGCTCAGATTAAAAACCCGATTTTATAAATATTGGCTATTGTCAGTTTTTTCGGGCAGACTCCATACCCCATGAATCAGGTTGTCCTTAGAGCTCTTTCCTCAGACGCCCGTTTATTCTTTATGTAGGAAATCAAAGCCCCGTTGATCTCCTTACCATTCAGTGCAAACACACAACTGAAGCTGACAATAACTTTCCTATCGATTACTAGGAAGGAATATGACACTAGAGATGGTTTTGTTACCACGTGTTAAACATCACACAAAAATCGTCTTGCATTTTTAGGCTTGTGGTTTCCACGCCCACACTTCCAGTCATAAAGACACCAAATAAACCTCCATTTTCTTCTTTTTTCTCTTGGGTCCGAGAGCCGTATCACTCAGACAATCTCGTATTGTGTCTAAATGGTTGGGAGGAATTCTTTGGAGAGAGAGAAAAAAAAAAAAAAGTCACATCTGCTCGCCACTGCATTTTCTGGCCTCTTCAGCTAATAAGACTAATGATGCATGTCACTGATGAATAGCCCTTTCAGTACGATAGGAGGGAGAGTCCTTTCTCTCTCTCTCTCTCTCTCTCTCTCTCTCTCTCTCTCTCTGTGGTTGTGTCGTTCTGTATCATAATTATTCTGGTTATATTAAGAGGCTTCATTCATTGATTCGCCCACTTGGGATTCAGTTTGACATTATTACGAATGTGTAAATCGTTAAATAACGTGGTATCTGATACAGACTATCCACAATTTGATGGAATGTCTGTCTATTGCATTACAGCAAACAGATTTAAAACTATTTGAAGATAGTGTTAAAAATTTATTTTACTTTTCCTTTTTCCTCTTTTTAGTTTTCTGTAAAGTAAGAAAGCTATTGTTATGGCTATTTGTCTGTCCGTCCTCCCTTTTTCTGTTCGGCCTCAGATCTTAAGAACTACCGAGGCTGCAATTTGGTATGTTGATCACCCAATCACCCACCCTCCAATCATCAAAAGGTCCGAATTGCAGCCTCTAGCCTCAATAGTTTTATTTTACTTAAAGTTAACGTTAGAATTGATGTTGCGTCTGGCACCGGCTATAAGGCCTAACAACACAGCCCACCAATGGGCCTTGGCTACAAGTTTCATGGGCCGCGCGTGGTAGTTTCTTTGGCCGTGGCTGGAAGTTTCATACATTATTACGCTGTACAGAAAATGTGATCGCGCCGAAGCATTTTTTTACTTGTTTCTTTTACTAATGAAACCTGCTGAGGTTTCTTTTCAAATGAGCGAGGACCTCGACGATAGTTATATATTTTCGGAGGCAGCGTTAACCAGTAGGGCTCGTACTCCGCAATTAATAATTAGCTTGCCTACAGAGCCACGTTATTTTTAATAGGTTAAACAGAAAAGGTTTCCGGTGATGGTATAAAATAAAAAAGAAATGCCAGGAATGAACTCGACATACAAAATTGACTCTGAGCATCACAATTTGCAGCCCGTCTCCCTTCCTTTCCTTTCTTTTCTTGTCGCTGCAAGCAATTTTGCATCAGGTGTGGTAAAAATGTTTTTTATTGCAAATATAATAGTATAACAGGTCATCTGACAAATCGTTGAAAAACGTGTCAGTGTGTGTTGGCTATTCTTTTTACTTTCATTCAATTTTTTAAGGGACCGTTAGAAAATGGCAAAATCGCGTAGGACAGAACAAGTACGAATTATTTTCTTGCTTCCCAATAATCCGCAGACAGTCTGCTGCTTGCAGACAAGAACTCAGTTCTCCGAGAGGTTTGTTATTTCATTCTCGCTTTCACTTACAGGTCTGGAATTCGCAGAGGCCGTTTGCATTTCTGCAGTCGTATAACTTGTCTTTTTAAAGAGGCTGATCAGCCATTTGGGAAAAGAATTCTCTCGAGTGGAACTTCTCTTGTCGTTTGAGAAAAAAAGCCATAACGGTCTTCGTCCATTTTCAAAATTTGCAAAACCCGTTATTTTTGGACGGTCTCCGTCCCTTTTCGAAGTACTTAAACTACACCTTTTTCGAAAGTACTTTAAAACTACACATACATACGATTATATACAATAAACTAGAAATCTTATACAAATATTATTGATGTGGTCATTACAAATGATTACATTTGAAAAATCCTCCCACCTCTTCCCTCTCCGACCATTCTACTATTAAAGATGACGACCTTCATTCGCTTATGGAAAACACTTCGCCAGACGCCCACCAAAAGACGATGAGATCCCAAAAGGTGGTGGAGCTTGGCTAAGTGATCATTAGCGGCACCCCCCATCCCCCCTTTTTTTTCTCTCCAATTCTTTCTCCTGGTATCTCTTGCTCTCCGTTCATAACCAAAAGCTTCCGCGCCAGTTTCTTCAAGCGTTTTGTTTTTTTTTCCCTCAACCGATGGTCTCTCACCATTAGGTTTCTCTCAGCCTCCTTCTTTCGCTCCTTTCCTCACTAATGCTTGGAACACGGAGTCGTTTTCTCTCGCCTCACCAGTCATATTTTTTATATTCTCTTCTTCGCTTTTCCTTAATAAGCGGAACAAGAAGGTCAAACCTCTTTGCTAAAGATGAGGGAATCATATTGCCCGAATTCACTTAAAATATAATTCTTAATAGTCATTTAATATCGGGTTAACGTTATTTCCAAAGTGACATGTTCCAAATATTGCTTTGATCTCATTAAAACGAAATATTCGATTTCGAAAAATCATTAACGAAGTAGACTAATTAATTCCATTCCTCCCTTTTTCGTCTCAGAGTCTAAAGGCCATTAAATTTTTTTTAGCAGTCTCCTGGGACACAGGAAGCGTTTTGCTGTCATTAACTGTACTTTCGCCATGTTTATGCCTCATGGGTAATGTGACTGCCTCTCTCTCTCTCTCTCTCTCTCTCGGTAATGAAAGGACCTCTCTTTCACCCTCAGACGTGTCTAATGCTTGCGCTTGGAGAACTGCATAAAAAGAGAGAGAGAGAGAGGAGAATATATTCGTAATCAGGAAAAGTATTACCGCAGATCAAGAACACCACAGGAGTTGAAACAGTAAAAATAATGTCAATGCTAAAACTATTAAATATTGAGCTTCAGTAAACTGAAATAAGAAATTATTCGTTTTTTGGAATCCAAAAAGTTCTAGTCACGAACTGCAATGGACGCAGTTACAACAAATACGGTCTTACAAATTTGAAGGAATTTTTTTACCAATGATCTCCGAGGTGGGGGGGGGGGGGGGGGGGGGGGGGGGGGGGGGGGGGGGTAGTGTGAGCTGTGGTCAGTGCACCTCATGGGGTGTACCGTAGGCATTACTTAAGGTTCTTTGCAACGTCCCTTCGGGCTCTAGCTGCAACCCCTTTCCTTTCATTCCTTTTACTGTACCTCTGTTCAAATTCTCTTTCTTCCATCTTACTTCCCACCCTCTCCTGATAATTGATTCGTAGTGCAACTGCGAGGTTTATCCCACCTGTTACGCCTTTCAAACCTTTTTACAGTCCATTTTCGTTTTCAAGCGCTGAATGACCATCAAGAGTCCTAGTGCTTGGCCTTTGGCCTAAATTCTATATATTCGTAGGAGTATCGTACAAAATAAAACATTTCATATCATCGCATTTACCTTCAGTTACGAAAAACAGAGAAATCAGATTAAATTAGGTTGGACAAGAAGACCGCGACTCCTCTGAGACTGAACGATCAAAAGATATTTAAGTGAGTAAGAAACCTCCTTTATCAGTCTGTGAATTTAATACTGAACAACATTTAACCTTCTAACTCCCTCGGTCTTTCCTTCCTTTGGAAACGCTGACGTCAGTTGATGCCTTTTCTACTCTTGGGATCCGTCACTAGATGCAAGCCTTAAATGTCAATAGCCATGTTGTCTATAGGTACTATGCGTACTGAGATATTTACATATATATATATATATATATATATATATATATATATATATATATAATATATATAATATGTATATATATATATCTATATATATATATATATATATTATATATATAGAGAGAGAGAGAGAGAGAGAGAGAGAGAGAGAGAGAGAGAGATGCGCCTCAGTGGCGTGGTTGGATAGTCTTTGCCTGCCACCTCGGTGGCCGCGATTTCGATTCTCGGGCATTCCATTGAGGGGTCTGAGATGTGTACTTCTGGTGATAGAAGTTCACACTCGACGTGGTTCGGTGGTTCGGAAGTCACGTAAAGTCGTTGGTCCCGTTGCTGAATAACCATGGTTCCATGCAACGTAAAAACACCATACAAACAAACAATACATATATACCTAGCCTTATGGTCGTTGAATCGTATGATCTACTCCTGAAAAGTATCCTCCCTGTTTGGGTCTCTTGATTGCAGTAAACATTTCTGTCGATTCCTCCAGTTAACCGCCGCGTTTTTTTCTTCCAAACACTTTCTTCCCTCCTTCCCCACCTGGCAACCAATTGCCTCCACAAAAACACCCGAGTAATTCCAGGAGACGGATTTATGAACTTTTCGCCTTAGACTTGCCACGGACTATTACTGAATAGGTAGTCACAGCTAAGGTT
>NC_061097.1:22684116-22726616 GCF_015104395.2 Macrobrachium nipponense
TTTGTGTTCTCACGAGTATAGGTACTTGTGAAGTGGAATAGGCTTTCAGAGTTCTGGCGGGTTCACGTATCCAGGTTCCCTCCCAGTACTAGTGCTGTTTGCCGAGGATTTCCTGAGTGAGGTTAGTGGAGCTGTTTTAGTCAATTATAGGATAGATACTGTTAGATATTTTCTTGTATTTGTCTTGGTGTAAGCTAATCCCTCTAAGCTTTAAACTGTGGATAAGAATGAACTATCTTTTACTGAATTTAGGTGGTATTTCTATCTGAATAATCAGTGCTTTAGTGTAGATGAGTGAATAGATTGAGATTTGGCGTGAGTCTTAATTATAATCGTAATATTTTTTTTCTTCTATACCATTTTTTTTCACCATTATTAAACATGGCTAGTTCCCTGAGTGAATTAACTTTGAGTTTTGGATTAAGATAGGTAAAGAGTTACAGTTGAGTGGCAAGGAATTAATGACTTTTGCTGATACCAAATTTAAGGAAAGACTGAGCATAGAATAAAATAAAGGATGAGAACGAGAAGGAGAGGAAAGAAAAGGAGAAACTTGAAAGGGAGGATAGATTATTAGATAGAAAACAGTAAGAAAGAAGAGGAGGACAGGAAACTAGAATATGAAAGACTTGAATTAGAAAATAAAAAGTTAAGTAGCCTCCATAGTGTTAGTCCACAGTCTATTAATGCTCGGGATAGTTTCTCCGTTGCTATTCCTAAATTGAAACTGTATGAAAGTGGTGAAGACATTACAGCTTATCTGATAAGGTTTGAAAATTTAGCAAAGCTGAGTGGATGGCCTAAGGAATTATGGGCACCTAGGTAGCTCTTTATTTTTCGGGTGATGCACTTAATGTTTACTCTACCTACCTGATGAAGTTTGCAAGGATTATGATAAATTAAAAGATGCTATTTGAAAGCATTTCATAAAATAAAAACTACAGAAACAGTACTCGTAGAGAATTTAGGTATGCATAAATTTAAAGATGAAAATTTTATGCAGTATCTTACTAACCTTACCGCCTCTTTGACTTTTGGATAGATAGTGCTAAAATTGACAAGAATTATGACAGTCTGAGAGATTTTATTGTAAACCGACCAATTTATGTCTGCCATTCCTAAATATATTAGGTTATTCCTTATGGAACAACGGTTTTACTAATGCTGACAGAAATGGCAAAAAGAAAAGGCTGATTTATATTGTGGAGCTCATGATTGCTATCCTAACAGAACTAGAGAAAAAAATAGCAGTAAATCTTCGAGTAAGAAAGTCCAAATTGAACAAAAACCAGAAACTAAAGCTACTTCATTCAAACTAAGATAAAAATTCAAATGAAGAATCAATTTGCTTCACTTGTGGTGACCGTGGACATTATGCTAAAAATTGTCCCAAGTCTCCCCAAAGCAGAGGAGGTAATTAAGAAGTGTTTTAACAGGTAATGATCGTAATCTTGGCCCCTTCTGTGCAGGTAAAGTTAATGGACCTTAATGTTTCTACAATTTTGAGAGATACAGGTTTGTACTTGTATCATGGTGTCAGACAAAATTTTTCCAAATAATCCAACCTGATAAACTACCTAAATGTACAGTTTCTGATTTACTAGGGCGAAAAAAATGATTTTCCTGTTACTAGAGCGTTTCTTGATGTCAATTTTTAAGGGGTGGACAGATGTAGTAGTTGCACCTATTGATTGTTGTTCGGTCATGATTGGTAATGTTGAAGGAGCTACTATGCCAGATTCTAAAAGATACTTTTCCATGCTGCGAGAGAAAAGTGCGATTCAGTATCTCTAGTCACTAGATCTAAGTCTAGTAAGGAATCTAAAAGAATTCGGTGGTACATCCTTTGTTACTACCTGCTGTAAAAGATTTAAACGTTAATAACAGTGATTTTGTGAAATATCAAGAAGAGTGTGATACTTTGAAGGATATTAGGGATCATGCTAAGGATGGTACAGTTTTCACTCGTAAAAATCATAAGTACATTTTGAATATGACAATAACATTTTATTAAAGAGAATCTTAGAACTCGACTAATAGTCAACATGTGGGAAAGTCTTTTCTAGTCGTACCTAACCAGCTTAGGAATATAGTCTTAGAAGTAGCTCATGAGTCCCCCTTCTCAGGCCATTTTTCTCGTAGAAAAACTTATCAGAAAATTTCTTCACTTTACTTCTGGCCAGGCATGACTGTTGGACATTTATGACTTTTGTAGGAGTTGTGATGTATGTCAGAGGTTTGCTTCAAAGGGTAGGCTAAAAAGGCAGAACTAGTTAAAATGCCTGTGATTTCGTACCTTTTGAGAAAGTAGCAGTGGATATCGTTGGGCCTATAAAGCCAAGAATCATCTTCAGGTTGCTCTTATCTATTAACACTTGTAGATTATGCTACTTCCTTTCCGAAGCAGCTCCCCCTAAAAAATATACCTTCTATAGATATAGCGCAGAGGCACTAGTGACCATCTTCTCTAGGGTAGGAATTCCTAAACTAAAGTCATTGTTTCCGACAGAGGGGCTCAATTCACTTCAGACTTGATGGGTAAGGTGTATGAGCTAATTGGTATAAAACCTGTGTTTACCACTCCGTACCATCCGATGGCTAACAGGGAAAAATAGACAGCACTCCATCTAAAATCTATTTAAAGAAGTTATGCTATCTTAGACCTAACAAATGCGATAGGTATCTTCCTTGTGCTCTTTTTGCAATGAGAGAGATTCCTACAGACACTAGCGGTTTCTCTCCATTTGAACTTTTATATGGGCGCCAAGCTCGAGGTCCATTGGGCATATTGCATGAATTGTGGTCAAATGGAAAGATTTCGGATGATACACAAACTTGCTATCAATTTCTTCTTGATCTTCGTTCGAGACTAGAAGAGACTGCTCAAATTGCAGCAGAAAAATACAAAAGTTGCTATGAAACAATATAAAACTTACTTTGATGCTCATAGTTCTAATAGATCTTTTGTTACAGGTGATGAAGTTCTAGTAATGCGTCAGATGCGTATAACAAGCTGTTATTAGCTTGGCAAGGTCCTTACAAAGTTCTAAGAAAATTAAATAAAGTAGATTATGTTTTGGATGTTAAAGGAAAAGCTAAAGTTTTCCATGTTAATCTTTTAAAGAGTATGTTAGAAGATCTATGTTTTGCTTGAATACTTTTGATGGTTTATCATCTAGAGAAGTACTAGAAGAGGTTACTTCGTTCTAATGTGATGGTTAATGGTTTTGTATTGTTGAAGATTCTTCTGATACAGAAACTACCAACAGTAGGTTCTGAACTTCTTTCTTAGGTTCTGAAACTTCTAAAGATCTTTACCAACTTGGTGAATCTTTAAACTAAGTTCTAAATGATTACAGAATTAAAAGTAATTATAAGTAAATTTGGAAAGATTTTCTCAGATATCCCTGGCTGTACTTTTACGGTTATGCATACAACTAGACTTAAGGACTAATGAACCTGTAAAATCAAGGCTTTACCCTGTTCCTGTCCATTTGAGTAATGAATTTGAATCTGAAGTTAATAATTTACTTAAGCTAGGTATCATAGAACCTTCTGATTCCCCTTATTGTAATCCGGTTGTCACGATTAAGAAACTGATGAGACTTATAGGTTAGCACTAGATTTTCGTGCATTGAATTCAATAACTGTCTTTGATTGTGAGCCAATGCCACTAATTGATAAAGATTTCTTTAAGTTTACAGGTGCCATTTACTTTTCAGAAATAGATATTACTAAAGCTTACTACCAAATTGTTTTGCATCCGAATAGCCGTCAATATACTGCTTTCCAGACCTCTAAAGGATTGATGCAATTCACTAGGATGCCTTTTGGGTTATCCACTGCTTGTGCTTCGTATATCAGACTTATGAGAAGAGTTTTTGAGGGTGTCAAGGGAATAAGTTTATACTTTGATAACATACTTATTTTCTCAAAGGACTAGCCAGAACACCTTCAGATTTGAATAATGTATTAACTTCACTTGAGATACATGTTTAATTGCAAGCCATCGAAATGTCGTTTTGGTTTACCTTCCATAACCTACTTAGGTTTTAAGATTTCTAAGAATTGTATTTATCCAGATCCAGATAAGTGCAGTAAAATCATGGAAATTAATTATCCTAAGTGCAAGAAAGAACTTCAGTCCTTTTTAGGTACTTGCAATTTTTATCAAAGATTTATCCTTAATATTTCATCAATTAACTTCTGACCTCTCAAATTTACTAAAGAAAAACCAGCCCGATAAATTTGAGTTATCTATTGACCTTAAACGGCAGTTTGACACCCTGAAGCATTATTTTGAATCTGATCTAGTTTTAAGATTACCTGACATAACAAAAACTTTTGTTGTTCGCAGTGACGCCTCCCAGAATTGCATGGAGCTGTTTTACTGCAGTATTGGAATAACGTTCCCCATCCAATAACCTATGCTGGAGGAAAATTAAATAAATCCGAACTAAATTATTCAGTATTGGAAAAGGAATGTTTAAGTTTGGTTTTTGTCATTAAGAAATTTGAATATTACCTTGTCGGTAAACAATTCATTGTTGAATGTGACCACAGACCTTTGTCTTACCTTGGAACATTTTAAAGGCAAGAATGGGAGATGTTACGTTGGTCACTATATTTACAGCAATATAAAATATACTGTAGTGTATATTAAGGGAATAGACAATATCTTTGCTGATTTCTTAAGTAGATGCTGGGTATAATGAGAATCTTTAATAGAATTTGTATATAAATAATAATTACTTATATTTGTCTTAGTGCGGGGATATGTAAAGGAAATTTAGAAATTTTCTTCTAAAATAAAATTTTAGTATATAACTCTGGTCGCTAGAGGGCAGGGTATTATGGAATCCTTGGAATATAAAATAAAATTTAGTATATAAACTCTAGTCGCTAGAGGGCAGGGCATTTTAGAATCATTGGAATTTTATTTCTTGATTCCTTGGGTTTTCTTTATTCAAAAAGTTTACTTCGTGTGGTGGTTTTTCTACTTCAACCAGTCTGCTTTTGAGCAATACAACAAACGTAAGAATTGTAAAATCAACCATCAGTGCAGTGAAAAAATTTGTTTTAACATTAATTATAGCTTAAAGTGCCACAGTTGGGTAATTGCTTCTTTTTCGTGTCTTTTCACAGCCGTATTGACAGGTGGCGGGGACCCATAGTCAAGCGAGGTTTTGATTCTCGTGTAAATAATTCACGCCCAAGTCATGCTGAAAATAATGGACAGTGCCTAGACGGATATTTGGACAGTGCTCAAAAGGATATATGAGATAGCATAACGTACATTGAAGCCCAGCTACGTCGTACATTCTCCTCCTGGATAGGCTATTCCTCTCCTGGTAAATGTTCAGTGTTCTTGATCTTCGGCTTGACCTTCAAGATTAGATGCCATTCACCATTCTCATATCATACTGCAAGAGTGGCTCGATTTTCAAATAATTTGAAGACCCCTGCTTGGAACACCGGCAACGAATGAACTTCTTGGTCTCTTATACACCATTTAATGCCTAAGATGAGTATAGTATGTATGTAATGATAATTATATATAATTAATTTTTATATGTTGGCTTTTTATCCCATTCATTGTTTTTTTCTATGTTTGCCATTTATTGTGATCCCTTCTTCCTGTCGAACCTCAGATTTCTAAGCTTTCTCTCTCCCTACATATTCCCGTCTCCCTTACATTTTGGTGCCCTAGACCCGGGATACATATTGGCATTTCATGGGGAAACATTGTTTGACATAAACAAGACTGAAATAGAACGTATTATTATCCAATTTGGGGCACTTAAGTTTAGCACTTATTTTTGGTTATGATTTGGAATTTGTGTTCTCACGAGTATAGGTACTTGTGAAGTGGAATAGGCTTTCAGAGTTCTGGCGGGTTGGGTTCACGTATCCCAGGTTCCCTAGTACTAGTGCTGTTGCCGAGGATTTCCTGTTAGGTTAGGTAAGATATACCCCTTACCTGAGTGAGTTCTAGTGAGCTGTTTTAGTCAATTATAGGATAGATACTGTTAGATATTTCTTGTATTTGTCTTGGTGTAAGCTAATCCATCTAAGCTTTAAACTGTGGATAAGAATGAACTTATCTTTTACTGAATTTAGGTGGTATTTCTATCTGAATAATCAGTGCTTTAGTGTAGATGAGTGAATAGATTGAGATTTGGCGTGAGTCTTAATTATAATCGTAATATTTTTTTTCTTATACAATTTTTTTTTCACCATTATTAAACATGGCTAGTTCCCTGAGTGAATTAACTTTTGAGTTTTGGATTAAGATAGGTAAAGAGTTACAGTTGAGTGGCAAGGAATTAATGACTTTTGCTGATACCAAATTTAAGGAAAGACTGAGCATAGAAAATAAAAGGATAGAACGAGAAGAGAGGAAAGAAAAGGAGAAACTTGAAAGGGAGGATAGATTATTAGATAGTAAAACAGTAAGAAAGAAGAGGAGGACAGGAAACTAGAATTATGGCAAAGACCCTTGAATTAGAAAATAAAAAGTTAACGGTAGCCTCCATAGTGTTAGTCCACAGTCTATTAATGCTCTGGGATAGTTTCTCCGTTGCTATTCCTAAATTGAAACTGTATGAAAGTGGTGAAGACATTACAGCTTATCTGATAAGGTTTGAAAATTTAGCAAAGCTGAGTGGATGGCCTAAGGAATTATGGGCACCTAGGTTAGCTCTTTTATTTTCGGGTGATGCACTTAATGTTTACTCTACTCTACCTGATGAAGTTTGCAAGGATTATGATAAATTAAAAGATGCTATTTTGAAAGCATTTCATAAAAACTACAGAACAGTATCGTAGAGAATTTAGGTATGCTAAATTTAAAGATGAAAACTTTTATGCAGTATCTTACTAACCTTTACCGCCTCTTTGACTTTTGGATAGATAGTGCTAAAAATTGACAAGAATTATGACAGTCTGAGAGCTTTTTATGTAACCGACCAATTTATGTCTGCCATTCCTAAATATATTAGGTTATTCCTTATGGAACAAGGTTTTACTAATGCTACAGAAATGGCAAGAAAAGGCTGATTTATATTGTGGAGCTCATGATGCTATCTAACAGAACTAGAGAAAAAAATAGCAATAAATCTTCGAGTAGAAAGTCCAAATTGAAACAAAAACCAGAAACTAAAGCTACCTTCATTCAAACTAAAAAAAAAAAAAAAAAAAAAAAAAAAAAAAAAAAAAAAAAAATAAAGATAAAATTCAAATGAAGAATCCAATTTTGTTGCTTCACTTGTGGTGACCGTGGACATTATGCTAAAAATTGTCCAAGTCTCCCAAAGCAGAGGAGGTAATAAGAAGTGTTTTAACAGGTAATGATCGTAATCTTGGCCCCTTCTTGTGCAGTAAAGTTTGAAAATGGACTTAATGTTTCTACAATTTTGAGAGATACAGGTTGTACTTGTATCATGGTGTCAGACAAAATTTTTCCAAATATCCAACCTGATAAACTACCTAAATGTACAGTTTCTGATTACCTAGGGCGAAAAAATGATTTTCCTGTTACTAGAGCGTTTCTTGATTGTCAATTTTTTAAGGGGTGGACAGATGTAGTAGTTGCACCTATTGATTGTTGTTCGGTCATTGATTGGGTAATGCTTGAACGGAGCCTACATTTATGCCAGATTCTAAAGATACTTTCCATGCTGCGAGAGAAAAGTGCGATTCAGTATCTCTAGTCACTAGATCTAAGTCTAGTAAGGAATCTAAAAGAATTCCGGTACATCCTTTGTTACTACCTGCGTAAAAGATTTAAACTTTAATAACAGTGATTTTGTGAAAATATCAAGAAGAGTGTGATACTTGAAGGATATTAGGGATCATGCTAAGGATGGTACAGTTTTCACTCGTAAAACATAAGTACATTTTTGAATATGACAATAACATTTTATAAAGAGAATCTTAGACTCGACTAATAGTCAACATGTGGGAAAGTCTTTTCTAGTCGTACCTAACCAGCTTAGGAATATAGTATTAGAAGTAGCTCATGAGTCCCCCTTCTCAGGCCATTTTCTCATAGAAAAACTTATCAGAAAATTTCTTCACTTTGACTTCTGGCCAGGTCTATGACTGTTGACATTTATGACTTTTGTAGGGATTTGTGATGATGTCAGAGGTTTGCTTAAAGGGCAAAGGGTAGGCTAAAAAAAGGCAGAACTAGTTAAAATGCCTGTGATTTCCGTACCTTTTGAGAAAGTAGCAGTGGATATCGTTGGGCCTATAAAGCCAAGATCATCTTCAGGTTGCTCTTATCTATTAACACTTGCAGATTATGCTACTTCCTTTCCAGAAGCAGTCCCCCTAAAAAATATACCTTCTATAGATATAGCAGAGGCACTAGTGACTCATCTTCTCTAGGGTAGGAATTCCTAAAGTCATTGTTTCCGACAGAGGGGCTCAATTCACTTCAGACTTGATGGGTAAGGTGTATGAGCTAATTGGTATAAAACCTGTGTTTACCACTCCGTACCATCCGATGGCTAACAGAAAAATAGACAGCACTCCATCCTAAAATCTATTTTAAAGAAGTTAGCTATCTTAGACCTAACAAATGGGATAGGTATCTTCCTTGTGCTCTTTTTGCAAGAGAGAGATTCCTACAGACACTAGCGGTTTCTCTCCATTTGAACTTTTATATGGGCGCCAAGCTCGAGGTCCATTGGGCATATTGCATGAATTGTGGTCAAATGGAAAGATTTCGGATGATACACAAACTTGCTATCAATTTCTTCTTGATCTTCGTTCGAGACTAGAAGAGACTGCTCAAATTGCAGCAGAAAATACAAAAGTTGCTATGAAACAATATAAAACTTACTTTGATGCTCATAGTTCTAATAGATCTTTTGTTACAGGTGATGAAGTTTCTAGTAATGCTGTCGGATGCGTATAACAAGCTGTTATTAGCTTGGCAAGGTCCTTACAAAGTTCTAAGTTAAAATTAAATAAAGTAGATTATGTTTTGGATGTTAAAGGAAAAGCTAAAGTTTTCCATGTTAATCTTTTAAAGAAGTCGTATGTTAGAAGATCTATTTTGCTTGAATACTTTTGATGGTTTATCATCTAGAGAAGTACTAGAAGAGGTTACTTCGTCTCTGTCGATGGTTAACTTGTATTGTTGAAGATTCTTCTGATACAGAACTACCAACAGTAGGTTCTGAAACTTCTTTAGGTTCTGAAACTTCTAAAGATCTTTACCACTTGGTGAATCTTAACTAGTCCAATGATTACAGAATTAAAAGTAATTATAAGTAAATTTGGAAAGATTTTCTCAGATATCCCTGGCTGTACTTCTACGGTTATGCATACAACTAGACTTAAGACTAATGAACCTGTAAAATCAAGGCTTTACCCTGTTCCTGTCCATTTGAGTAATGAATTTGAATCTGAAGTTAATAATTTACTTAAGCTAGGATATCATAGAACCTTCTGATTCCCCTTATTGTAATCCGGTTTGTCATGATTAAGAAACCTGATGAGACTTATAGGTTAGCACTAGATTTTCGTGCATTGAATTCAATAACTGTCTTTGATTGTGAGCCAATGCCACTAATTGATAAAGATTTCTTTAAGTTTACAGGTGCCATTTACTTTTCAGAAATAGATATTACTAAAGCTTACTACCAAATTGTTTTGCATCCGAATAGCCGTCAATATACTGCTTTCCAGACCTCTAAAGGATTGATGCAATTCACTAGGATGCCTTTTGGGTTATCCACTGCTTGTGCTTCGTATATCAGACTTATGAGAAGAGTTTTTGAGGGTGTCAAGGGAATAAGTTTATACTCTGATAACATACTTATTTCTCAAAGGACTGGCCAGAACACCTTCAGATTTTGAATAATGTATTAACTTCACTTGAGATACATGTTTAATTGCAAGCCATCGAAATGTCGTTTTGGTTTACCTTCCATAACCTACTTAGGTTTTAAGATTTCTAAGAATTGTATTTATCCAGATCCAGATAAGTGCAGTAAAATCATGGAAATTAATTATCCTAAGTGCAAGAAAGACTTCAGTCCTTTTTAGGTACTTGCAATTTTTATCAAAGATTTATCCTTAATATTTCATCAATTACTTCTGACCTCTCAAATTTACTAAAGAAAAACCAGCCCGATAAATTTGAGTTATCTATTGACCTTAAACGGCAGTTTGACACCTGAAGCATTATTTGAATCTGATCTAGTTTTAGATTACCTGACATAACAAAAACTTTGTTTTTCGCAGTGACGCCTCCCAGAATTGCATTGGAGCTGTTTTACTGCAGTATTGGAATAACGTTCCCCATCCAATAACCTATGCTGGAGGAATTAAATTAAATCCGAACTAAATTATTCAGTTATTGAAAAGGAATGTTTAAGTTTGGTTTTTGTCATTAAGAAATTTGAATATTACCTTGTCGGTAAACAATTCATTGTTGAATGTGACCACAGACCTTGTCTTACCTTGAACATTTTAAAGGCAAGAATGGGAGATTGTTACGTTGGTCACTATATTTACAGCAATATAAATATACTGTAGTGTATATTAAGGGAATAGACAATATCTTTGCTGATTTCTTAAGTAGATGCTGGGTATAATGAGAATCTTTAATAGAATTTGAATATAAATCAAAATAATTAACTTATATTTGTCTTAGTGCGGGATATGTAAAGGAAATTTAGAAAATTTTCTTCTAAATAAAATTTAGTATATAACTCTGGTCGCTAGAGGGCAGGGTATTATGGAATCCTTGGAAATATAAAATAAAATTAGTATATAACTCTAGTCGCTAGAGGGCAGGGCATTTTAGAATCATTGGAATTTTATTTCTGATTCCTTGGGTTTTTTTCTTTATTCAAAAAGTTTACTTCGTGTGGTGGTTTTTCTACTTCAACCAGTCTGCTTTTGAGCAATACAACAAACGTAAGAATTGTAAAATCAACCATCAGTGCAGTGAAAAAATTTGTTTTAACATTAATTATAGCTTAAAGTGCCACAGTTGGGTAATTGCTTCTTTTTCGTGTCTTTTCAGCCGTATTGACAGGTGCGGGACCCTAGTCAAGCGAGGTTTTGATTCTCATGTAAATAATTCACGCCCAAGTCATGCTGCAAAAATAATGGACAGTGCCTAGACGGATATTTGGACAGTGCTCAAAAGGATATATGAAATAGCATAACTTACCTTGAAGCCCAGCTACGTCGTACATTCTCCTCCTGGATAGGCTATTCCTCTCCTGGTAGATGTTCAGTGTTCTTGATCTTCGGCTTGACCTTCAAGATTAGATGCCAGTCACCATTCTCATATCATACTGCAAGAGTGGCTCGATTTTTCAAATAATTTGAAGACCCCTGCTTGAACACGGCAACGAATGACTTCTTGTCTCTTATTATCACCATTTAATGCCTAAGTTGAGTATAGTATGTATGTAATGGATAATTATATATAATTAATTTTTATATGTTGGCTTTTATCCCATTCATTGTTTTCTTCTATGTTTGCCATTTATTGTGATCCCTTCTCCCCCCCTTCCTGTCGAACCTCAGATTTCTAGCTCTCTCTCTCCCTACATATTTCCCACTTCTCCCTTACAATAAAGAGTAGCGACTCCGCATAACTGATATTATGTGCACGTGTAAAAGGACGCTTCTTAAATTCAAAATTAAATGGCGAAACTGCCACTGTACCCCGGGGATAAGTTAAGTGTCTTGCTACGTACGAAACCTTGAAGTATAAGGCTTAATGACATTCGGTTATAACAATTAAAGCGATAAAAACTAGTTTTACCATCAACATATTCAGCATTTTATGCGTAACTCGCAAGCACATTAAAGAATTATATTATTTACTACTAAAAATAGCAGGAAGAATGAGAGGTTAAGATCTAATTAGATATATACCTGCGAGCAAGTTTTGATTTACTTCTATGTAGCAAGTCCGTAGTTGAAGTAAAGAATTTTTTTATTAATGATATATCAGCAGCGATAAGAAAAAGTTTTCATTGGAAAATGCAGTGTTTTTTTCCGTATTGTTACTGATATATTAGTTAATCCTTTTCGTCATAATCGGGAGGCAACAAAAATGACAATTTGTATTTACCCTACTATTAGTATAAATAAAAAATATATTAAAAGATGTCTTAATTATACAAATTAAACTTTTCCCTTGTATCATTTTTATGGAAAAAGTAAGTAAATAAGTATTTCTTAATTATTCTAATTTAACTTCTACACTTGTATTTTTTTAACCCATAATTGAAAAGTAATTAATTAAACTAAGCGATAAGTGTTTATCACGCACACGCTAACACATTTCCAGCAAAATATAATTCTTTAATGTGCTTGCGAAGTTACGCATAAAATGCTGAATATGTTGATGGTAAAACTAGTTTTTATCGCTGTATTGTTATAACCGAATGTCATTAAGCCTTATACTTCAAGGTTTCACAATATTTATTTCTTTTTTTTTTTTTTTTTTTTTTTTTTTTTTGCTTCAGAATAGAAAGATTATTATCAGTATCACAGGCCAGCAACATTGGCAACCTCACTGATCGAGCTGAGATAAATAACTATTGACACAGTTTTAACAATGGGTAACGTCATATGTATCTCGGTCAACTTATTATCATTATCATTATTATTATTATTATTATTGTTGTTGTTGTTTAGTCGATGATAGGTAACAACTAACAACTTCAATGGAAATTAAAAGTTACAAAAAAAAAAATGAAAGTATGCTCCTGGCATTTACGAGAATAATAATAATAATAATAATAGTAATAGTAATAGTAATAATATTATTATTATTTTTTTTTCTCTATCACAGTCGTCCAATTCGACTGGGTGATATTTACAGTGTGGGGTTCAGGGTTGCATCCTGACCTCCTTAGGAGTCCATCAACTTTTTTCTTAACTTATGTGCGCCGTTTCTAGGATCACACTCTTCTGCATGAGTCCTGGAGCTACTTCAGCCCTCTAGTTTTTCTAGATTCCTTTTCAGGGATCTTGGGATCGTGCCTAGTGCTCTATGATTATGGTTACAATTTCCACTGGCATATCCCAATCCTCCTTCTTATTTCTATTTTCAGGTCTTGATACTTATCCAGTTTTTTCCCTCTCTTCTCTTCAACTCTGGTGTCCATGGTATTGCGACATCAATGAGTGATACTTTCTTCTTGACTTTGTCAATCAACGTCACGTCTGGTCTATTTACACGTATCTGATACCATAGTCCCACCAGAGGATCTTTGCCTGATCGTTTTTCTATCACTCCTTCAGGTTGGTGCTCGTACCACTTATTACTACAAGGTAGCTGATGTTTCTTGCACAGGCTCCATTGGAGGGCTTTTGCCACTGGATCATGCCTCTTTTTGTACTGGTTCTGTGCAAGAACACGGGTCATCGCTTGCTATGTGGTTTATGGTTTCATTTTTCGTATTGCACTTCCTACATAGGGGAGATGTTATTTCCGTCTATCGTTCTTTGAACATATCTGGTTCTCAGGGCCTGATCTTGTGGCCGCTGTTATCATTCCTTCAATTTCCTTCTTTAGCTCTCCCTCAGTAGCCATTGCCATGTGTCATCGCTGGCTAGTTCTGTCTCGTGTATTATTATTATTATTATTATTATTATTATTATTATTATTATTATTATTATTATTATTATCAGAAAATGAGACCTGTTCATATGGACCAAACCCACCAAAGGGGCCACAGACTTTAAATTCAAGCTCACAGAATATCAAGGTGTTCATTAGGAAGAAGTAAGACGAGGTAAAGGGAAATACGGAAAGAGGAGACGCCGCTTAATGAAAAGATAACAACAATAATAAATACCATTCAGCGCCAAAGAGGGTAAGTAGATAGATATACTACGTATGCAAATATCGCGGAAGCATAGAATCTACCGATGAAAGGAAGACGACAATAAAGTTTTTTATTCAGATTTGAAAAGAGCCAGAGGGAGCATCAAAGGACTTTACTGTTTCGAAAAGGAAAGGATGACTGTGGGAGTATCTGCTATAAAAACGAAGTATCTAGTTTCGTTATTCATGTAAAGGAATATCTTTTTATCGTTTAATATCGCGGGAATCGTGCACTTCTTGTTCAGTCTATTTTGATTATATATATATATATATATATATATATATATATATATATATATATATATATATATATATATATATATATAATAACAACTAAAAAGAAAAGTTTGATGATGTGGAATTTATTATTTGCATTTATTTTCTTCTAATTATAAGGTCGTACAACTTTGTAGAACTTTTTTATTCCAATAAAAGAAACATTTTATTTTTTTGTTATTAAACTAGTAATATTTTGTTGTTGTAGCATCAACGCTATTTTTCTTGTTCTTATTCTTACTCCTATTTACGGTATATAATATCTTTTCCTCGTTACGAATATTTTCTCCCATTTACTTTTCTATGCAGTCCCCCTGCGCAAGCATTGGACGCGCCACACACAGACACAGACACACGCACACACACACTCAGAGAGAGAGAGAGAGAGAGAGAATAGTCGTGGCATACTAAGAGAGAGAGAGAGTCTGTTGCATAACCTAGAGGCATAAGCGAAAATTGCAAATTACATGAGAGAGAGAGAGATAGAGAGAGAGCCAGAGAGAGAGAGAGAGAGAGAGAGAGAGAGAGAGAGAGAAGCGAAGGTAAACATATTTACGTGTCTTGATTCAGTAGGATATTTTTCAGTTTTGAATGGAGAGAGAGAGAGAGAGAGAGAGAGAGAGAGAGAGAGAGAGAGAGAGAGAGAGAGACATGTCATATAACCCATGAGGCATAACCGCGCGAAAGATACAATTGATGACCAGGAAAACGCTTTCCTGTGTCCCTGGAGGGAGACTGCTATGCAAGAAATCAAAACTCAGACCAAAATAGTTAAAAGTCTTTTGCAGCCAAAAAAGAAAAAAAACTTGAGATAAAGTGAATGGAAATAATTAGTCTAGTTTGTAGTAAAGATTATTCGAAATTGTGTATTTCGTTTTGATGAGATCAAAGCAATTTTCTGAATATGTGACACTGGAGAAAAATTAACCCGATATTGGATGACTGTTAAGCGTTATATTTGTACGTGAATTCAGGCAATAGACACCTTCATCTTTAGCAATGAGCTTTGACCTTCGTTCCGCATTAAAAGGAAAAGAAGGGAAGGGAAGGAGAGAAAAAATATGACTTGTGAGGCGTGAGCAAACGACTCCGTGTTCCAGGCATTAGTGAGGAAGGAGCGAAAGAAGGAGGCTGAGAGAAACCTAATGGTGAGAGACCATCGGTGAAAAAAAAAAGAAAAAAAAAAACGCTTGAAGGAAACTGGCGAGGAAGTTGATGGTTATGAACGGAGAGCAAGAAATACCCGGGAGAGAGAATTGGAGGAACTGAAAAAAGGGGGGGGAGGGGGTTGCTAATGATCACTTCGCGCCCAGCCCACCCACCTTTCGAGATCTCATCGTCTGTTGGTGGGCGTCTCGCGAAGTGTTTCCATAAGCGATGAGTCGTCGTCTCTAATGGTAGAATGGACGGAGAGGGAAGAGGTGGGAGGATTTTTCTGATATAATCTTTTGTAATGACCACCATCAATAATATCTGTAAAAGATTTCCAGTTTATTGTATATAATCATATATCGAAAAGGTGTAGTTTTAAATACTTCGAAAAAGGGCCGGAGACCGTCCAAAAATAACGGTTTTCAAAGATTTTGAAATGGACGAAGACCGTTATGGCTTTCTCAAACGATCATCATCCCGCAAGAGAAGTGCCACTCGAGAGGATTCTTTCCCCAAATGGCTGATCAGCCTCTTTAAAAAGACAAGTTATACGACTGCAGAATGCAAATGGAATCTGCGAATTCCACAACCTGTAAGTGAAAGCGAGAATGAAATACCAAACTTCTTGGAGACTTGAACTGTAACATCCATTCATATTCTCTTTCTTCCATCTTTCTTTCCATCCTCTCCTAAATAGGCCAGTCAATGGGGATTTGAATTAGGAAAAAATTCATGGAAAGCTGGAACAAGCTTCATGATCTTGGTAATAGGGTATTTAATAAACGTATGAATTTTGCACCTTTCCGCCCCGGCTTTGGCAGCCATCATGGAAAAATGGCAGCGAAAAACAGTTTTTTGCAAGTATCTCGCTTGGGACTCACTTTACCAGAAAATACGCCAATACATAAAATAATCTACGCAAAATTTCCTATAATTACTGATTAACGCATATTTTTTATATGTCGCACCGTTTCGCGCCAAGCCTACGAAAAAGTTTGCGACTTGTTTTTGCCTACCCCCAACCTCCAAAACTTGTCTCAAGGGTGTCCTTCCTCTTTTTGTTTCTGGCTTAGGACAGACAGTGAATTCTCAATGGCAGAGTTACCACCTTTGCACCCAACCATCCATCCTAATTATGAAGTTATCAACTTAAACAATGCTTTACCAGTTCATTGCTACACAATTAGAAGTATTCATTTCAAGGATAGCATTAGTTTTCTCGTAATAGTTAGTATAGTGAACTACATTGTTCTTCTTAGGAAAGTAATGACAAGCAGTTTGGTTCTTTTTTGTAGAATC
Source organism: Macrobrachium nipponense (assembly GCF_015104395.2). NCBI lineage: Eukaryota > Metazoa > Arthropoda > Malacostraca > Decapoda > Palaemonidae > Macrobrachium > Macrobrachium nipponense. Next base: position 22,700,717 of record NC_061097.1, read on the forward strand.
GTTATATGATAAGATACAGCTTGGCATGTATCTGTCTATCTATCTATCTCTTGCCTGACACCTTCATCCCTTGCGGGGTAGCCATGAACCAACCTCCCCTGGGAGGTTTGTTCACTTGTTCACTTTCTTTTTAACTGTATTTGCTTTTCATTAGGAGTGGGTCGCTGGCCCTCCTATAATATATTCTGATTATTCTATTCCGTGAGTTCTTCACCCTCTGACATCAAGGAGTTTTTCTAATGTGGCATCAAGGGGATCGTCACAGTCCTCTTCATCATCAATGACGTCAGAGTTTGAACATGACAACCTCTTGCAATAAACACATATCACTGAACATTTTAATCCTGCAGGTGGCAGTCATGCAACCTTTAGCACATGAGACAATGTTGAGCAGGTCTGGTGGGCTTGGTCTTTATCTGTAGTGACTGGAACCAATACTTTTGTAGTTGCATTCCAACCCCAATTGTTGGAGACAAGTCATTTCCTAACCACTTCTGCACTTGGTGATATGTACGTAAGGAACGAAATCGAGCAGCTGCATCTGTAGGAGGCAGAGAAGCCAAAGTGAATTTACTTTAATGAGTGACTGGGCATAGCACAGATATCTCAAATCAGAAAGGGATTCACATTCATTATGCCTATATAAGTGAAGAATGAAATTCTTTCCTGATTCAGCAATCTTTGCAGATTTAGCAGATGGTTCTTTAAAGACAGCAACAAGATCTTTTAGTTCTTCATGATTTTCCTAAAAGCCTTATGAACTTAAGTTTTGCCTGTCTAAAAAGGCAGGAAGTAGTGTCGGACCCACTAAAATGTATGTAAGAAGAGAAAGTTGTCCTTGATGACTGGATCCAAATTTCATGGAGGTTGGTGTGTACAGCTTGCTTTCTGTATTTCCTCTGCCTGGTTTTCAGGCCTTTTAATTGATATTGTTTTCCATCTTTCCATTTAACGCTGTAGTCTATCAATGTCTGCTCACTTTTTTCTTTAACTTCTCGAGTCTCACCCTCGGAAAGTTCTATTTCACAAATGAAACATTTCTTTAATGAAGACATTTTTCCATAATATAGCAATCACTGATAGGCTATGGGTTTGTTTTCATAGTTCTGAAACAAAAGAACTACAGTTAGCTTAGAAACTTGAAGCAGTATTTAATATTGCATGCAAGAAAAATAACCTCATGCTATTCAGGCGCAAACAAAGGGTAGGAAAAAATCAGATTCAAACATTATCGTACTCCTGGCACCAAACGGTGCAAAAAGAAAAAAAAAATTAATAAATGATGATTTATAGGAAATTTTATGACGATTATTTTATGTATCAGTAAACTTTCAGCTAAATTGAGTCCTAAGCGAGATATTTGCATAAAACTTTTTCGCCGCCATTATTCCAAGATGGCGGCCAAATCCGGGCGGTAGAGGGGTGCAAAATTAATATGTCATTGAGTACCCTATTATAAGATAATGAAGCTTGTTCCAGCTTTCCATGAATTTTTTTCCTTATTCGGCCTTTTTTCCTCCTCCTATTGACTGGCCAATATACAGTAGATTTCATAGTGCAACTGCTTTGAAGTTTTTGTTTTCTTCCTGTTACACCTTGCAGACCTTTTTACTGCCAATTTCCATATCAGCGCCGAATGACCTCATAGGTCCCAGTCCCAGCCCAGGTTTGTTGGACCAAAATTCTTATATTCTATCTATTTTCTTGATCTTCGGCTGAACGTCATTCTCCACTTTGGGAAAGTACGCGGCAAATGATATATCAAGTATTTTTCTTCTCTGACGCTTCTAAAGCATCCAGGAAGACATAGGCGTCTCTGATGATTATTTCCTTCATCTCTGCTTCTGAGAATTTTGGTTGGTTACTCTAAAGTCACCTCCCCTTGTGTGGAACCCAAACTTCCAAAGCAGGTTTGTGATTTGAGCTCTTCAGATTCTGTTACTTATCCAGCGTTGATATACTAAGCTGTTTGTGAGGAATCCTGCTTAGGTAACCCTAAGTCTTAATATTGAGTATCAAGGGACGAGATAGAATGTTTTGCAAAATGGTTATTCTCGGGATAAATCGCCTGGCGTCACAAAACCGAAGGTCAGAGGGGAAAATCATATGCGGTTTGGAGATGTCCAAGTCACCTTATTAAAGTGGTATGATTGTCAAAGTCCTGTCCTTAAAAAATGGCATTAGCCGGCCGGCCCCTTAATTAATTAACCGTGTGTTGGATACAAATTGGTACGTCATTTCGAAATAGAAATTAGAAAGAGAAAAATGCTACTTTCGTGGTCTTGCCTACCGTGAAGGTTAGTTCATTGGTATTTTCGGTAAAAGCACTGAAATGGCGCCTTCGCAAAAGTGCTTATGTACAGGCTAAAATACGCACACACACACACACACACACACACATTTACGCATGTCATGTTGTTAGCCAAATATATTTCATTTTCAATATTTTCCACGGTGCACGTTCCCACTGGTTTCTACATGAGATTATTATTATTATTACATATATATATATATATATAGATATATATATATATATACATATATATCTAATATGAATATATACATATATATATATACATATATATATATATATCATATATATATATATGTGTATATATATATATTATATATATATATATATATATATATACATATATATATCTAATATATATATATATATATATATATATATATATATATATATATATATACTATATAATATCTATATATATATATATATATATATATATATATATATGATATATATGTATATATATATATATATATATATATATATATATATATATATATATAATTAGATATATATATGTATATATATATATATATATATATATATATATATATATATATATATATACACACACATATATATCATACTATATATATATATATATATATATATATATATATATATATATATATATATATATATATATGTATATATATAATGTATATATTCATATTAGATATATATAGTATATATATATATATATATATATATCATATATATATATATATATATATATATATATATATATAATAATAATAATAATCTCATGTAGAACCAGTGGGAACGTGCACGTGGAAAATATTGAAAATGAAATATATTTGGCTAACAAACATGACATGCGTAAATCTACGTAACTTGGTTGAGTAAGTTTTCTGGAATTTTTCTGAATGTAGTATATAGGTGCGATGTTAATGCTGGATTATTGATTCTCAGTTTCAGTTGGTCAGTTTCATATTTAGTGAGATTTGCCTAGCTGAGTACTATAAGAATACCTTAGCTTTTGTACGAAAGATGTGGAAATTCTAATTGTAACGGCGTCACCTTGGATTTCCGGAAATGAGGGCACATCGAAGCATCCAGGTTCCTCACGGCAGGCATCACAATCCCTGACTTGAACTTGAGGGTTGATTGGTCAGTGCTTCAGGGCATTCACTTCCAGAATGAGGAATTGTCACCCTTCTTATGTATTTCCTGAGCCAATACCTACCACTTTTAAGGAAAGGATTTTTTTTCACTCAGAAGGGTAATCAAGTCTTTTTAACTCACCTGATGCTTACGTCATCACATACGCAAAATGCCATGAAACCACAGGAAAGGAGGGAAGAGAGAGGTGCCTTCAATTTTGGTTGAAGTTGTGATGTGCATTTTCATTTTGTGTTGTCCATTTCAGTACTTGATATTTCCTTTTTCGGCAGAAGCGTTCCTCTACTTTATCAACTGAAAATGCCCTTTTGTATGCAGGCAGGTAATTAATTATAGGTACGAGGTTTCTTGATCAACGCCGTCCAAAGATTCTGTAGAGTGAATGAACTTTATAGCTGTGGTTTCCAAATTAGGTGTCCGCGGACCCTGGGGGTCCAGGAGAAGGCCCTAGAGTGTCCGCGAAACAATGAAGAAATTAAACTTTTTTTTTTTTTCTACTCCAGAAAAGAATTGTGGCTGTTTTTCACCCATTTTACTTTGTATTGAATTTAAAGTAATAAAAATATGAAAATCTTTTATATATTTATTTATACTTTTTGCAGGAATAGGTATGCAAATATTAAATGTACTTCGTTGTACTGGGTATCCGGTCTGGTAATGATAATGATAACTTTTCGATTGGGCCGGGGTCCCTCGGCTGGGCGGGATCTCATCATATCTGAGGGTCCTTGGTAGGGTCAAGTTTGGAAGCCACTGGTCGACAGTATCTTTGCGCCGTCTGAGAATTGTATCTGAAAGTCAAAACCCTCGTTCATTTGACAAGAAACCTAAAAAAAAAAAAAAAAAAACAATCAAGAACAGGGAAATACGATTTGGTCACTTATATGTAAGAGGTTTCTCCCTAGTTGTAAAATCAGTTGTCAGTCTTTTCGTTGCTTGCTTGATACGGAAATTCCATCAAATTGCGGATAGTCTGTATCAGAATTTCTATGTCATCTATTGATTTATGTTTTTATCATAATTGTAAATCCGTACAAGGGAACCTATGAATGAAGCCACAAATATAACCAGAATAATTATGTTGGCGAACGACACGTGCGCGTAGAGAGAGAGAGAGAGAGAGAGAGAGAGAGAAGAGAGAGAGAATGGACTCTCCCTCCTATCGTACTAAAAGGGCTATTCATCAGTGACATGCATCATTAGTCATTAGCTGAAGAGGCCAGAAAATGCAGTGGCGAGCAGATGTGACTTCTTTTTTTTCTTTTTTTTTCTCTCCAAAGAATTCCTCCCAACCATTTAGACACAATACGAGATTGTCTGAGTGATACGGCTCTCGGACCCAACAGGAAAAAGAAGAAAATGAAGATTTATTTGCTGTCTTTATGGCTGAAGTGTGGGGCGGGGTGGAAACCACAAGCCTAAATGCAGATGATTGTTGCGTGAAGTTTAACACGTGTAACAAAACCATCTCCAGTGTCACATTATTCTTAGTTGATAATCGATATGAATCTTGTTAGCTTCAGTAAAGCCAGTTGAGTGTTTGCCCTGAATGGTAGGGAAGAAGGGGTTGGTGGGCTAGGATTTCCGATAAAGAATAAACTTGGGTTCTGAGATATAAGCCCTAAGTACCACCCTGTTCAAGGGGGTGTGGAGCTGCAGGAAAAAAACTGACAATAACCGATATTTATGAAAACCGGTTTTTAATTATTGCCAAAATTCCACTAGCTACGTCCTGGAATGTTAACTTCCTCTGTCATCTCTGTTCTCAGCTAAAGCCTAAAGCAGAAGGATATCAGGTATCAAACGCCATTTTTTATCTCTCTCTCTCTCTCTCTCTCTCTCTCTCTCTCTCTCTCTCTCTCTCTCTCCTTATACGTTCAGGCTTTTGAATGTCGTGAAGATAAAGGGTACAAAAGTTTCATGGTATGTCTTGAATTCATGTATTTGTCCTGTTACTCTGTGTAAATGTCACATCTTTCTTTGCATGCTTCCTCATTACATAGATATTCTATATTTTTCGTTGTTACAAACTTTATTCATAATGTATTTACATCTCCTGTTAATTTCATTGTTTTCGTTTTCTCACTTGATGATAAATAGCACAGTTTCGTTTTCCTCTCTCGTTTTCATTTCATTTTTATTTTCTCTAGAAATTTTGAATTGAACGCTGGGAAAGGAAACTGATCTTTAACGAGAGAATGTGAGGTGGTTTCATCAACTATTCGAGGCTTCAAGAGAAAATAGTTTCGTTGAGCCTTGAGGATATTGCTTCTCAATATAGCCTAAATTATCTGTCAGAAGTTCTTGTTTGTTGGTTAAATCCATATTGCAGTGTTAGGCGAATCTTTCCTTTATTTACCGCAGCTACATCACACCTCAAAATCTGGTTGTTTACTGTCACTAGAATAAATATTGGCCATTGATAGAGTTTCTGTGTGTTATTCATAAGAAAATTTGATAGATTGATTTTAGATATATATAAGATATTAAAAAATTAGGTAACTCGGCACCTTGGGTGAGGAAGGATTCAGAAGGGTTCAGAATTGATATTTTTAAAGAAATGTGAAGGACCTTTTTCGTCAACTCATCACATTGTATTTTTTTTTTTATTCCTACATAGATTTCTTTTGGAGAAGCGGGAATTATGCAGTAATTGGTCTGTTCAGTGTTATAAACGTTGACTGCTATTTTTTTTATTCCTACCTAGATTTCTTTTAGAGAAGTGGAAATTATACAGTTATTGGTCTGTTAAGTGTTATAAACGTTGACTGCTAGGGCTATAGACTAAAATCATCCTTCCAGTGATTTCTAAGTACTTGAAAGCTAACCTTTCCAATCTTACAATGATTAATTGAGATGCCAACCTTAAAAAGTGGTATGCTTCTGTGAAACACGTTTTTCTCTTCACTGGTCTTTTGCAAATCCTACTGTCCCTAAGAGAACGGGGTTGGGAAACCCTTGAGGGCGAGATTTGTAGGTCAGCCCAGGAAACTAAAAATCCTACAAGAGAAATACCAACCTGCTCTCCACTACACAAGGAGTCTTATTTCGTGAGGAAGGTCGACTTGCCATCAAAGAACTGCGGTTTCAGTCAAAGTTAAAATCTTGCTTCCACTGAAACCTCTTGATGTTCATTGAAGTGTGTTATGATCTCTGTAGAAACTACACAAATGTTGCAGGAGTAAGGCCGTCGTTTGTCATACAGAGCACCTCTACCTTCTGGTCACACGGTATAACTTGACAGACCCCTTCAGGCCTTTAAGGATCCCCTCAGCAAGAAGCAGAATTTCAGGACGTAGCACAAGCTACAGTGGTCCTTGGAAGGGACGCCAGACGCAAAATAGTCATCTGTTTTGGGCACGTTCATGAACCTGGCAACTTTATCCCGCAAAACGTAACCCAATAAATAAACCTCGTAGTAAGGTACCATTGTCAGAGCACCTCGTTTGGTGCACTATAGGCATTACTAAAGTTTGGTTCCTCGTTGGACGAGTGGGTTACGTGCTTGCCTATCGATTCGGTAGTTCCGAGTTCGATTCCCCGCTCTGCCAACGTGGAATCAGAGGAATTTGTTTCTGGTGATTAGAAATGATATAGTGTGGTTCGGATCCCACAATAAGCTGTAGGAACCGTTGCTAGGTAACCAATTGGTTCCTAGCCACGTAAAAATATCTAGTCCTTCAAGGGCAGCCTTAGGAGAACTGTTAATCAGCTCAGTGTTCTGGTTAAATTAAGATCTAAGATACACTTCAACTACTAGAGGGTGTTAGCAGCGTCACTGCGGCCCGTAGCGGCATCCACATTTTAGTCCTTTATACTGCTTCGATTCTCACTTCCGGTCTTCATTTTTGCTGTCCAGCACCTCCAACTGTTACTTCTTAGTGCAACTGTGGGTGTTTCTCGTAGTTCCTCCTTTAGAGCTTTGAACTTCATTTCCTTTATTTCGTAGATTTGCTTATCTTGCTGTCCAACCATTCCAGCGAACTCCCTCTTTTAGGTCTTAATCACTGAAGAGCCCCAGTGCTTGGCTTGGTAACCTAAACCTATTAAATCAGTCTTTAAACTGAAAGGTAACAACTTCTGTAGCTGCTTCCTTGAAGAGGAAACGGGCACCGATGAATTAATATTTTTTTGATTGGTACTAAAGCGTTTTTTTTAATAATTGATTCAAAAATACTTTTAGAACCTTTCAATGGGGTCACTTATCATTAACCGCAGTGTCTACACATTTCATTAAGAGGCTGAATTGAGGTATACGTCAAGATATTTGAATAAGTTATAATCGTCTTTTGAGTGAGGTATTCCTGGTAACTGGAGTAAGTAATTGTAAGTGTCACAAGAAAGATGCAGTATATATCCAATTAGGAGTTAGATAAAATCTAAAATAGAAATATGTCCAGAACTACAAATATTAACCTTGACGTCGGCACTGAAATATTCCCGTGGCAGAGAGTTCGTGTAATGAAGCAGAATGTTTAATATAAAGAACTAATATTTATGATGGAAAATAATTGGTATTATGAATATGTCAGATTTTTAATATTCTTGCTGTCGCAGGAGAGGGTTCTTTTGGCACACGTGACTTTATTTGCTTTAATTACCAATGTACAAAATATATTAGCTTGCACATAAAAAAAATTAACGAACCTGGGAAGAATAATGTATTTCAGCTTATCAGTGGAACGATTTTAAATTCTAGGGCAGATCCTCCAAAATTGACTCTTAGGTGTTTGTCGGTCTGTGTGTGTGTGTGTGTGTCGCTCTTTGCGACGCGTTTGCGATAAGATTGGACATCTGACATCGAAATGGTAAACAACTGCGATATTTTTATGGAGAAAGTCTTTCTGTTTCAGGTTCTCCATTTAAACTTTATGTCCTTCAATGCTTTCTTTACAATTTTCCCTTTTACCACTTTCTTATCAACTGCTTGATGGCAATCCACGTCAATACCATACCATCGACGACTTCGTATTTTCACTTCCTCAGATTTTCAGTTTTCATTGCAGGATGTCAGAGCGCCTCTCTCTCTCTCTCTCTCTCTCTCTCTCTCTCTCTCTCTCGTCTCTCTCTCTGTCTCTCTCTCTCTCGCCGCAAATTTTCAAAGATCATGTCCCTGATGTAACGTTTAATCCTGTGGCCTATCCCGAAAAAAAAAAAATGGTTGCATCTTGAAGCTACACGGTCTTCTAGAATTCAGACTATTTATCTTCGTAAAAGGTATAATTAATTTTCTGAAGAATCTCTGTCTGTCTGTCTGTCTCTCTGCCTGTCTTTCTTCTTCGTCTTCTTCTTCTTCTTCTTCTTCTTCTTCAGACAACTGAACAGTGGCAAATTACTTATCCCTTTAATGCAAATTCTCTTGAAAGATAAATTGTTCGGAGTCGCAGCGGTGATACCTTTCGACGAAATATTTTCAGTTCCCTTTTAACATTTAAAGAAATAATATGTTATTGAAGTGTCAGAGTAATTCGAGAACTGGTGTCATGCTGTGAAGTGGGACCTAATAGAGTGCTGTGTGTTTTGGCCACGAAGAGATAATCCCCCTCCCCCCTTCCATCTCATACTCTAAAATGAACGCTCCATAAAAGGGGTGATAAAGTACATCATATACTTACTCATATATTCCAATCAAAATATATTGCTATTTTAACACAGTGCTGCGCTTCAGCCATCAGGTCATCGCGTGACCTTTTATCTTTATGTCTTCCGACTTTTCTCCCGTTCGAAAATCTTCTTGGTCGGTGACCTTAGGTCGCCCCCAAATCCCACTGGTTCGGGCACCACCTCTCCAGCGTTGAACCAATGGGCCGGAGGAAGGGAATTTTTTTGTTTCTACTCGAACTGTTATCGGTCACGATCACTTTTCTTCCATTCCCTAACATCTCCAACATTGCCTAAGTCCATGATGCGTCTGTGAGGTTTTTCTTTAGAGCATTCGCTCATATATCTTCATTATCCTCGAATGCTTATTTTAAGAATATGAGAATTTCATGCCTATATGTGACTACCTGTTAACCATCCCACCGTCATCAGGTCTGTAGTTGCTGATGATTACCAGGAAAAAAATTCTTATCGATGTAAAATTCTTGCCGATCGATAAAATTCTTGTTGACATTGCCAAAATTGTTTTGCTTTCTCACTTAAAATGAGGTTGATATTAAGTAAAATATTGCAAATGTATTTTCTGAGCTATGACGGAGTTATTTCTTGTAATTTATTCTTTACTTCTAATTTTAACCTAAAAAAGGAAAAAAACAAAAAGAACATTTAACAAAAAAAATACAAAATAAAAAAAACTGAACATTAACATCATGAACAATTTTAGCAGAGTTGACAAAAGCCAGTTCATCAAACCATGTTTAGTTATTTTCCTGAATTATGATAGTTTTTGGGATGCAAGATGCTGATTTATTTTTTTTGCGGGGGGAGGGGGGAGGTGTGGCTTGCTGAGTAAATTTCTTGATAAAGCAGAATTAGTACCTTCCATTGGTTCATAGTTAGCATTAGGTCTTGAAGATTAGTCAGGAACTAATCGTTGTGAAATGAATACGTCTCGATATACATAATTGAATCGAGTATACACAGTGCAAAAGAATTCGATGGTTTTGTCTTGTAAAAGGTAGTGATAATATAAAAATCAAAATACATTCAGATGAAACAATAACTTAATATTTTGGTACATTTTTTCTTCTCCTGCGTGATTGATTTAGGATTTGCAATAAAATGAGTCAGCATTATACTCCTAATTTAGTATTAGAAATATAAGTCGTGCTATGCAGTAAAACAGGAAGTTTATATCAACTGTCCGAGATTTTATTGGAGTAAATGGGCTCGAACTTCTCAGTTCCAGAGGGCCTTTATCCCTCACACCGTTAGACTCTGGAACAGCCTTCCAAAGGAGGTCCTAATACTAATCGCCTTGCATTTTAATACATTTTTGTCTGTTTATTAATTTATTGATTATTTTTTTCTATTTTAATAATTGGGGTCTCTTCCTTCCGTATTTCCCTTTACCTCGTCTTACTTCTTCCCAATGAAACACCTTGATATTCTTTGGAAGCTTCAATTTCTAGTCAGTGGCCCCTTTGGTGGGCTTGTTCCATATGGATAAGTTTCATCTTGTGAATAATAATAATAATAATAATAATAATAATATAATAATAATAATAATAATAATGATAATAATAATAATAATTAGAAAAATAGAGAAGAACCTTTATAACATTAATGCAGCTGAGGCAGCAATCACTTTTTAATAAAAACATGTTTAAAAGAGGGTTTACTTCCAGCATACAATAATAATAATAATAATAATAATAATAATAATAATAATAATAATAATAAATATGTAGAAAGTTTTCGACTACCAGAAAGAAAATTTTTCTACGATGCCTCATTCTCTGGAAGGACCATTTAGTGACGTTATGTTTCAAATGTCATATGGGACAGCGTAGGCTTCGTATGTCTGGATCATTTTAAGAGGATTATGATAATTATTTGGAGAGAGACTTAATAGAGACGGCGTAATTGTAATTGCTTTAGTATTTAACGATGAAACGGGTAAATCTGACCGGCTTTCATTCCACGTAATACACATTAAAATTCAGTCGGTTAAAAGATTAAGTTCTATAATTCACTCATTTGTGTATAAAAATGGCCTCGTAATTCAGAGGTTCGGGCATTTGCCTCACTAGCCAGAGGAAGAGAACAAACAGGTTTGCAGGAGGAGAGTGGATGTCTCCCTTACCTACCCCGCTCCCACCCGTGGCGGACAAACAGGGTCTGCTGGCGTGGGTGGCTGTCATGTCCCCTACTGTCACCCGGGGGAGGACAAACGAGGTCCACTCGGATTTTATTATAATAGATTGTTGCTTATTAAAACCGCAGGTGCCTTTGTTGCTCACCTTAGCATTTTACTGGGTACCTGGTGTGACGTAGACCAAGGAATGCTTTTTTATTTTTTGTACATGCGACAAGAGGCCAGTTGTGAGAGAGGTTTAACTCAGGCATTGGATTACCTTTCGACTCTAAACGGTAATCGTAAACGTAATCCAGCCCCAGGGCTTCTCTCTCTCTCTCTCTCTCTCTCTCTCTCTCTCTCTCTCTCTCTCTAAAGTTAGAGTATTGCCCTGAGTCTCGAGTACAGAAGGTACCATCCCAGAATGCACCAAGACCAAGGCTGGTGTTTTGGGTCGTTATATGCACTTTAGAATCATCCTTTATTCAGGAGTTAAGTTATGGGAACTGATTGTTGTAGACATTAAACACACACACACGTGTCTGTATATATATATATATATATATATATATATATATATATATATATATATATATACATACTTATATATATATATATGTATATTATATACATATGTATATATATATATATTATATATATATATATATATATATATATATATCTATATATATAGAATGTATGTGTTCGCACGTGCTTGTGTAAAATGAGCACTACCCAAATTTTATGAGTATAATGCCGCTTGCCATTGAAAAATATAAGAAAATCATAAGGAAACGAAATAAAGTCGAGAAGAGAAGGCGAATTCGGCATTACTGAGCTTTTTGCTTGCATGAGTTTCCGCTTAAAGAGTTACGAATGAAAAATTTGCCCCTCCATAATGAAGTTTCCAGTAATTTCCAGCGAGGCACGAAATCCTCACTCTCGTCTATTATCTACGTATCCGTTTTTTCTACTTATATCCCTCGACTCGACCTCTTCTCTCTTTCGAATGCTCTTCAAACAAAAATCTTCTTTGTTCACTAAACCTTTCATATCACTACCAAAGCAGGTCCTGCTTTCATTCCTTCTTTCTATGATCCTGCGCCCATAATGAATTTTTGTGATCAATGACGCCAAATCCTACCTCGTATTCTCCGCTATCCTCATAAAATCCTCTATTTCAGTATGTTTCCCTGTTACGACCCCTTTGGCCGTAATACAGGTTCTTTATATTTCAATAATCACAGGGATCGTAGGCAGTAAGAAAGTACACCAGGGTATGAGAATGTGGACACAAACCACAGAACAAATTAACAATATTTAATTACAAAATACACTTAACAATAAATAAGCCTTGTGAGGAAACTTAACATTAAATATACAAAATACAAGGAGCAAATAACAGCTCACAAGGACTCCTAATACTGAAAGCTAACCCTAACAAAGTAAAGAATATAATATGCCAAAGGCTCAAATAATAATAACACGGGCCCAATAATAAACCACTAGGCCTACAAAATATAAGAAAGAAGGAAGACCAGAGAAAATGAAGTTAGGAAAACTTAAATCTCCTACCTAACCGTGGCAGTTCTAAAACTTAAAACTAATTCAAATAAACATTTTGAGGGGCAAAAATACCAAATATCGACCACTCAATATTAAACCTGCATATATATATACAAATAAGATTAATATTTGATTACGCCGATCCTCGCGTACAAAACGAAGTGCAAATGGAGTTCATGGAGGTTGTTTCTACCTCCCGGCAGCTAAACAGGGGAGCTCACGAATTGTCCAGGTAGATACAGGGGTAGAGTTTGATCCCGAGGGACAACACAGGATAATCTCCTCTTACCTGGCAATTGCCTCTACGTGCCTCCTCACGAGCCCTAAGCTCTCCCGGACCAGCAGCTGGAGATGGACAAACACCGGACAGTGGTTGGCGTAACGCCTCCTACGTGGCGGGGGACAGCGACGACCACGTCTTCCGCCAAATCCTCAGGCGGGAAAGGGCAGGAGTACAGGGGCGTCGCAAGTGACTAACACCTGCGAAATCACAAGCCGTGATCAAACTCCAACGATGTACGTAGGCCGTAGATGGCTCCAGCACATCTACGCAAAACCACTTCCAAGGGAGGTCCGTCGGAGTATTCTTCAAAAAGGCGTAAGACACAAATCTCCAGAAGGCTGCCAACAAAAAGAGCGTACGTCCAGAAGCTTAGACAGCCCGCACCCGAACTACTTTGGCCGGCCTCCCACTCACAGCACTACAGTTCCATTCCAACTCCCGAAAACAAAATAAAAACAATCGTTAAACACGATAGTTAGGTAATTCACAACAAGAGGAGGAATCACTGAGCAAAAACACTGAACGTTACGTTAACGTAAAAAAAAAATAAGCTGCTGAAACTAAAATATAAGAGAATACTTAAAACTAAGTTACAAGGCTGATTTAAGAAAATAAACAATCAATAAATTACGTTAATTTGACACCTTTCCTCCCCCTCAAAAAAAAAAATTATTCAAATAGAATACATTTTTTTTAGTACCACAAATCATATACATACTAGAAGATAAAAACATATAGACAACTTAATCTAAAACATCCTGCAGGGAAAAAAAAGAGAGAACTTAATCTAAAATATCCTGCAAGGGAAAACAATAAGGTGAAGCAAACTCGGAACATAATGAAACAGACTTAAGACAAACCCGCCCGAATCCATACACCATTTTAAACATGATCAAAATTGACTACCTTAAATATAATTTTCAATACAAACCCCGAAGGAGAAATGAGAAGGGCGAGGAGAGAGAGAAATAACCAGTCCCCCCCCCCCCCCCACTTACTCCTCCTAAAGGGCTCCATCAGGAATACAGTTATCAACACCCTTAACATGTTTAATACTTAAAGGAAACTCCTGCAGCTGAAGAGCCCAACGCAGAATCCTCTGGTTAGAACCTTCATTCTTTCGATGAACACCAAAGGGTTATGGTCCGTCCAAACTTCTACGGGAAAGGAAAAATTAGTAACGTACGGTTTGAAATGAACCAAGGATACGAATTAGAGCTAGTGCCTCCTTCTCGATGGTAGAATACCTTCTCTCAGCATCCAGCAACTTACGACTAACGTAAAGATGATACTGGACGCACTTCACCATCTTCATGTCTTTGAAAAAGTACTCCACCTATACCACATCACTGGCATCTACAGCCACATAAACGGTTTCTGAAAGTCAGGAGACATTAGAATGGGGTTAGACATCAATACAGTTTTCAGTTTTAAAAAAGATTCCTCACATTGAGAAGACCATACAAAACTTTTGTCCCTTCTGCAATAGTTGAGTAAGCTGAGCAATGTCAGAGAAGTTCCGGATGAATCGCCTATAATAACCCAACATACCTAAAATTCTCCGGACCTCCCTAACATTGCGCGGCCTTTGCAAATTTTAATAGAGCCTCGAGGTTAGCTTGTTTAGGAGTAACCCGACCTAAACCAAACCTCGTGACCTAGATAACACACCTTGGCTTTACCAAATTCACATTTCTCAAATTTACAACAAGACCAGCAGCTCTCAAGGCCTCAAATACCTTCTTTAACCTCACCAAAATGAGTCCGCCAGTCATTACTGTAAATAACCAAATCGTCTATATAAATTTCTGTACCCTCCAGACCACATATAACTCGGTTCATCACCGCTGGAAGGTACACGCTGCATTTTTCATCCCAAAGGGCATTACCTTACATTCGTAAAGCCCAAAGGCGTAACAAAAGCGGAAATCTCACGAGCTCGATCCGATAGGGAACCTGCCAATACCCCTTTAAAAGATCCAATTTAGTTATAAAACTTAGCAGGTCCTATCCGATCAAGACAGTCCTCGATACGAGGCAAAGGGAAAGAGTCATTCTTTGTATTAGCATTGACCTTGCGGTAGTCCACACACATGCGAAACTGCCCGTCAGGTTTTTTAACAAGTACAATAGGTGAGCTCCAAGGACTTACCGAAGGTCTAATTAAATCATGCTCCAACATATACTTTATCTCCTTCTCTCGACAATATCAGTTTTTCTGGATTTAATCGATAAGGACTTTGTTTGACTGGGGAAGCACTGCCCACATCAACATCGTGTTGGAGCAAGCAAGGTCGTTCTACCTGGAGAGGCCTGAAATAAGTCTGAAAAGAAGATATTAATTTTATCATGTCATCCTTCTGAATACCTCCAGATGCTCCAAACCCTTTTCTAAAGTTTCCAAATTTTGCATATTAACGTAAGAGCATCTGAAGATACCTGGCAAAACAAGTCGGCTGGTTCTTCTAACCGTGGGTTCTAACACTAGAGACACTGGCTCATACACTATAGCTAGGGGGTGGTCAAGTCTACCAACTGTGTAAGATTTCAATCTATTTAATGTGGAATATCCGACACTTACGTTGGTCCCAGGAGCTTCCACTTCATAATTGACATCAGACAATTTCCGAAGTACCTTCCAAGGCCCCTTATACCTAGGTTCCAGAAAATTGTCAGAGTCTGTGCTCAGAACCAAAAACAAGCTCACCAGGCTCAAACGAACGTGCCTTACTCTTCTTATCATAATTTTCCTTCATTGAGGCCTGAGACAACACCAAATTATCCTGGGCAAATTTCCAGGCAGCTGATAATCTACTTCTCAGGTCCTCAACGAACTCACCCACATTCAATACTTTCGTTATGACTAACCTCTAGCAACTCATGGAAAATTTCTAGAGGACCACGTACCTTATGTCCAAAAATCAACTCAAATGGAGCTACACCTGTGGAAGAATTGGGATGATTACGTATAGCAAAGAGGCAAAGGGAAGACCTTTATCCCAATCCTCGCCTTGCTCATAACAGTACTTTTTTAGAATAGGACTTTATGGGTTTGGTGGAACCTTTCCACTACGCCCTGACTCTCTGGGTGGTAAGGTACACTGGTAATGTGCTGAATGGCCAGTTCAGCAACATTTACCTTTAAATACCTTGCTCGTGAAATTAGTGCCACAATCTGTTTGAATTTACGAGGCAAACCCATACCTGGAAAAAAAATTCTATTAGCTTCTCAAAAAAACACTACTTGGATGTAATTTTCCTCATAGGAAAAGCTTCAGGAAACCTTGACGCTCTGTCCATTATAGTCAAAGATAAGTAAATCCCGATTTAGTTCGGGGCAAAGGCCCAACCACATCAACAACCAACTCGGCAAAAGGATCCCCAATGCAGAATTGGATGCAAAGGGCTTTAGGAATAGGTTTATTAGGTTACCCATGACTTGACATGTTTCACAACTTCCTACAAATTTCTTCACTGAGGATTTCAATCCTGGCCACCATATTTTGCCAATCTACTATGTGTTTTGCAAACTCCAAAATGGCCAGAAAAGGAATCCTCATGAGCTAAACTAAGGGACATCATTCTGATATTTTGAAGGTACCACAATCTGTTCTACCCGAGAGGTTTGGTTTCAAGCCGTGATCCACAGGACCGAACTAACTCTATACAACAAACCTCTAATCACACAGAACCTTGGTTTTGTTAAATCATCCGTACCTCCTAATTCATAATTGAATTCAGCCTTCTGAGCTTCAATAAAGCTTACACGGTCACAATCAGGATTAAATATTTTATTCATAAACAATACTACTACTACTACCTACAGACCGGGTCTCTCTACCTCTACCTCTAAACTACTAAAGTTTAAATTATCCTCATTCTGTAAGGCGGCAGCAGCCTTTGCAGAAGCGCGAGTGGTAATTGCCACAGGACTTGCAGTTACGGACACTATTGGGAATAATTCATAACCTCGGGCATCCAACATATCATTTCCCAAAATGCCGTCAATACCAGGGATGGGGAGCTTTTCTACCACTGCCAATTCTGTCACCTTGTGATACCCTGGGAAGAATGCCTCTACCTCCACCAAAGGCGGCGCAGAAACCACTGTATCAGGAAACCCACCCAGGACCACATAATTTCCAGAATGCTCACCAACATCCTTCAAAACCTTTGACAACACCAATGATCGAGCAGACCCAGTGTCCCTTAAGAAGTTCACTGACAACTTTACTATCAACAACCAAACTGCCAGGCCAAATATATTTGTCAAAAAGTCACAAAGGAGAGCTAGTAGGCGATTGATTTATTTCACCTCCACTACCGCTAAACCTAACCCTTCCTTCAGTTCCTGGGGAACTCTCAACTTCAGTATTAGGGGTAGTAGGGGCATTGGCTATCAAAGATACGGGGACGTTGTTACCTCCCCTTCCGTTCCGCTGGAGATACCTCCTCCGGGCAGGACACCGAGCTTGAAAGTGTGCCCCTGCGTGACACCAAAAACAAGTTCCCCTATCTACCAACATTATTAGAAATTTTGGTTACTCTTGGAAAACACCCGAGTGTTCCTTCCACTCGTGTTATTTTCCTGGCTAGCTTCAACCTTTGTTCTAAAGGGTTTATTGGATCTCCCATTATTGTTCGGCCTGGCAGGCCTGGGTGGGATTTAAAGACTGATGGGCAAAAAAAACTACTGGTTACCTACACGGTGTGTTAAAATATATTCATCAGCTATCTGAGCGGCTTTACTTAAGTTACACGCTTTAACCTCCTCCAGGTGAATTCTAAGTTCCTTACTACATGTTTTTTTAAATTCCTCAAGTAGCATCAGCTCCCTCAAGGAGGAGAAGGAGACCACCTGACGACTCTTTACCCAGTCATCAAACTGCTCCTCCTTAAGACGGGCATACTCTACATAAGACATAGTATTGGGCTTCATAGAAGTTCGGAATTCAGGCGATAAGCCTCAGGGACCAAGTCATATGCCTTG
Source organism: Macrobrachium nipponense (assembly GCF_015104395.2). Lineage (NCBI taxonomy): Eukaryota > Metazoa > Arthropoda > Malacostraca > Decapoda > Palaemonidae > Macrobrachium > Macrobrachium nipponense. The sequence goes on from NC_061097.1 coordinate 22,718,748, forward strand.
AGAATCAACGCCTTAACTTACTATAATCTCTGGCTACACTCTCCTTCCAAAGAATTATATTGGCGAATGGCCTTGCCTACTAACCTGCATTGAATTAGTACAGTCCACATCTCAGTGGGCCAAGACAACCTAGTGGCCACCCGCTCAAAAGCCTTAAAGAACTCAGGCACGTTACCCTCATCAAACACAGGCACCAACTTTAATGCCGCACTCATGTTAAACCTATCGGAAGAAGAACCGGTGGGAGTACTGTTAAAGTCAGGGTTAGCTCGTAACCTAGCCAAGTCTAAGTTAATTCTAGCCATTTCCAACTCCATGGCGCCTCGCCCTCTCATTCTCCTCCGAATTGTACCTTCAATAACTCTATTTCGTTACAAATTATGCTAAGGTCCTCATTTCAGGATTCACCACAGACTGTACGGGTCTGGCTGTACCTCTACAAAGGGGTTATTAGAAACTTTAGTTTTTACTGTTAAATTAGCTGGACCAGTATAAATAACACCGGTACGAGGGTGGTCCTCAAACAGAGAAAGCCCAGGATTAACACTAACCTCATCAACAGAATTCTCATCATCAGAACTTCCACTCATCATATCCCTAGCCAAATCCTCACCCCTCGGCTATACCACGAGCCACCATCGCCTTAACAGACAACAATACTGAGCCTTAGTGTCCGTGGGTCTAAAAGAAATATTTAACCAACGAGCACAACTCCTTAAATGCTCCTTACTTAAGACAGCTAGATATTTGATACAGTCAGCAGACCCCAAAAATTCGGCTGGGTCAAAAACAAAGTCTTCCATAGTGAATTACCTATAAGGGGGGAAAGTAAGGCAAGCAACAAAATCAAATCAAATATTGTAACCTATCCCAGAGTTGCTCCACAAACCCAAACTCTGTGCACACCTGCGTACGATACTGTCAGGGTCGCCAAATTGTTATGACCCCTTGGCCGTAATACAGGTTCTTATATTTCAATAATCACAGGGATCGTAGGCAGTAAGAAAGTACACAGGGTATGAGGAATGTGGACACAAACACCAGAAACAAAATTAACAATATTTCTTTAATTACAAAATACACTTAACAATAAATAAGCCTTGTGAGGAAAACTTAACATTAAATATACAAAATACAAGGAGCAAATAACAGCTCACAAGGACTCCTAATACTGAAAGCTAACCCTAACAAAGTAAAGAATATAATATGCCAAAGGCTCAAATAATAATAACACGGGCCCAATAAAATAAATAAATGGTTTCATTTTCGTATTGCACTTCCTACATATGGGATAGATGTTATTTCCGTCTATCGTTCTTTGAATATATCTGGTTCTTAGGGCCTGATCTTGTGCCGCTGTTATCATTCCTTCAGTTTCCTTCTTTAGCTCTCCCCTCTGTAGCCATTGCCATGTGTCATCGTGGCGGTAGTTCTTTAGTCTGTCTCATGTATTGTCCGTGCATTGGTTTGTTGTGCCAGCCTCTGTTCTGTCTGTCATTCTCCTGTCTCTGTATATTTCTGGGTCTTCGTCTACTTTATTAGTCCTTCTTCCCATGCACTCTTTAGTCACTCGTCTTCACTGGTTTCAGATATTGCCCCCAGTGCTCTGTTTTCGATGCTGCCACAGTCTTATACTTAGTAGTCCTCTCCCTCCTTCCTTTCGTGTTATGTATTGGTCTGTCCGTATTTGCTCTGGGTGTAGTGCTTTGTGTATTGTCATATGTTTCCTAGTTTTCTGATCTATGCTGCGGAGTTCTGCCTTCGTCCATTCCACTATTCCTGCGCTGTATCTGATTACTGGCACTGCCATGTGTTTATGGCTTTTATCATATTTCCGGCGTTGAGTTTTTGACTTGAGTATCGCCTTGAGTCTCTGCATATATTCTTTCCTGATCGTGTCCTTCATCTCTTGGTGTTTTATATCCCCTCCTTCCATTATTCCCAGGTATTTGTATCCTGTCTCATCTATGTGTTTGATGTTGCTCCCATCTGGGTAGCTTTATCCCTTCAGTTCTCGTTACTTTGCCTTTTTGTATGTTGACTAATGCGCATTATTATTATTATTATTATTATTATTATTATTATTATTATTATTATTATTATTATTATTTTAATGTTTCCTGAAACGCATAAGACGGATCATTATAAGCGTTTTGATTGCCAGCTGTTTTAGGAAACTTTAAAATATTAATAATAATAATAATGTTTTATGGGGTCCACAATAATAGAAAATGTTAAGAGCTCGTGTATAATTAAAAAACTTAAATTTTTTTATTATTGTGGACTTATTCGAACATTATATATACTCTCGTGATAGTTTTTCCCAATTAGATATAATAATAATAATAATAATAATAATAATAATAATAATAATAATAATAATAATAATAATAATAATAATATTTAATAATAAAATTGGGAATGTAAACCCAAGAGTAGTATGTTTGATTTATTATGCAAAATATATACAGCTGAAACCTTTCGATGACCTGCACGTGGCCCTTCCTGTCAATCTGACTAGAATATTATAGTCAGATTGACACGGAAGATCGTGCAGGTCATCGAAAGCTTTCTGCTGTATATATTTTAAATAACAAAATCAAACAGGCATACTACTGTGGATTTACTTTCCAATTTTATTGATGACTCATGTGATTATGAGTTTTCTTTTATTATTATTATTATTATTATATTCTTCCATAGTGTCGATGGAAACTTTCACAGTTATTTATCGTAATTTTTAATTTGCCTCAAAACCGTTACCTTTCGTAATTCTGTTCGTTCATGCGTTTGTTTTTGTCGGTTTGTGACAGCGAATCCGGACTAAGAGATTTCAGTAATAGTGATGATGGTATTGCTAATAATCGCTAATAATATGAGCTAGGTCAAGTTAGGCCGTGAGATGGGCATGGGGACACCCAGTGGTAATGCTGTGTCACAGCTATTTCACTCTTGTTTGTTCAGTGAGCTTGGCATTCCTGCTGGCCTGTGGTACTGCTGACAATCCTTCCGTTTTGCCCCAGAAAGGAAAATGAAAAAAAAACAAAACGTTTTCAGAATGTTTTACGAAACATTACAGTACAATGTTTCATGATACATTTAACATTTTTATCTGTTTATTAATTATAGACACACACACACACACACACACACACACACACACACACACACACACACACACACACATATATATATATATATATATATATATATATATATATATATATATATATATATATCCCTGCATTTGGTCTCCCATTGAAATCGTAAAATTATCACGGATTAAATACATAAAGTTTAAGTTTTGATAATATTTTGATGTGACACAGAAATTGGATAATTTTGTGAACCATAAAGAATCATGAAGAAAATGTCATAGTGAAATTGACCAAATACGAACTATTCATATTGATCATGAATAACCAGACATGAAAAAAGCACGGTGATCAGGAAGAGCAGAATCAAAGGTAATAACAAAACCTTATAGATTTTTGGCCTTTAAAAAATGAGACTTGAAAGGAAACTATTAAAAAAGAAAAACAAACAAACAAACAAAACTGAGCTCAGGAATGCTAACGAATGTGTAACTGGCCGCAAACATGAATGTCGAAATCTCTGAAGCTCAGCCATGATTGTCAATTAAACTTTGTTAACACCTAATGTACGCTTAACAACTCCTGCTAATTCAGTTTTCCACAAATATCTGATTCTCTCTCTCTCTCTCTCTTTCTCTCTCTCTCTCTCTCTCTCTCTCTCTCTCTCTCTCTGAACCATTCGTTCTATTTTAGTTGGTCGTTGAAATATGCGGATTTTTTCCTTTCCATCTCCACTGAACTTTGAGATTTTTTTTAAGATAACTTTTCGCTTACTCGGGGAGTAAGTCTACTACTTTGTTGTTGTTGTTTTTTGTTGTTTTTGTTTTTTTGTTGTTGTTGTTTTCTAACCTGTGTTGTTCTTGTTGGGGGTTAGGAAAGGTATTTGGAATAGCCGAAAAGGTCTGAAAAATGGTTTTCGCATTGAGATAAAATATAGAAATTTCTTTAGGATAGGATATTTATGATTTTATTTATGAGAATGAAAATGTAAAAGATAAATAATGTGCATGTTAAACAGTACATAAAAGTTAATTCTAATAAAATATATATAGGGTATTTAATTTCATTTCGTTGGTGAAACAACTCCTCTATTTGAACGTAGATTTTAGCACGCGCCCCGAGGTGAGCTGGAGGTCGGATCGTGCCTTGTTCTGGTGGCTGTGGCTTTTCATTATCATCATTCACAGTAAAGTTGACTTTTTGAATTCCCTTCTGCTTTTGTGGTATATTTAACCCCAAGGCATCACAAACTAATCATTTATCAATCTCCCGCAAGCGGCATGTAGTAGGTGTGCGTACTGCATATGAGTATATGATTATTTTAATGGATGTCAGCGACATATCGCTTTGATATGGGTAACAAATGAGACCATTCTAAAAATAAGGTTATGTGGCTGTCATGGAGGTTTATATCCCAGCTGTAAAGGGAGCGGAGAAGCAACAGCGACAGCGATAAAAGGATGAGTGACCTCCACATAACGGATATTATTATTATTATTATTATTATTATTATTATTATTATTATTATTATTATTAAAATCCTCATAGTAGCAGGAGCGTACAAATGAAGAAACAAATCCACAGTTATGTGGACTTGTTTCTCCATATTATTATTATTATTATTATTATTATTAGTTATTATTATTATTATTATTATTATTATTATTATTATATTAGTATTATTATTATTATATTATTCAGAAAATGAGTCCTGTTCATATGGAACAAACCCACCAAAGGGGCCACTGACTTGAAATTCAAACTTCCAAAGAACATCAAGGTGTTCATTAGGAAGAAGTAAGACGAGGTAGGTAAGAAGGAAATACGGAAAGAGGAGACGCCGTTTAATGAAAAGATAACAATTATAATAAATACCATCAGCGCCAAAGAGAGTAAGTAGATAGATATACTACGTATGCAAATATCTCGGTAAGCATAGAATCCACCGATGAAATGAACACGACAATGAGGTTTTGATTCAGATTGAAAAGAGCCAGAGGGAGCATCAAAAGGACTTTAGCGATTCTAAATGGAAGGGATGACTGAGGAAGTTAAAGGTTAAACGTTCAGTATTTGTTATAAAAAATTTGAAATAGGTAGTTCCTTATTCATGTTAAGGAATATCTTTTCATCGTTTAATATCGAAGGAATCGTGCACTTCTATTTTTATTGTATATATATATATATATATATATATATATATATATATATATATACAAATTAAAAAAGAAAGTTATGATGATGTGAAAGTGTTATTTGCATTTATTTTCTTCTAATTATAAGTTCGTACAACTTTGTAGAACTTTGGGTTCGGGTAATAGATGTGTCAAAAAAGAGCTCTCTCTCTCTCTCTCTCTCTCTCTTGTTCGTGGTTAGCTTCACACTACTTGATTTTAAATTGATTGAATTTAACTTCAACATTTGCAAAGAAGATAAACGTACATGTAAACATGTTCTCTCTCTCTCTCTCTCTCTCTCTCTCTCTCTCTCTCTCTCTCTCTAAATTGTTCGTGGTTAGCCTCACACTACTTGATTTTTAAATTGATTGAATTTATCTTCTCTCTCTCTCTATTTTATTGAATCTTCTCGCCTTCCGAAGCCACTTAAGTGAAACAGCGAGTTTTTTTGCCGTGACTGCTTATTACATCATTCGTGTATCGCTTCTGAACGTATCTATTGACAAAAAAAAAAAATTATTCCACTCAGTAATACACGAATCCTCATCTTGTATTTAAAGTTGATAATAGTAATACAAAGGCTTGACCTTCATAGATGCTCAGACCAGAAGCGTTATATCCACCGCGTTTGTTCCTTCATATTTGTTTCGAAATCTGTGCGGTGAGAATCAGACCCCTCGGGAGACTCGAGGTTAGAGGGGAGAAAGCCATCTGAAAGAGATGAGGGGAAAGACGATTAATAATTACTGTGAAAAACAGCATTAAAAATTTCAAAGCGACGTTCCGTTCGAGTTGACATCGAATCTCGAATGTGGTCGTCACTTGCTGTCTATACTCTGTTTTTTTCCATCTGTCCATCCGCCTGTGGTGTTTTTGTATGGTAACACTGCGTCCCGGGCTTTAGATAGTTACATTCAGCTTACATTCAACGATTATAATAACATCCTATTCGAATATTAACGGTGTAATTCGCATACAGTAAATTATTAAAACACTTTTTCAGTTGGAAATGTATACCCAGATATCCTTTTATTTACATAAAAACTTACACATACACTGTAAAAAAAAATTCCGTTGAAAAAACGGTAAAAATCCTGGCAGTAATGTTGCCAGGCATTTACCGTTAAAAAAACGGGTTCCGTAATTTTTAATGTACTGTATTTTCTCCCGTATTTGAGAAAATACCATATAACATTTTAACCGTAAAATTTACAGTTTTACCGTTAAGTTAAACCCATAACATACCGTATAATTTACGGTTAATATTTTACGGGATTTCTCAAATACGGGTGAAAATACATATATACAGGCTGGGGCAAATCAAATGCCCGAGTTTTGATAGGCTATTAGGAAAAGTAAAACAATACTTACAAAATTATTTGTTGTTTTATTCGAATCAGTATACAATGCAGTTTGTGTGATCACTTTTTGAAGATGGCATCAGGAAGATGGTGGCCATCTGTAGCGATGAACTGTTGAAGGCGATGTCTGAAGTTTTCAGCTGCTCTTCGGCTCATCTCACTTTCGGCCACACAGTTTGGAAGAATTGAAGATGCGAATCCGGGAGGAAATCGCTACAATACTCCTCGAGATGTGCCGAAGAGCAGCCGAAAACTTCAGACATCGCCTTCAACCGTGCATCGCTACACATGGCACCATCTTCCTGATGCCATCTTCAAAAAGTGATCACACAAACAGCATTGTATACTGATTCGAATAAAACAAATAATTCTGTAAGTATTGTTTTGCTTTTCCTAATAGCCGATCAAAACTCGGGCATTTGATTTGCCCCACCCTGTATATCACTGCGCTACACAACCCCACCTGCCAAACTTTGGAGTGGCTAATTTAAGAAAAAAATAATCCTAAAAACATTTTTCATACCTTCCTTGTGGGGCCACATTTTATAAAACATTTGTAAATTTTACCAATAGTCATTTATACATGTTTTTTAAAATTTATTTTTTGTAAAATTATGATTACATCTCATACAATATCAAAACAGATAAAAACTAAAATTGGTAACAAATCCTATACATGTAACATATTTATGTAAATTTATTTGACATAGAGTATACAGTAACTTTTTGGGATTTGTACATGATTTTTCTAATATTTCTTTGAATTTAATGTTAATATTTCTTTGCATTTTATGTTACAATTGAAATAGTAACCTAAAATTCCTTGTGCAGGTCATATATCCAATTGGAGAAAATAATGAGAAGATTAACTTTCAAAAAACTTTATTCTTGAAAAACAGATTTATAACTTTTTTAACACAAAATTTAACATTAATTATTTATACAGAAGAGTGTGAATGCTTTTTCACTCCTTATTCCATAAGCTCATTGAACTTTAATATTCTTCGATGGGTGTGTGCCACGTTTTTCTTTGTTCTGGTATTTTTTGTCCCTTTTTTCGCATTTATTTTTCAGAAACACCTGTAAAAATGACAAGATATATGAACATAATGGTAAAAAAATATTGTAAAACAACTGCTGACCACCACACATATTACAAAGTTTACATGTACATGGACATTTAAATATAAATTAACTTCCCTGATATTTTTAAATAAAAAAAAAAAAAACTCAAGT
>NC_061097.1:22732099-22749599 GCF_015104395.2 Macrobrachium nipponense
AGCATTTTCCAAAAATCTCTCAGGACAGTGTAGTCGAGAGAGAGAGAGAGAGAGAGAGAGAGAGAGAGGCTGAACGAAGAAAGAAAATCATTGTCATACTTCATTTCAAGAAATCTTAGCGGAGACATAAAGTGAGGTCAAGGTCAGGCATAAATAAAAAAAAATATGCAATCGTGAATGCAAAAAAATTCAATAGGGGGCCTAATAATAAAGAAAAAAAAAAAAGCACAGATATATAGTAAACAAGCAGACAAATAAGATGTCATATGATTAAGGAAACAAGGACTACACAGAAGCAGAATTAATCAAATTCAAATCGAAATATGATGTGGTAATATCCAGAACTTTGAACACGAAACTAAGAAATTATTTGATAGTACAAGAGTGACGGTGACCAGTTAATTAAATTCGTTAAGCGATGCCACCAACCATAGGAAATTGAGATAATCTCCGAATAAAAACATTTATGTACTTGATACATGCAGGCATATACATGTTTCAAACACATATAAGAATATATATAAATATATATATTACAGGTATGATAAATATAGATATATATAAATCTATAGCATACATACAATGTGTGTGTGTGTGTGTGTGTGTATATATATATATATATATATATATATATATATATATATATATATATATATATATATATATATATATATATATATATATATATATGGTGACCGGACAGTTTGATACTGGACATATTGATACCGGACATTGTGATACCGGACATTTCGTTACCGGACATTTTGTGACTAGGATTTTTTACTACCGGACATTTCGATACCACTATGCGCGAAGATAGAGTTTCTTTTGAGGGCCACATTTCTTCTTTATAATTGGGTTGTATATAATTGCCACCTTTTCTTGTAATTTGGTTGTTTTAATTTTTTTTCAAAACATCTGCTATTTATAGTAAACATTGATCGGAACCTAAATATTTTTGAGTTTTTTTTTATCACTCTCACTCTACTACCAAAGGGTCAACTACTAACACTCAGCTATCAACGATAAAAATATAGATATTCTTAATGTATCACCCATGGCTCGTCTAATTGGTTCAACAAAAAATGGAAAAAAAATCAAAATTAGTGGATGGTCAACTGTATATATGATAAACACAAAACTAATAAGGATGGTTCAAAGAAGTATTGGCAGTTGCGAAAATAGGATGTAGTTAAAGCCCGCGTACACACCTATGTTGGTGATAGTGACAACAAAATCGTTAAGACTGTAGGTGAGCATAATCACAGTGCTACAGCAGCAGGAGTGGAATCAAAAAAAAATTAGCACATCATCAAATGAAAATCAATGTCTGGTTCAACACAAGATGCTCCTCGTACTATAATTGTAAAGAAACCCCTAAATCTGAATGTATATGCTATTTCAGAATTAGCTTCAGTATCTTCGTTGAGTCGTAGTATCAGGCGTTGGAGACAAATAGAAGAAAATGTACGCCTATACCTCAGGTACGGCATGGTTGTTATTTGATTCCTGATCAGTATTGTTACCTTGAAAAAATTGTTTGAAGTGGCTACAGTTGATAGTGGACAACATGATACTGAAAGAATTTTGATATTTGCTACTGACTCGGGAATTAGTGACATCAAAAGAGCCAAAAGTTGGGCCGTGGATGGAACTTTTAAGTGTAGCCCAATTATTTATTATCAACTGATACACTACATTATTCAAGACAACACGGCATTAGTGTTCCGAGAATGTCCGCCTTGTTGCCAAATGAAAAAAATAAGATACAAGATACTTATGCTAGACTATTTACTAATATAAAAGAACTCTTGCATAATGTCGAATCGAACCAGCCACTGTGATGATGGATTTTGAAAAAAACAGCCATCAATAGTTTATTAGATATTTTCCCCTAATTCAGATGTTTCTTGTTGCCTATTTCACTGTCACAAAATGTTTACAAACAAGTTGTAACATTAAGTTTCAAACATCAATATCACCAAGATGATAATTTTAGTTTTAAAAGTGAGATGTTTACCTGCGCTTGCTTTCCTTCCCATTGACGATGTTATTGACAGCTTCGAAGAATTAACTGATGACGACGATTTCCGCAAGAGCTTGTTGCATATTTCGAAACAAATTTATATATTGGAGTGGAGGGGTCGTCGGCCAACGAAGGCGAAGAGTCGAGCCAGCTTTCCCTACTCATTTATGGAATGTTCATGTACGCATTGAAAATGGTATGCCACGCACCAATAACTATGTTGAAGGATTTCATAATGCTCTAAGAACGTCAGTGACAAATGTGCATCCTAACATTTGGTCCCTTATAACTGTTTTTTTTTCTTTAAAACATGAAGAGGCTTTCATTGCAACAAGAATTGCCCATCTCAATCGTGGAGACAGTGCAACCTCAAAGAAAAAATACAAAGACGCCGATCAGCGTATAAAAAAATTGCTGGAACGGTATGACCCCTCAAATAAAATACAATATCTTCGTGGCATTGCTCATAACATTAAACTTTTTTAACTAGATAATATTGTTGCTTTGTCTTTAATCATACTTGTACTGTGTTTTTACAAATGAATAAATTTTTGTCTATATATTTTTTATTTGTACTTTTAACTCCTTACTTTTTTGATACATTAATTGGATTATACTTTATTTAATAATGGTTTATCGAAATGTCCGGTGTGAAAAAAAAAAGCCTAGTCACAAAAATGTTTCCCCGGTACAAAAAAAAATGTCCGGTTACTTCAAAAAAATGTCCGGTATCAAAATGTCCAGTATCCAAAACTGTCCTAGAAAACCTATATATATATATATATATATATATATATAATATATATATATATATATATATATATATATATATAACACACACACACACATTGTATGTATGCTTATAGATTTTACTATATCTTATATATATCATACCTGTAATATATATAAATTATATATATTCTTATATGTGGTTTGCATGTATATGCCTGCATGTATCAAGTACATAAATGTTTTTATTCGGAGATTATCTCAATTTCCTATGGTTGGTGGCATCGCTTAACAGAATTTAATTACTGGTCACCGTCACTCTTGTACTATCAAATTATTTCTTAGTTCGGTGTTTCAAAGTTCTGGATATTACCACATCAATATATTTATATATATATATATATATATATATAGTTATATATATATATAAATACTGTTGTCTCGCATTTTTGGGATGTGAATGCAGTCCGTGGAAGCCATTACAGATGAGACGCACTATAGCAGACCGAAATCTTTGTTTAAGGCGACAAAACTAAAACTTCTGGCACCTCCGGGAAACGAAGTTTAAGCGAGAGATGAAAACAAAGCGAAAGGTCAGACCGTCCTAGATTGGGAAAAGTAAACAGTGACTGTGGTTGTCTTGTGGCTCAAAGATATAAGCCTACCAAGGGAAGCGCTTATTGTGTCACCAAAATCTTTGGGGTGTCTAAATGAGTACAAATGTTAGTCAGGATTGTGAGTAAAATTGAGTGTATCAAGAAAAATAGCTGATTGAAGCCTATGTGGTCCTGAAATGGGAAGGAATGAGAATGAAAGAATATACTGTCTGGGATTCTTTATTTCTAAACGCTGTTTTGTCTTTTTTTTTTATTTCTCATTGTATAGTAATCTCATTCATTTCTGTCAGTGGCATTACGGTGTAAGTTTGAATTGTTTTGTTTGTTTCTTTGGTTGAGTTTAAAGGAGAAAAGGTGGCAACTTCGACCGATCTAGAACATACAGTTTAGGCCAAAGGCCAACCACTGGGACTTATGAGGTCATTTCAGAGCTAAATGGGAGGTTGACGATATAATGTTTGAAAGGTTATAACGGGAGGAAAACCTCGCAGTTGCACTATGAATCAATTGTAAAGAGAGGGTGGAAAGTAAGATGGAAGACAGAAAAATATGAAAGGAGGTACGCTAAAAGGAAAAAGAAAGGAATTCCAGCTATGGGCCCCGAAGGCACGCTGTTAAGAACCTTAATGTCTACAGTGCATTGCATGAGGTGCACTGACGGCAATACCCACTACGGGGGTCGACCGATTTAAATCCAAATGTAAGAAATCCACTCAGAAAATCTCCATTTTACCACTGGTGACAATTGAGTTTTTTTACAACTACAAAGAAAAACGCGGTATATTTTATTTTACATAATAATACGTGAGCAAAAAGGCTTCATAACAGCATGAAGAAAAAAAAAATCTAAATAATTCATCTAATTTAATGGAAAGGCACCAGTAAACAAAGCCTAAAATATCTTTATAAAAAAAAGGAAAAAAGAATAAAGAATTACTCAACTTACTAAAAAATGGCACAAAATTTTGCTAGTTTTCGAAAGCAGCACCACAGAATGTGGAAAATGAATTATTACCGTTATGAAAGCCCTGGAAGTCATCTAATTTACCCTGAAACCCGAGAAAGGCGGGATGGACTTTCAACACTAACAGAGCAAAAATAAGACAACATTTAAAGACGATATCCAGGTAAAGTCCCCCTTTTAAACAACTGAAGCAACTGTCACATCTTACGCAATACTAAGTCTAGTAGGAAACAAAAACAGCAGGATTAGAAACATGGAATCAGAGGAAGCAAAGAAAACAAATACAAAATTTCACCGACGTCTGAGTTCGAGGAAAAACCTGGAAGGAAAAAAAAAAAGAGAATAAAACTGTCTATGGTTAAACAAGCAATTTCCATCTAGAGAGACAGACCTTTAAAATTCTTCAATCTACTTTGACAATGGCTCTGGCTTATCAACAGCCAATCAGAGGAGCGTCGTAAGGGACTGGACTACACATCACATGCACGGTTGATGTGAATCTACTATAGTCCGGATGATGTTGAGATGTTTCAAATGATTTTTAACTAAATGAAAAAGGAATCCCACCAAGACAGGCAGATCTGAAAAATGATATGGGTTTAATACGAACTCATAAACGCTTGCATATTTTAAATTGTTAAACTGAGGACCTATGTAGTTCCATGAAAATGCTGACATATGGAAATATCACCAGGCGATAATAAAATGACAAGCAGGATGGTGAGGTACAATAATCAATAGTGATTTAGTGGAGGGACTATTGGCGGAATTACTCCCGTCTGGGGAGAGGACAGGTTTCTTTGCTTACAAGTAGGAGGGATAATATCTCCCTAGAGGAATGTTAAGTTGATATCGGTAACTGTAAAAATTACATGGATACATTTAGTAGACCGAGGAACGCTGTATGTACTATCGATGAACCTAAAAATTTTAAGATAGAAACTTATAAATATGTGAAGTGGAGGTTGTCGCAGACTCAAAAATGATTACTTTTTATTTTTTTAAAACCGCCCCCAAAATGTTTAGTACAAAAAAAAAACCCAACCCACCCCCAACCCCCACCCACACCGTTCCGGGGCGGAAAAAAATAACTTGGTTAAATTTTTTTGTTTTTTGCTTAAAAACTGGGAAAAATGTATCGACTTGTGTAACTAAATATACCTATCCCCCCAGCCATGAAGTCAGACAGATAAATCGATAGATACACACACAAAGAGGGTTGTGGGGGGGTGGGGGGGGGAGGGGGAGGAAAGGGGGGGAAAGATAGGTGATAGGAAAACGCGAGGTTTATGGCAGCATCACCGGAGGGCCAGGATTCATTTTTAAATGCTCTATCAAGAACACATAACTTGGCTTATGTGAGCGTTTAAAATTCTTTCCCTCCCTCCACCGCCCTCCACCCCCCCAAAAAGCAGGATGGCTTATGCATGCTGATTCTGTGGCAGACAACAGCTGCAGCTGCCGGGATTCGCGTTCCTCGTTCAAAGGTGAAGGGCATACTATTCATATTTGAGAGGATCATTTTCAAAGGCATTACACAAGGCTTAGCAGGCTCCGGGGGGTGCAGGTGGGGAGGGGGCTGGGACGAAGGTGAAAATTTTTTCCCCAACACTTTCCAGCGAACAGTTTCCGCGTCAACATTTGCGGCGCAATTAACGGTGTTGGCTTTACGTCCGTTAGCCCGTGTCCTGTTTACCAGCTATTCAAGGGTCATTTCACCGCGATGATGCCCACGATCCACATACGTGGGCATACGCCCGTCGGTGTATACGTGAATGTGTGACCCCAGCATAAGGCCCCACCGAATCCGTCGCGGCGCACCCGCGTGCGTCGAAACACGGCTAACACGTTTTGTGCGTTTTTTTTTTCGATCAACTGTTATAGTTCAAACACGAGTGGCCCCACACCGAGCATGAGCGTGCGGTGTCGTCAGGTGCGTTACCGGACTGGACGCGCAAGTAACAAAACATTTTGTTTTTAGCCGCACGTGGGACGTGCGTCTCCGAGCTGGGGTCCGCATGAAGGAAGAAGAAATTGTGGTAGACTACAACACCTGCATTTGAACCACCTGCCCCCCCAACTTTGGGTTATAATCAAATGTGATGATTTGTGGGGTTATGATAAAGGATTAAAGTATTTTTTTTATTATATTCTAATGGATACATTTATGTAAATATCTTTGTTTCAGAAGTTCCTGTATCAAAGTGTTCAGTTCACACACAATTCTACGTATCTTAATTTTGTATTAAATAAAATAAAGTGCAACTTTAATTTCGAAATCAGTAATCCTTCCCTCAAGAGTTACTACAAGTTTATTTTTTTCTTACGTTGATACGGATCTTCTGTAATTGGTATTCAATTTTGATATTCGAGATATAATGCCCTCGTGAATTAAGTCCAGAAGGTTTTTCGGCGGCATCCGACAATATTAAAAAAAAAAAAAAAAACTTGTCTGGACGCTATCGTAACTTTATGAAAGAGTTTGCATATTCTTCACTCTTTCCTCATCTAAAGTTATGTCATAAGTCTAGATTTTCCTGCTGTTTCACGCCTCTAATTTGGTTGACAGCACCGAGTCAGAGGAAAACCTCGCGCTCTCCCTTCATAATGGCAAGTACTGCTGAAGTTTGAATTGTCCGTCTTATAACCGTCACTCGTTTTGTCTGGTTGGGCCACACTCGCAGAAGACGGAGACGCTTTGTAGAACGGATAGCCGTGTTGGACTCACGCGACGCGCCGCGACGGATTCGGTGGGGGCCTTAGCCTTTTTAATCAATATGAATCTATACAGGGAGAAAGAAAGATGGAGAGGAACATCAATAGTAAGAGGAAAGGGACACGGTAGAAGGTCAAATTAAGATAATGAAAGTGGAAAAGAAAACAATCACTATTATCTGAGATATGTCATCTTGAACATAAATTATGATTTGTAAATCAATAGCCGTTTTTTCTGCTTGGCATAGGTATAGCTTTTTCTACAGCTAAGTCCTGGAAATGTACCAGAACGGTTAAACAGACATTCTCCTGACTCAAGTCCAATAAATCGAACTTGTTGATAATCCCCCTCCAAACTTTCCAATCATCATATGTTTCACTGTTGAGGTGATGAACATACATAAGTAGAAGTGAGAGCTGGAGGGTCACTGGAGATAGAATTGAAAACTATTGCACAGAAGAAAATCATATTAAAAAAAAAAAAAAAAAAACGATCGATATTTAAATTATTTTTGGAATTCATGAAAACACGAGAGAGCTGTCGCAAGGAGCCTATGACAATGTCATTGATACATTTTTTTTTTTTTTTATTTATTTATTTTTTTTTTTTTGTGGGGGGGGGCTCCAAGTCAGGTTAGTGCTGAATCCTAAGTGACAGATAACCAATTTTTTCGATGATTCCCTTGTAAAAGACGCTTTTATGCCGAGGAAAGGTGTAAAAAAAAAAATAAAAAGTATGAGAAGGATAACCACCATCATGTACCTGTAAGTTAGTCTTGGGATGTTTGGGGTCCCCCCCGTCAACACTTACGAGATCTAAGCCAATGCAATTTCCTCCCAATCTGTAAATAGGACTCATCATCCTAGGTTTCGTTAACTGGGTAACAGACTCAGATATCAAGATCACTCAACTCCTGACATAAAAAGAAGTTTTTTCAAATACTCTCCTAATAAATTTGTTTCTTGAGTATATAACTACCAGAGTATATAATTACTTTCGGTAGTTAAATACTCCACTCTGCAAAAACAATGCCTGCAGACTATTCAAGAAAGTGACTGAAGCCAGACTTTGCCTACCTTACTATGCAGCCTGACATGCACTAGTCTTTACTCCCGGGGAGTAAGCCTATAAAACTTCTTTGTGCTGTTGTTTTTTTTGGTGTTGTTCTTTATAGGGGGTTTTTTTTTGGGAAAAAGGTCTAAGGAGAAGCTTAAAAAAAGGTCTGAAAAAGGGGGTTGTGTTTTCGCGTCGAGTTGAAGCTAAAAAACAGGAAAAATTTTTAGGATTGAGTATCTATGATTTATACATTAGAAATGAGATGTAAAAATTAAAATACTGTGCATGTTAAACATTTAAAGCAAAATTATTTTTCAGTAAAAAATATAGCGTATCACTTTAAAATTTTCGTTGGTGGAACAAAAGGGCTCTACTTGACCCATAGATTTTAGCATATTTAAAAATCTACGTTAATTTAGGAATATAATGTTTACAACTTATGCGTTGAGGGGGAAAGATCTTGCATGTATCCCGAATAAGATGGCGTCGGATCATGCTTGTTTTGTTGTTCCCCCACCACAGTAACGTTGTTTGAGCCTTGCTGTTTTTGTAGACATCCTAATCTGTTCGTTAATTTCATTCCCAAGATAAATTCTTCTGTGGAAAGATATCAAACTCACTAATCCTTCGGTACTTTTGTGCGATAGAGAATGGAATTTTGTTTTTTTTTTTTTTTTTTTTTTTTTTTTTTTTTTTTTTTTTTTTTTTTGAAAGTAATCAGCAACTACCTGGACCTGGAACTTTTTTTTTCTATATCCTCCTATGTTTTAGTATCAATAAGGACTTGGTTTGATGGATAGAAGTTAGATTCTCGGCTCGGCCAACGCGGAACCAGAGGAATTTATTTCTGGTGATAGAAATTCATTTCTCGACTGTTATGTGGTTCGGATCCCACAATAGTTGTAGGTCCCCACCGTTGCTAGGTAACCAATTGTTTCCTAGCCACGTGAAAAAAAAAAAAATATCTAATCCTTCGGGGGGGGAATTCCTTTTCGGGTTCCAGCCCTAGGAAGAGCTGTTAATCAGCTCAAAGTCTGGTAAAACTAAGATATACTTAACTTTGCTGGATAGAAAGTAGGACTCTAACTAAGTTGAGCATTTTCAGATTGAGAGGAATTTCCATATCAAAGCCAAGTGGGAACCTCAACTACTCTTGTCTACCCTTGTACCCACAAATCTTCTTTGGACTGTACCCTCAAAATATCTCCCAGCCAATTCCTGATTCCAGCAGGAAACCTTATTAGACATTATGCAGTTTTTAAAAATAATTTTCTGACTATTCTTTGCCCCGCGCGCGCGCACACAGACACACAAATATGTATGTATGTATGTGTATAATCATTCAGCCTTTAGACGTTTTTAGTCGAAAAAAAAAATTGAGGGTCCGGAACAGTTCATATACGCGCATCATTTATGTCATAATATCTTCAGTCAAGTAAAATAATGTAAAACGATTACAAATCCATAATCAATATCAAATAAATTAGAATATTAATTTAGGCCGATCCTCGCTTTTGCACTAAGAGGCAATTGTTAGAAGAGGGTGGAAAGTCAGATGGAAGAAAGAAAACATGTAAGGAGGTACAGTTAAAAGGAATGAAAGGGGTTGCAGCTAGGGGGCGAAGGCACTTGTAAAAGAACCTCAAATAATGCATACAATGCACCTCTGACTGCGCTATTCCCCTACGGGTATAAACAAAATCAACTTTGTCGAATGAAAAAATTTAAATAAAAATAAGATTAATTTTCTCTTTTGTTCAACAGAGATTTCAGCATAAGCGAACTCCATCAGCAACGGAATAATTACATCATCGTTTTTATATAGGAAAAATTAATGAAAAATCAATCGACTGTTCAGACCTGAGTATTCAAAGCTGGGATAAACTGTGAATATGATATTACAAATGGAATTGTGCCTCTGGAGAGCAACCATTGCCTATGAAAACCTGCGGGTATCCTTTATCAGAGGAACTAATGTCACTCTTTATATAATATATATATATATATATATATATATATTATATATATATATATATATATATATATATATATATATATATATAGGAATAATATTTTGGACCTAAAAGATATTGGACCAATACACACACACACACAACAAACACACACACACACCCACACATATATATATATATATATATATATATATATTATATATTATTATATATATATATATACGTATAAATATACATGTATATATATACATCATATATATAATATATATATATATATATGTATATATATATATATAATACATGTATATTTATACGTATATACATCTATATGTGTGTGTGTGTGTATATATATATAAGGTCCAAATATCTTTTATTTCCTCCGTTAAATCTTCAGTTGAGGACCCATTATGGACAGAGTCACAGACTATAGACCAAGAGGTCTCCAAAGGAAAATCAGTAAATCAGTCTGCAGAGAGAGAGAGAGAGAGAGAGAGAGAGAGAGAGAGAGAGAGAGAGAGAGAGAAAGTAATAGGAAAAAAGTGATATGAATATATGAAATAACAAAAAATAAGGTCATAAAGAAAAATAAGTCCGATGCACCTGAATGCAGATGCCAGGGAGAAAGCTTCTCAACATCCTGCGTTGTTATTCTGGAAGGATCACGAGGAAATATCGCCTGTGACCGAACATGACATTGAGCGATAGACCTACATTTACAATTTCGCAACCCCGAACCCCGAAAGTCATTGACCTCGGAAGGCGAACATCACTCAAGGCAGGATTCTTATCCAGTTCCGGTCATCGCCGAATCGTGAGAATCCTCGTCCGAATCTTAAGTCGCATCCTGATAGAAATCTCATGATTCGGTCAATCGCCCAGACGAGTTTCGGAGATATTTCTCTTACTGCCTTTCCTAAATAAGGAACTGAAAATAACATTATTCAATGGCGCTCTCTAACGGGGAAACGAAGATACGAAAAGTGGCCATTTCCGATGGAGGTTGAAGCAGATTCGTCAAGTACGAGTAATTGGCTATGAATGAACAAATTGTCTGATGATTTAGTTTTCTTTTGTACTTTATTTTCCCCGAATCAATGTCTCTTAATATAGAAACTATTTTCCTGCCCCTGTTTTGATTACCACAGATATTGAAAAAACTTCAAACATTTCACAGACAAAACGCTATTAACAATAAGGAAGCTATTGAAGAATAGTAAGACAATGATAATAAGACAGCTTAACTCTGGGATCTCCTATAGGGGAAACAAACAAGTAGCGATTACCACGGTCGAGGTCGAGGGTCGAGCACAGCTGCGGTTATGGACTCAAGCTGCGTATTTGTTTGTATGGTGTTTTTACGTTGCATGGAACCAGTTGGTTATTCAGCAACGGGACCACGGCTTTACGTGACTTCCGAACCACGTCGAGAGTGAACTTCTATCACCAGAAATACACATCTCTCACACCTCAGTTTGAATGCCCGAGAATCGAACTCGCGACCACCAAGATGACAGGCAAAGACCATACCAACACCACGCCACTGAGGCGCTCTCCTCAAGCTGCCTACGCCATAATCCAGTGGACAAGGCCTCCACTATAGGTGGCCGTGGACCAGCCACCACGTCTCACCAGCAGGAGTCCGACGATCGATTCCCGATAGCAGCTTCCTGAGGGAGGTTTGGGTCCATTAGGATCAACATCCTCACGGCAGCAGTTGGAGAGGATATGGCACCAATAGTTATTTCTGTAATGTATAGATATACCTTTTTTTTTTTTTTTTTCGCCGTGTATTAATTTTTCACAATAAAACAGAACTCATACTTTCGATTGTATTATTTTCTCAATATCTCAGAACTAAAAGTTCGATTGGAATTGCTTGGAATACTGGATCTCCATTTCGTTATGTAATTAATGAGATCATTTACATCATGTTTGGTAAGTGCTGCTTTCCCAGGAACTTCAATCCTGAACTACATTCTACCGGCATTTTTTCATGTATTTTTATTTCCATATTTTAGCTAGTATCCAAGGAATATGCAAGGTAATTGGTACTAATTTTTTTAATTTAATTAAGAAGGCTGCTTTTATCACTGAGACAAATCATTTTAATTCATCCCTTTTACTGATAAGAATATTGTTTGGATATTCTTTACTGACAATAGTTCGTTGAATTTTGTCGCTGCCTATTCTGAGAGCGATAAGTACTTTCTCCTCAGATACTGTATACCTTCTACCCTTCAAAAGCTAAAGATTACTTTAAAATGTAAAATGAAAAATGCTAAAAAGTAATTTGTATTTTTCCTAACTATAAAAACCATCCGTTGTTCATCGGCGAAGAACGACGTGAGTTCTCTGCCTGCCTATTGCAAAGGACCGATGGTTTGTATAGTTTAAGAACAAATAAAGTTTTTCGTCATCTTAAAGAAACAAAAATGTTTCGTTTACCTTTAGGTTTAAATAGAAAATAACAGAAAACTTTGCAGAGACCTCTCTGACACGCGCCCTTGAGTTTCAAATCTCAGCTTAACCGTGGAGACAGAGAGGGAATTTCGGTGGCCAAGGTGAAATGCATGATTGATTACTTTAAAGCTTTCCAAATAAACTTAGGATGATGAACGGATGGACAGGAACATCTACATGGCAACTTTACCATCCAAAGATATATCACGATCTGTAAAAAAAAAAAAAAAAAAAAATATATATATATATATATATATATATATATATATATATATGATATATATATATATATATATATATATATATCACGATCTGTAAAAAAAAGTTAATAAATAAAAACAAAGGAAAGCAAGCAGTATTCTTCACTTCTGAGAATAATTAAAGTTAAAATCCTTTGTTCTCCCTCCGGAACCAGATACGGCTCAATTCTCTCCTACACACTGTTAGAAAAAGTTGGATTGTAACCAGGTTGTTCCCGAGTTTTTCTTTCATTTTGTTTGACTTTTTCCTTCATTTCTCGAACGCAGGAAAAAATAAAATTTCTACGCACAAGGAAGAGCTTCTTCTTTTCATATGTTTTACTCCAGTACCAAGAGGGACTTGGGTATCCAGCATCTCTATATTATGTTCCAGACAAGAAATCCTTTAAACACAATAAAACAAATTCTAGTTTTTGCGTTCTTGCTCAGAATACGAAAAGAGGATTTTGCGTTACTTCTTCCTTGTATTTTACTCAGGAAAAAAAAAAAAAAGTTTTAAGAAAATGTTGCTTCGGGGTTCGCACCTCTTAAAGCTTAGGATTTTCACTCTACATTTATGTGCAAATCGCCTTTTGCTATATTTTAGGAGTTTGAGGAATTTTCTAAAATCCTTCACATTCTTATCGCATATGTTACAGGTATTTTTTTTCATCTAATGACAATCTGAAATGCTACTTTTATTCGTATTTTCAGAGAGCGTTGAGATTTTCTATTATTCTGTAATAGAAAACTATTGTGCCGGCTGGGTATGTCCGTCCGCCCACACTATTCTGTACGCCCTCAGATTTAAAACACTACTGAGGCTAGAGGGATGCAAATGGGTATTTTGATCATCCACCGCCAATCATTAAACATGCCAAATTGCAACCTCCCAGCCTCATTAGTGTATATCTTATTCAAGGTTAAAGTTAGTCATGCATAGTGCAAACTGGCAGCACATTCAGGGGGGCATGGGGACGCACTCTCACTCTACCATACCTGCAGAGCAACTGAAATGGGACCGGTCATAGCTGATGATTTTATAGAGCATTCAAACGTTGTACAGAACACTCGGTTCTCTGGCGCTCTTATACTTGTTTAATATACGCTTCAAAACCTAATAATTTTTGGAGGGCATTACCTGTCGATGTTCAATCTTTAGGAGACTTGCAGAAAATTTTTTTTAACCGAAAAAAAAAACGTGATAAAAAATATTCATATTCTGCTTTGAAATCATAACATTTCTTATTTATTATTTTAATACCTGAAGGGGTGTTCCTATATATCCATTCGTCACATCTCTTCATAATCGCTTTTCCATTCCCCATCCAGGGATGAACATTAAAGGCAATACGCAACCTTAATTTCCATCTAAAACCCCTATCCCATTATATATTATTTATATATTATATTCAATATATTAATAATAATATATATATATATTAATATATATATATCTAATGTATATATATAAATGAAATATCCATATGTTTTTCGGGAGTGTTTTATTTCTGTTTTGGGATTCATGTAAACTGAAATATATGATAGCATTTTTGTTTCAAATTCTGGAAGCAATCCTTAAAACTCCACGCTCACATATTTAATCAAGGGACTTTATGTGTGGGGGATACACCGCACACACACACACACACACACACACATACATATATATATATATATTATATATATATTATATATATTGATTCAGGCTATACATTACCAGAGCTGATTAATTACCAGACGCAAACTTCCCAGTTTACGTTATCAAAGGAAAAAGCAGAATTTGACGAACAACATTACAATATTAACACCTGTAACTGAAACCCCACGCCGCCATTCTTGCTTAAACTCTTGCTTAAGAGATAAGTGTCAATACCTTTGGACTGACGTTCCACATACACAAACACACACACATTATATATATATGCATATATATATAATGGTGTGTGTGTATGTATGTATGTGCGTGCATATGCATACATATATCACTTTCTCACTTACCCTTACGTATACATACCAGTAATTCTCGCATTCCGATACGAAAGCGTAGTTAACCCGAAGTTTATCAGGGCATTTTTGGAACTGTACCAAACGTAATTCCTGTACGCTATGAATTCGCGTCAAGTAAGGGAATGTCCCAGACGGAAGGTGGGTTGCCAAGCGTTGAGATTTAGGGGGGGGGGGGGAATCCTGAGTTAAAACAAACTAAACCTCTCGGGAGAGAGAGAGAGAGAGAGAGAGAGAGAGAGAGAGAGAGAGAGATTCTTTGAGTGCATGAATTAGA
The DNA here is from genome assembly GCF_015104395.2 of Macrobrachium nipponense. Lineage (NCBI taxonomy): Eukaryota > Metazoa > Arthropoda > Malacostraca > Decapoda > Palaemonidae > Macrobrachium > Macrobrachium nipponense. The sequence continues at coordinate 22,747,164 of NC_061097.1, forward strand.
AAATAAAATCTTTTTTCAGGTAATTAGTCTCTGTCCCCCACCTCGCGAATTTATAAAAAGGTGAGTGATATACGACAGAATAATTCCTCATTTTTCTGTTAAAACAAATTGAGAAGAGCTGACAATGAAATGATTAAAATTATTATTCTTTTTTCCTCTCTCTCTCTCTCTCTCTCTCTCTCTCTCTCTATATATATATATATATATATATATATATATATATATATGTGTGTGTGTGTGATGTGTGTGTGTATGGTGTGCATTATGTATGTATACATATACATACACATATCTATATACTTTATATATATATACGTATATTAGAGAGAGAGAGAGAGAGAGAGAGAGAGAGAGAGAGAGAGAGAGAGAGAGAGAGAGAGAGAGCTATTTCTTGGAAACAATACAATAATCCACAATTGTTTCATGTTCTTTGACCATTAGTGGGCGTCTGCTAAAATTTTACGGCCAAAGCAATGAACGATTAAAAAATACAACGAAGAAGCAAAACAAACACAACGCAGGAGAAAAACTGAACGGCAAGTGTTAACAAAAAGACACCGAACCTAAGTAATGGCAGACGACGCCGTCAGAAACCGAAGCAATATAAAAAATAAAAAAAAACATTGTAAAATGAAAACGAAAATAGTGGAAATTTTGGAAGAGGATTGGAGGAAAGTGTACGGTATTGCGGAAGGAAAAAAAGTGAACGAAAAAAACTGCCCGAAAATGCTCACTGTCTCTTCCGGCGGAAATAACCGACTTCTACCTCCGGAAAGTTTCCTTCAGGAGGAGGAGGAGGAGGAGGAGGAGGAGGAGGAGGAGGAGGAGGAGGGGAGGAGGAGGAGGAGGAAAAGCGAAACTTTCCTTTTCCAGAACCGGAGATCTTACTGATTGCTCCTCCTTGAATGGTAAAAGCCTTATGGTCTTGTTAGAGACGGAGAGAAACCAGACTACTAATCATTTATTTTTTTCCGTTTGTCTGTTTAGGTATTTGCGTTCGTGTCTTATTATTATTAATTACTATTATTAATTATTATTATTATTATTGATTATTATTGAATATATTCATCTTAATATTAGTGATAACAATACTAACACTAATAATAATAATAATAATAATAATAATAATAATATTAATAACAAAAATACTAACAACAACAACAACAACAACAATAATAATAATAATAATAATAATAATATAATAATAATAATAATAATAATAATAATACTAATAATAATAGAGCTCTGGGGCAATATATGAAGACCAGTGAAGACGAGTGGCTCAAGAGTGCATGGAAGAAGGACTGATAAAAGTAGACGAAGACCCACAGAAATATAGAGAGACAGGAGAAAGACAAGCAGAACAGAGGAATGGCATAACAAACCAATGCACGGACAATACATGAGACAGACTAAAGAACTAGCCAGCGATGACACGTGGCAATGGCTACAGAGGGGAGAGCTCCAGAAGGAAACTGAAGGAATGATAACAGCGGCACAATATCAGGCCTTAAGAACCAGATATGTCCAAAGAACGATAGATGGAAATAACATCTCTCCCCATATGTAGGAAGTGCAATACGAAAATGAAACCATAAACCACATAGCAAGCGAATGCCCGGCACTTCCACAGAACCAGTACAAAAAGAGGCATGATTCAGTAGCAAAAGCCCTCCACTGGAGCCTGGTGCAAGAAACTCCAGCTACCTTGCAGAAATAAGTGGTACGAACACCAACCTGAAGGAGTGATAGAAAACGATGAGGCCAAAGATCCTCTGGGAACTATGGTATCAGAAACAGATAGGGTGATGCGTGCCAATAGACCAGACGTGACGCTGAATGGCAAAATCAAGAAGAAAGTGTCACTCATTGATGTCGCAATACCATGGGACACCAGAGTTGAAGAGAAAGAAAAGGAAAAAATGCATAAGTATCAAGACCTGAAAATAGAAATAAGAATGATATGGGATATGCCAGTGGAAATTGTACCCATAATCATAGGAACACTAGGCACGATCTCAAGATCCCTGAAAAGGAATCTGGAAAAACTAGAGAGGCTGAAGTTGCTCCAGGACTCATGCTGAAGAGTGTGATCCTAGAAACGGCGCACATAGTAAGAAAAGTGATGGACTCCTAAAGAGGCAGGATGAAACCGGAACCCCACACTATAAATACCACCCAGTCGAATTAGAGGACAGTGATAGAGCAAAAAAAAAAAATAATAATAATAATATAATTATTATTATTATTATTATTATTATTATTATTATTATTATTATTATTATTATTATTATTCAGAAGATGAACCCTATCCATATGGAACAAGCCCACCAGGGGCCATTGATTTATAATTCAAACTTCCAAAGAATGCGATGTTCATTAGGAAGTAGTCAGATGACGTAATACGGAAAGAGGAGATCCCACTTCTTAAATAGA
>NC_061097.1:22754599-22779599 GCF_015104395.2 Macrobrachium nipponense
AATAGAAGCAAAAACCTATTTTCTATTACAGCCATCGGGTCTCCAATCACATTCTTCCACCACACTTCATTTCTCCCTTTTCATTTTCAATCTTTCTGCTTTCAATCTTTGTTTCACTGAACTCCTCAGAAAACTGCCACAGCATCCTGCTTCCTTGCAATAAACGTATTATTCACTAACACGTATTCATCTCCCGTGAAAATTTGCATAGCTGATTTCCAATGTCAGATCACTAAGTATTTTCGTCTTTCATTCAATGTATACAAGTAATAACCACTGACATCAAAGCATATTATTTCCCATTTACTATAGTAGATTCACATCACCGGTGCATCTGATGTCCAGGCCAGTCCCTTACGACGCTCCTGATTGGCAGTTGATAAGCCAATCACTGGGCTGGAAACTCTAAGTCTCTCTCGAGAGTTCACATATGCAGGATGTATGTTCCACCTCTCTGAGGGGATACATCTTTTCAAAAAAAAAAAAACATCCCTTTCAGGAGGGGTGGAACATATATCCTGCCTATATGAACTCTCTCGAGAGAGACTGAGGGTTTCCAGCCCTGTCATTGGCTTATCAACTGCCTATCAGGAGCGTCGTAAGGGACTGGCCTAGACATCAAATGCACGGCTGATGTGAATCTACTATAGTAATACCGTATAAGCTATGCATTCATTCATTCATTACCGTCTTCTAAAATACTTGATAATTCATACGCTTCACTGAGACATTAGTACAAACTATTATATTTTGTTTTCTCATACTGTAAACTAAAGCTGTAATTTTTATACGTTTGAATTAATTTCGTAAAGAATGGCCTTTCAAAATAAGACGATTCTCTCCATGATCACTATGGAAATATCCATTAAACTTTCTCTTATGTTTACTACAAACAATGAAAACCTAAGCGAAAGATGTCACCGCCTGGTGGCCGCTCCACTGATCATGAGGAAAGTATTGAGTGGGTTTTTGCGCTTTTTCTTTAATGCGTATTGTAGGTTCCTGTAAAAGAAAACTATTGTGACGGCTTTGTCTGTCCGTCAGCACTTTTGTCTATCTGCTCTAGGTCTTGAAAACTACTGATGGTAGAGGGCTGCAAATTGGTATGTTGATCATCCACCCTCCAATCATCGAACATTCCAAGTTGCAGCCCTCTATATTCAGTAGTTTTATTTTACCTAAGGTTAAAGTTTGCCGCGATCATGCGTCTGGCAACGCTATTGGACAGGCCACCAACAGGCCGTGGCTGAATGCCTCACGGACCACGGCTCATAAGCATTATACACTGTACAGAAAACTCGAGTGTGCAAAAGAAACTTAGCCAGTATTTTTTTTTTTTTTTTCCTCTTGCCGCTGAAACTATATCTTCTTTAAGACTGAACCCTACCAAGCCCACGGATATTATGGTTTATTCTGGGCGGAGTCCGTGGGTCCACGTCAGGCCTCTCGATCCCTTTCACGCCTTAGGGCCTCAGAGTAGAGGTCCCGTGCTGGAGTAAACCAGCGGACGCTGCAGCAGACAACAAGGGAAATAATTATGAAAAGATGGTATCAAATATGGAATCGTATCCAAACTCTGTAAGTGCAGAGTAATTAGGAACAACTCAGAAGTCTCCCACAGGCAGAACTTTATCGCATCAGAGGACATAAAGCAACGGAAGAGAGAAAATTCTAATATAATAATAAAAGGGAAGTGGGAAGGCGACAGAAAAGAAGGAACTTGAATTCAGCAAGAAGTCTGAGCGGCGATGATGAGGCAACCCAAAGCCCTCCCATTCCCCCCTTCTAACCCCACCCCACCCCCGTCACGACGAGGTAGAAGGAGATGGGGTGGGGGGGGGGGGGGGGTGCAGGTACCGCGTGGGAGGAAGGAGAAGAATTAAGCTGACCGCGCATTTCTTGAAGTGTAAGGAATCAGTGCTTCCTGTTTCATTCACAAGGCAGAAGCAGTAGCGTAGATTTTTCATCTTCTAACCACGAATAGGTCAACTTTGAACCTTTTTCTACCGCGAAAGGGAGAGAGAGAGAGAGAGAGAGAGAGAAGAGAGATAGAGAGAGAGAAGAGAGAGAGAGAGAGAGAGAGAGAGAGAGAGAGTGATTAAATTGATTTTTTTTTCCTTTTTAATGTCTGACGGCAACTGCAAATTCCTGGTCAAATTCCTAAAAAAAAAAAAATAAACACCCATATATATATATATATATATATATATATATATATATATTATATATATATATATATATATATATATATATATATATATACATATAATTATATATATATATATATATATATATATATATAATACAAAAAAAACAATATCGTGCTTCTAAGTAATCGGTAGAAAGATCCACAGTAATATTCTTGTTTATCCAGACGAAATATATTTGTGGAAATATTTACAAAGATTATAGCTTTCGTCCATCCTTCTGTGGACTTTATCACTATATAAAATATAGCTTTTTGCTCGCGACTGCTATCTTAATGAACATTGGTAAAGCTGCCATATATAAGTATATATACAGACTCAAACTCACACACATACACACACGTAGGTATGCACGCAAACCTACGAACGAAAGCAAGCAGAAGGACGGTACCCGCATTTCGCTCAACCCTTCCGCATCGAGCCCAGGTCGTTCGGCGGCGAATGAACAGCAATAACAGCATTTAACCCTCAAAGAGGGTAATGTAGTTTTCATGCGAGGAACAGCTGCTGCAGTTAAGTGGCTAATGACCTTGTTGTTGCTTCTGGCCTTAATTAAGAGGTAATTTACTGGCGGAGCTTAATTACCGGGAACCTCTCGTGGACGGTACTAATTAAGGGATCAGCATCGAAAGTTGAGGAACTCCGGCTGCCTGGTGATTAGAAACTGGCTTTTCGCGGGAAATTTACCTTTTATATCTGATTCCTTTTTCCCGTACTATAGCTTGGAGTATTTCCACGAAGAAGTTGCTATAAATATATACACACCGATATTTTCTATTTTACTAGATAACGATCAATTTACCTCTATCTATGAAAATAAAAGAAATATTTTTCGTATTTTTTTCTATAAATGTACAAAAAATTTTCTATAAACAAAGATAACTTACGTAAGGCAAATTTACTTTTTATATCCGATTTGATTTTTCCGTACTGCAGACTGGAGTATTCCTGCGAAGCAATTGCTATACATATATACAAATATTTTTTATTTTACTAGATAACGATAGATTTACCTTTATCTATGAAAATAAAACAAAATTTATCATATTTATTTGCTGTAAATGCACAAGGATTTTCTATAAACAAAGATAATTTACGTAAGGAAATTGCGTTTACATACCTCGAAAAAAGGGTAAACAAAACCAATTGAATTAGTTATCAGGAAAGAAATGCAAGACTTCCTAATTCAAACAGAAATTCGATGAGTGCAGAAAAAAAAAATACCTCGGTTTTGTAGCTGGAGAGTTTTTTTTTTTTTTTTTTTTTTTTTTTTTTACGAAAAATGTCAAAAACAAAACGAAAAACAGAAAAAATTCAGAAAGACATTTTATTTTCGGGGCCAGGAGTCGTGGTTTAAGTCCAACGATGCACTATTGTCTCGAGCGAACTGAAAGCCAGTGAATTGACAAGAGGGAGCTGATGAACCCGTTACCTTGGAATTGAATTGAACATAGCATTTAGCCCAAAGGCCAAGCACTGGGACCTATGATGTCATTCTGCACTGTAAGGGAAACTGACTGTAAAAGGGTTGAAAGGTGGTAACAGGAGGAAAACCTCTCAGTTGCACTGTGAATCAATTGTTAGGAGAGGCTAGAGAGTAAGAGGGAAGAAAGAGAATATGAAAGGAGGCACAGTAAAAGAAACGGAATGGGGTTGCAGCTAGAGGCCGAAGGCACGACGTAAAGAACCTAAGTAATGCCTATAGTGCACCGCATGAGGTGCACTGACGGCACTATCCACCTCCCCCCCCCCCCCCCCCCCCCCCCCCCCCCCCCCTCCCCCTATAGGAATTGCTACCTTGGGACCGTAGGACAATCACGTGGTATCGAGCCTTCTGTACATGCAAGTTGCGTTGATATTGTATAGTTATTATCATTATATTATATTATATCATATTCAGAAGATGGAGGCTAGTCATATGGAACATCCCCACAGGGGCCATTGACTTGAAATTCCAGCATCCAAAGAATATAGTGTTCATTAGCAAGAAGTAAGACCAGGTAAGGGGAAACAGAAAGAAGGGATACGACTTATTTAACAAAAATTGACTACTAAATTAACAAACAGAATAAAATATATCAGAATGCAAGGAGAATAGTATTAGGGTAGTACTGCATCGCTCCATAAAATACAAAGAAGCTGTTTTACATAACGTTCCACCTTAAAGATATTATTTCATTATGTCTTTCACTTTATTCCCGAAGAGACCTTCCTCTAATGTAAAAATAGTATTTAATAAAAGGTTACTAAAAATCTTTTTTAGTACAACAACAACAACAACAACAACAGAACGCCGAGTTCCAAACTAACTCCTTTTGAATAACCATATTCCAACCTGTCAGCAACAAACCTCACCTGTGGGAAATGTCAGTAGCTCCTACTGCAGCTGGGAACTGCGTTGTTGTCACAAGGAATAACTCGAGTTCTTTGGGGATTATTCCTTGTTCCAACAGATCTCTGTGACGGCTCTTCAAAGAGAAGCTTTATGATGTACCCCTTTTTAGCCTAGTTTTATTTCAGTTCTTTATGGAATGGAATATATAGTTTAGGCCAAAGGCCAAGCACTGTGACCTATGAGGTCATTTAGCGCTGGTAAGAAAATTGAGAGTAGAGGGTTATAAATGGTGTAACGGGAGGAAAACTTCGCTGTTGCACTTTGAAATAATTGTTAGGAGAGGGAGGGTAAGCAAAAGATGGAAGAAAGATCATAAATGGAAATGGAGCTACAGAAAATGCCCTTGAAATAATTGTTGGGAGAGGGTGGGTAGCAAGATGGAAGAAAGATAATGTAAACGGAGGTACAGCAAAAGGAACAAAAGGGTTTGCAGCTAGGGGCCGAAGGGACGCTGCAAAGAAACTTTAGTAATCCCTAAGAACGTTGGTGGAGTAAAATTGATTTAGCCAAGAAGACAACCAAGCATAACAGCGACAAAGGTGATCTAGTTATGATTCAATATGAATTTTCATCATCAGGTAAGATCCAAGCAATATATATTTGCAAGTACGACGGTTGTTTTCTTTTCATAAATATATCACGAGACCAAAGGCACTAGCGTTTTTTCCCTTGTCTCTTTAAACGGAGGTACTTAGGAGGTTGCGTATTCATTTCTGGACGCATGAATACGCGAATGCATTTCCTGAAATGACATCCAGCACCGTTTTACCTGTTACGAGTCCTGTACATCACCGCCGACGAAGGAGAGGCTCCTGGAATGAAGAGCAAAGCCAATTTGTCGACGAGCGTTCGGTGCATTCCAGCACCAACGATGGGAGGGCAGGACGCACGTTTTAATAAACAACAATTTCTGGTGTTTGATGGCAGATACCTTTCACCGACATGGCTTCGTTTGAACGGGAATCAATCATCGGGCTTTGACGCTGCCCTTGATTATCTTCGTGTCCTGTGGCTATATATAACCTGTTGGGAAGCTTCATTGGTTACATCGATTCCAATTACGCCGGACGTTTTTCATTTGTTCGACGCTGGAAACTTTAAGGTGGCCATATTGTTGACAGTTGAGCGAGAACAAAATCCTTAGATGATTTTACAACTTTATTTCAATCACCGTGAGTCTTACTCCATACCACACTATAAATGACATTCTCTTCAAGAATATTATTACGATATTAACTCGGCTTCCAGAATTCTTCATACTCGTCTACAAGTCGCTTCTTTCACAGTAAAGGAATTTCTTAAACAAATAACAACCAAAACATTGCTACTTTGCAACAATGACCGATCTCGGCTAAATGTTACATCAGTTATAGAAAACTGAAAATATTTCAATATATTGTAATAATGAACAAATGACTGACAATCCAAAGATAGCCCACTTAAGATGACAGAAAAGACTGACAATCCAAAGATAGCCCACTTAAGATGACACTAATGACTGGCAATCCAAAGATAGCCCACTTAAGATGACACTAATGACTGACAATCCAAAGATAGCCCACTTAAGATGACACTATTTCAGAAAGATATTAAACCATCAGACTGGCTTTGCTGTTTCGGGTCCGAGGCACTAATGTGAAATGGGTGAGATGAAGGACTTTCGTTCATTCCTCTCCTTTCTCAACGACAATTTAACGATGAGTTGAGCAAGTTAACTATGAACATGGAGTTGCAGTCGGAATTACGGCTCTGTGCCAAGAATGAGAGGTTTTCCCATTTTGATTGCTTTGAAGAACTACGATGCGGTTCACGAATAAAATGTATTAATATATTACCTATGGTAATTATAATCCTTGTTCTATGATCCCTCTGGCTGTAAATATGCAATCAAAAACATTAGCTGAAGTTAAATAACGAACTCTCTGGTTCTGTTGAAGTGATTACTCGCAGACTTGACTTCTGGCTAGTATTCCCCCTTATGTTGACCAGTATCGATTGAAATGAATTTAGAATTTAGGCCAAAGGCCAAGCACTGGGACCTATGAGGTCATTCAGCGCTGATACGGACATTGACAATAAAAGGTTTGAAAGGTGTAACAGGAGGATAACCTCGTAGTTGCACTATGAATCAATTGTTAGAAGAGGGTGGAAAGTAAGATAAAAGAGAATATGAAAGAAGTTACAGTAAAAGAAATGAAAGGGGTAGCAGCTAGGGGCCGAAGGCACGCTGTATAGAACCTTAAGGTAATGCCTACAGTGCACCGCATGATGTGACATCTAGTAATTTCATTGTTGAAGGGTCTGCTGGATGAAAGATCTTTTGCATTTTTGTCCTATGATAAGCTGTCGCTTGTTTTCGTTTAATTATTAAAGAAATATTCCACAATACTAATGCATGAACATGACAATGTTAACAGGGGCGACCAAGACTAAAGTGTCCGGCTGGATGAATGAAGACTTTTTGACACTGTATGGCCACAGCCAATTTGGAGGCTGACCGCCATAACTGTCCCAGACTGAATCCGAGATGCCTCACTATCTAATACGCTGATATGCTTCACTTTTAAGAAGTCCAACACCTGATGCATTTATGCCAAAATATGCACAGTTGTCTTGCATTGCGGCCTTATTACCATTACTGATGATAACTTCCTTTGAATCCACGTCACAAGGAAATCCACTATTCTAATAAAACGTAGTCCCTGATACTTTGTAGCTTTACATCTGCCTGTCTCTCTTTCTCATTCCTGACATTAAACTACATTTCAACTTTGGGGCAAAGCAATAAACACACGATTCCATAATAAACAGGGGGCGTCCAGCCCTCTATTTTCACTGGCAATATTAAAAAAGTATTTTATGCGTGTTTAAGCAATGTAATATTCTTACCTGTGATTAATTACAGCAATCCAATTCCCCAACATTATCGCAGCCCATAAATAACCAGGTAATTACCCGCCCCAGTGGAAAATTATCTGTGCATTTACCTGCTGAATGGTTCTCGGCACCAAAACAATATATAAATTAATAAAATTTTAGAATATATACACACTTACCCATAGATTATCAGGGGAAATTTCTCCCTTGGTTTCGGCACCTCGTGCATTTGCTTAAAACGACTTCATAAGATCAGACCCTATGTCAGAATTAGGGTCATTTGCTGGACAGGGCCCGGATACGACTTTCATTAAACTTGATGGGCGTTTGGGCTTAGTTCTCTGTCCCGCACAGGAAAAACAATTACAATACGGGCGGTGGGTTGAACAGATGAATACATCAACGCATATGAGCCAAGAATGGGTATATGCACAAACGGGCGGGAGCACGGCACAAACATAAACATATTATATAATAATTTTAATTTTACATATAAATACATATAATATATATATAATATATATGTATATATATATCTTTATATTAAGGATATAATATTAATAACATATATATATACATATATATATACATATATATATATATATATGATATATATAATATTTATATATATATATTATATATATATATATATTATATTTATATATATATACATTCTGATTAATATAATTTCCAAATAAAAGAATTACTTTATTATAATATATCGATATTAATTCCTATTTTACTATAAAAAAACAATACTTTTGGATAATCAATAACTACTAACGTAGATATATATATATATATATATATATATATATATATATATATATATAAATATATATACTATATATATATATATATATATATATATATATATATATATATATATATACTGTATATATATATATAGACAGTATATATATATATATATATATATATATATATATATATATATATACAGTATATATATATATATATATATATATATATACAGTATATATATATATATATATATATATATATATATACTGTATATATATATATATATATATATATACTGTATATATATATATATATATACATATATATATATATATATCATTAACGATCTTGGGAGGGTAACTGCAGAAGGTGGGCACCGTTTGGTTTTCAGCAACTATTCCTACGGTGAAGTTGCCAGCCGTACACCTTTCCTGGAGAGTATCCAAGAGACTTATGCGCCTTATGGTGACACATCCACCAAAGATGACTCGAGACAGAAACAATTTTCAATTTTCCATTACATATGTTTTTCCCTTTAATTCCACAATGGCGAACATCAGTTAAAGACATAATGACAGACAGACACGTCATCCATCCATTCAAAAACGATGCTATGAATATACCTAGCTTATCCCTCTCGAACCATGCAGGGGTCCTCACTGATATTTTACTACAAATTGCTGTCTGGTTGAATATGTAATGAGCTGCAATTGTCGGATTTATCGGAGTAAAACAATTGGTTTTGCCTTCCTCTGGTTTATCACATCATCTGTTATGTGACTGAAACTTAATATTCACAGTTTGGACCCATAAGAGTGTTTCAGTTTCCTCTACATTCTAACAAATCAAAAATTATTATTTACATATTTCCAGAGTTCCTCGTTGGACGAGTGGATTTCGCGCTCGGCTACCAATCCGGTGGTCCGAAGGTCGATTCTCGGCTCGGCCAACGCGGAACCAGAGAAATTTATTTCTGGTGATAGAAATTCATTTCTCGACATCATGTGGTTCGGATCCCACAATAAGCTGTCGTCAGTCCCGTTGCTAGGTAACCAATTGATTTTCTAGACAAGTAAAAATATCTCGTCCATCGGGCCAGTCCTAGGAGAGCCGTTAATCAGCTCAGTGGTCTGGTTAAACTAAGATATACTCACTTTTTACATACTTCCAAACACAGCATATCTTTATTTCTATACATATCAGACATGTACCTATAAAACGAAATAAAGTAATAGCGAAAGCTGCCTTTCCCCCATCCCTCAGTCATTCATGTGATCACAAACACCTTTGAACCATCGCCATGTATTTGTAATTCAAAGGCCGGAGAAGTAACGGAATACACGATATGCTGGCACTTGCAGCCGTCTGCAAACATTCTCACTAATTGCGAAGCTACTCCGATGCCTAGATGGAAGGCCGGGGGGTGGGGGTGGGGGTGGGGGGGGGCGGTTTGCCAGAGGTCGCCATTCATTTCTAGCACGTCCCGGGTTTTTCGCCGTTTTTATGCCGAAGTTTATTTTCGCGAATCTTGCTCTGGTAGAGATTTGTCTGAAACCAAGATGTATACAGATGGGCCATCTTAAATTCATCAGTGCGAGGTGATATAGATGTACAAGACAACAGCAGGAAAACAACGTGTAAATGGCCTACTGGGCAAATAGTAAACAATGGACAGATTCGACGGAAACTGCAGTTGACAGGACACGCCACGACGCCTATAGCCCAACCTGCCTGAACAGACTTAATGAACCTGAACTGAATTGACCTAACTTTGCCAAAACCTCCCTTTCCTAACTGTCCTCATCAGATAGAAAGGCTGTTTGGTCATGGTTCCTATTAGTAAGTGCATTCGACCGTTACTCCTTTTTGGAGTTGATGCTTTTCACACGAGTCAACAGCATCCAGTATGGATTAATATCCAGCGCGAACCTCTCTCTCTCTCTCTCTCTCTCTCTCTCTCTCTCTCTCTCTCTCTCTCCATCTTTTCTGTAACTTTTCTCATTCATTACCTACGTGAAGAGAGAGACATCATTCTCTGAAATATAGTACTATACTTACTTTCTATATTTTGCCGTTTTTATGGGCTCTCCTTTTATTCGATGGAATTCTGTTGTAACAGAACATTTTTAACCAGTCATATACTCATAAATATATAGACACACAATGTATATATATATATATTATATATATATATATATATATATATATATATATATATATATATATATATATATATTATGCAAGTTAATGTATGTATATAAACTCTACTTGGCATTAATGTGTGTATATTAACTCTATTTGACATTTAAGAGCAGTTCTCTAGTTTAGAAAACCTAATATAAGTATTTCAGGACCACTACACCACATGGAACACAGCTGGTCTTTGATGGCTACCTCGTCATACGACAAGCACTGACGACTTCCTTCCTTCAAACTTTCCTCTGGGAGTGATCTAAGCCCGTTCGAACTATGACCCCTCCTCCTATTGAATGAAATGCCTCAACCGCTCACACGCCGGCTGTATGTTGTCGTCAGACTTCCAAATTGCGATTTTGACGAAACGCTTTTCATTCATAGCTTCTCTCCAGCTCTGACGTCATCGCCTATCAAATCTCTTTTGTGATTTCTCTCGGTTAGTTTTCATAGGAATATATTCAAATGGTTTCCAAAGCTTTTGATAATTTCATCGGCGTGTGTTATGTTTGTATATATGTATTAAAGTATGCATACTTCAACTTTTAAATGAATATCATTCGAATAGTTTGGGTACAATTCCCTTCCTTCAAAAAAAATTGGATGAATAGTGCATCCAGTCTCCACCTACACAATTTCCCAGTCTTTTCCATATTCATCCATACAATCTTCCTCTCTCTCTCTCTCTCTCTCTCTCCTCTCTCTCCTTCTCTCTCTCTCTCTCTCTCTCAGGACAACCCAACCCTCGACTCATTTCAACGCGACACGAACTTTTATGAGTCAGACAGAGAAGGAAGGTATTTGTAATATATTCCAAGGCAAATGAAGACAGTGGCAGGCGTCACACAGCACTTCATACGTCATAATCAACTGCGTTGTCAGGTATGACATCCTACATTTCATATTGTGTTTTTATGCACCAATAGGCATGCAGGCCTACGCTCGCAAACCCACACATACGCACACACACGCACATATATATATATATATATATATATATATATATATATATATATATATATATATGTGTGTGTGTGTGTGTGTGTGTGTGTGTGTGTGTGTGTGTGTGTGTGTGTGAGAGAGAGAGACACCTATTTCAAATTAATTGTAAACAAAAATACAAGCAACATAGGCACCCCGCAAACTTCCAAATTCTACAGTTCTGTCAAAATAAATAGATATAAAAGTACTAAAACATTATATATGGTAATAGATATATCAATTGGAGATAAATTTTATGTACATAAAGATTTCCTGATCTAAAAAGACTTAAAAGAAAATGATATACACTGACACATACTAACACATACACAAACTCAAACATCTTGACCAAACTAACCTAAATTTTTTCAAGAAGACCTGCTTCTCGAAGGTAACTAAAAAGCTTTTCCTCATTAAAATCTCTGCCTATAATGGCATCTAGTTTAAGATCCATTCTTCCAACTACGTTAAAATGACGGTTCCTTGCTGATATTAAGCTGGGGCATTCTACTATTAAATGTTTTACTGAGAGGGGAACAAGACAATCCTCACAAAATGGTTCAGGGTAATTGTTCATTAAAAACCCATGAGTAATCCGTGTGTGGCCGATCCGTAATCTACATAAAGCAGTCTCTCTGCGACGGTCTTCTAACATATAAAGCCAGGGGGGGTTGATTACATCAGTGAGTTCTCTCATTTTATTATTACTCTCTATTGTCCAATAGAATTGCCAAACGGATTCTACAGTCTTTTTAATTTCAGGAATGTAGTCTGAACAAGGAATTGCTATACTTCTTGGATTTTTTTATGTACCTAACTTAGCCATTCATCAGCTCGTTCATTTCCAACAATACCAACATGTGAAGGAACCCAGCAGAGGTTAACTGCCTTCTGTTTTTGTTTTAATAAAAACAGCCACTGTTATTTCCAGTACCACAGGGTGTACTGGATTAAAAGATGCCAAAGCTTCCAAGGCATTCTGGAATCACTAAAAATGGTCAAAATTATCTCCTTCTAAGTTTATAATTTTTTTTCTTTAGGGCTGTTAAAATGCTAAAAAGTTCAGCAGTAAAAATAGAAGCACAACTTGGTAATGCACCACTACACTACTGTCAGGGTATACCACTCCAAACCCAACTCCTGTACTGGATTTGGAGCCATCGGTAAAGAATTGCCTTGAGTTATCATGGCAAAGGAATTTCTGCTTAAGAATATCACCTGAACAGTCTGCCTTGCAACCAGAAAACCATTTACAATATTTCCCAGAGGGCAACTTCCATGGAGGGAATCTTGAAAATTTTGCTGGAATTACTTTTCCTTTTATTACATTGAGCTCCTCTAATGCACATTTTACGCTGTATCCAAAAGGCTTTAGATATGAAGCATATTTTTCATAAATACAAAAATTGCCTTTAAAAACAGTATTGTAAGCTAAGGACTCAGGAGTTCTCTGTATGCGGTACCAATATTTCAACAGGGAGGTAAATTTTCTTATCAAATCTAAGGGCAGTTCACCTGCATCCACTAATAAACTAGATATTGGAGAGGATCTAAAGGCTCCTGTTGCAATTCTAATTCCCCCATGATGAACTGCATTCAAAGTATCTAATCTCCTTGTCGTAGCTGATGAGTAGATTTCTGACCCATATGCCAATTTTGAAGCAACTATTGCTTTATAAACATGTAACAAGTGCTTTCTATCAGCCCCCCAATTTGTATGACCTAAGACTTTTAAAACATCTAAGGCCTTCATGCATTTGACTTTGAGGCTATTGAGATGAGCTTCCCATGTCAACCTGCTGTCAAAGATGAGGCCTAAAAACTTTGTTTCCTGTACGCATGCGAGTCTCTGTCCATTTAAAAACAGATCTGGGTCTGGATGAACCCCTCTGATACGGCAAAAATGCATAACAACTGTTTTGGCAGAGGAAAATTTAAAACCATGCTCAGCTGCCCAACTGTTAACTTTATTACCAACTGGAGTTTTCGCTCTGCAACAGACATTTTAGATGCAGCACACGAAATAGATTAATCATCAACAAACATTGTTGACATTACATCTTTTGGAATTTTTGAAGCTATCTCATTTATGGCTAAGGCAAATAGAGTGACACTTAACACACTTCCCTGTGGTACTCCTTCCTCTTGTTCTTTCAAATTAGACAGAGTACTACCTACTCTGACTTTAAAATAACGATTTTTTTAAAAAGACTTTAATAAAAAGTGGTAGTTCTCCACGCAGACCAATTTCATGCAAGACTTTCATAATTCCATGCCTCCAGGTAGTATCATAAGCCTTTTCTAGGTCAAAGAAAACCGCCACATAATGCTGCTTGGAAGCAAATGCCTGACAAATTGCATTCTCCAAACGTATCAATACATCTGTGCAAGAATGCATACGGCGAAAGCCACACTGAGATGATTCAAAAAACCATACCAACCTAAAATTTACCATTTTTTCCATAAGTTTACAAAAACAGGAAGTTACAGCTATTGGTCTATAGCTTGTAGGGACAGATGAATCTTTCCCTGGCTTGACAAAGAGTAAAACTGTTGCTATTTCCCAAACACTAGGGTAACCACTCTCCTTAAAAATTCTATTAATAATACTTAAAATAAAAAATTTTAGTTTCCTTTGAAGTATTCTTGTTCATTTCATATAAAAATTTCATCAGGTCCTCCCAGGTGCAGTGTTTTTACTGTTACCAAGAGCAAATAATATGATTCAGATTTAAAAGAGGTAAAATCAAGTGTTTCAGACTCTGCTAACACTCTCTCCCTGTAGAATGGAGAATTTTCATCCCTACTTGATATCATTGCAAAATGTTCTGCAAAAACATTGCTTACAGCCTTTGAGTCTGTTATAAAGTCACCGTTGACTTTTAAAACTGGAAGGGGACTAGGATTGTACTTTCCTGCTATTTTCTTAATAACTGTCCAGATCTTGGTCATAGGTGTTTTCCAGGTAATTGTTGATATAAAAGTGCCCATGATTCTCGTCTCGCATGTTTTATTTGCCATCTGAATTTGGCTCGAGCCTTTTTAAAGGAGATCAAGTAGCATTCACAGCGATGTCTTCTGTACCTAGTAAAAGCTGCTCTCATGGCTTTATGTTTTATTTTGCATTGAACATTCCACCATGGAACAGGCTTCCGATGCAATTTCCACTGGTTTTTGGGATTGCCTTTTCTGCAGCAAACATAAAAATCTTTGTTAAATAGAACACTGCTTCTCCTATTGTTTGGCATATCTTTTGCATCTAGTTCAGTATAACTGAGTTCCTCGAAAAAGGGCCAATTTGCCTTATTGGTACACCACCTAGGCATTCTGTATACTGGCTCATATTTCTCAGTTCTGATGACAATTGGAAAATGATCACTACCGTTTAGATCTTCCAACACCTCCTAGTTGAAGTCAATGAATGAATCAGAACTGGTGATGGATAAGTCAATACATGAAAATGTGCCAGTCTGAATGTGAAAATGGGTGGGTTTTCAGTATTCAAAAGGGTCATATCTGAATTTTCTATTGATGATAAGATAAGGTTTCCTCTTTGATTTGTTAAAATGTCACCCCAAGTTCATGTCGACCATTAAAGTCTCCCAATATAAGAAATGGTCGGGGTAGCTGTTTATACAAGTGTGTTAACTGTCGTTCAAGTATTGGGTTATTAGGAGGGAGATACAATGAACAAATTGTGTAAGTCTTTTTTTTTTAAGTGAATTTTGACAGCTACAGCTTGTAATTTGAGTTTGCCAACTGTATTTTTGAGAGAGCAATATCTCGTCTTACAAGAAGAGCACTTCCACCCGAATTTCCCTGTATAGGGAATTGGAAGTGGAATGCAAAAAACTCTTTAGGAGTAAGCATTTTGTTGTTGCTTAGCATAGTCTCTTGTAGTGCTAAGCATACTGGGTTATAAGTATTAATCAAACATAGTAGATCTTCATATTTGGTGCGAAGTCCCTGGCAGTTCCATTGTAATATAGCAAAGAAAGTACCTATTTTCTAGGGGATGATCCCCTGTCCAAGATCGTTTTGTTATGTTTTTTTCTTCGAAGATGACATCTGAGTTTTGTGATGGACTTTTGGTACAGTTCCAGATGTCGAAGGAGTACTTAGAGGGTCATTTGAATGTACCAAGTGATCATTTATGATGGTATTTGAAACAGCAGTATCTTTAGTATTATCTTTGACCCTTGCAGTATCTGGTTTATCATTTTTCAGCTAGTCTAATTTTATTGTCTAAACCAAGCTGAACTGAGTTTAACATTTTGTTTGCCTTAGGTTCTACATTTGTTGCTGCTGTGTGTATGATAAGATAGTGGGATATGACTCATTATTTCCATTAATTCAGATGTTCTATGAGGGTCAGCTGAGCCACAGGATGGTGAAGGTTTACTCATTTTTGTTTTGAATCAACTTTTTCTACAGATGTATCTCCTTTTTCAAGGTGCTTGACTTTTGATTCAGGCATTGTTACAGACTCTTCACTCAAAGTCCTCTTGTTGGCAATTGTCCCAGCATCCATTTTTTCTTCTTTATCTTCATTACACTTTTTGAGATTCAATTTCTTTTGTCTTTCCTCATTTCCTTTTACTGCATCTACAAATGACTTCTGGGTGTTGAATTTCTGCAAAGTCTTTTGTCTTGCTTCTTTAAAGGTAATGCGCTCTTGAGTCTTGATACAAAGTGTTTCTTTTTCAATGAGATACTTGATACATGATTTATGTGCTGCATTATGGTCTCCCCCACAATTAGGGCAGCATGGAGTAAGTTCACAATTCCCATGCTCTTTTCTGCCACAGTTAAAGCATATGGCTGGTTCATTCCTTTCTTTTTTCCTACATGTTGTTATCAAATGGTCAAACATTTGGCAATGGAAACAATCTTCTGGGAGCGGAATATACTGTCTAACTGGCAGGTGAAGCCATGCAGCTTTCAGAAATTTAGGGAGTCTCAAACAATCAAAGGTGAGTATCAAAGTAGGTGTTGGATGTAATATTCCCAATACTTTTTTCTTGATTCGTCTCACATCAACCACCTTTTGATCAGCAAATTCTTTTCGGAGAGTGTCCTCAGAAAAATGTAGGAGTTCAGTACTATACGCTACTCCTTTCGACTGATTCATTGTTTTGTGAGGAGTGCATTTTGCTGTGCTTCCTTCTACAGCACTAATAGACAGAATTTTCTACTTTCATCTGGTTATGAAACTTCTACAAGCAAGCTTCCTTTACCTTGAGAGGCTATCTTTGGTTCTCTGCCAATGCGTTTTACAATATCTCTATGGACATCAAATATATTCAGTTCTTTTATGCTTTGGTCAAGGTCAAGAGAAAGGTATTTATTATAAGTCTCAGGTTCTTGAGATCCAAGTAAAATTCCAATATCAGGATTAGCATTTTTATTTCTATCATTAAATCTGTTATTCTTTCCTCTGTTCTGAACTACATAAGGGCTTGTAGTAACAATCAAAGAATCTTGATGTTTTCATTGGAGGAGGTTGGGGATGGCAAAGGGAGGTCCTTATCCAAGCCTAACGTTGTCAACGGTGCCAAAGAGTCGGGGGATCCAGGGGACAATGTACTAGAGAGAGTAGTCATGGGATTTGAAGGGAAAAAAAAGGGGAAAACATACACACACAACAACTGCTTGGGAAGACCAACAAGGTATTGCGGACTAGACAGGGTTCGACATTCTCCACCAACGGCACACGTAGAAGTTGCTTCCCCACGGTCTGTCCCATACCCTACCCTTTCGGGATGGCACCAATAGGCTTGCAGTGACCCAGGCATAAGCCAATCTGCCTACTGTGAGTTTCTACCCCCACTAATGGGGACAGACTCCCCACCCCAAACATATTGGTGGGCTTCCGGACAAAAACCAGGAGTCCAATCCCAAAAACCAGGGCCCCCCCCCCCCCACCAGGCTGATCCCTGGATATGGTTCCGCCCTCAAGATAGCAATAGGAAAATCCCATAACCATCTCTTAGGTCCAAACCGTATCGGGTGGCGACTCACCACCACAACTCCCACACTTAGCTTCGAATACAAAACCCCTCCAAACCACAAACCCCTCCCAGACTCACCCATTCGAAAGTGGAAATGTCCACGCAAGTTAATGCCAAAAGTTTTGTAGGCGTTCCGTCAGGATCCGGCCTTCGCAAACTTGAAGGCAGAATCCCTTACCGCCTCACCAAGTGAAGGAACCTACTCGAAAAAAGGAAGGAGGAGGCGGAGGAGGAGGAGGAGGAGGAGAGGAGGAGGAGGAGGAGGAGGAGGAAAGGTTCTTTCAGGAAAAATGCAACTTTCCTTTTCGGGATCCAGAGAACTGCCTGATTGTTCCTCCTTGAATGGGAAGCCTTAAGGCCTTGTTAGAGACAGAGAAAACCGACGACATGAAAAGACAAGCCGGTCTTTCTTCGGCCTCTGAGTTTGCTCATTTGAATTCGTGTTGCTAAGCACAGTTTCTCTAGTGCAATCAAGTGCCAATTCATTAAAGTTAAGATTCCCCCAACAATAATAATGCCAACCTTCCCTGCTTCCCATAACCAGCCTACATACAATCCATTGTTACTAAATTAGAGAAACAAAAACAAAATCAAAAACAAAAAGCAAAACCTTGATTGCTATTACAGCCATGGTCTCGAAACCTTTGCCCTTCACGACTCTCTTACCCCCTAACAATAATGTCCTCCTTCCCTACTTCCCATTACCAGCCAACATACACTCCCAGTCCCTATTAAAAGATAAAAACAAATAATACCAAAAAACCAAAAACTTTACACTACTACAGCCGTTGGGTCTACAACTCGCCCTTCATGAGTCTTACAACACACTATTTCTCGCGTTTCCATTTTCATTTCTCTCTCTCTCTCTCTCTCTCTCTCTCTTCTCTCTCTCTCCTCTCTCTCTTCTCTCTCTCTCTCTCTATCTCTCTCTCTCTCTCATCTCCTCTCTCTCTCTCTCTTCTCTCTCTCTCCTCTCTCTCTCTCTCCGATCTACTAATTACCAAAGCATCCAACAAGTATTCCACCCGGGGGCCCACTTTTCAAAGCTGACCTGTAACGGCAGATAAAGTATTTTCACAATTTCTCTTTTATTACAAAAATTTATTCACATGCAATATACAATAACCACTGATATCTTGGATTATTACTAAGTGACAGCTGATGGAACCAAGTAAGTACTTATGAACTCATTAATTTTGTCTGAAATTAATTCACAATTCGTGTCCTTCACCGTAGGGTTAGGATAAGCATTGTATTCTGTTGTCTCACATTCCGAACTAAAGGTAGTACGCTGAGTGTACGTCATAATAAGGAAAAAATAATAGCCTTCCATATGTCTATTCTCACAACGATCTAAAGAATATTAACTAGCTTTCTTGTACTTACAAAGGAATGGTATGGCGATGAAAACCTAAGATTTTATCACTTAATGAAACAGAAAAAATTAAAACACCCTAACCCCACCGGCAACATTGAACAGAATACCCACTCACCGTAACAAAATTCCATCCACTGTTCTCAAAAAAATAAATAATAAATAAATAAAATAAAAAAGTAATTTTAATTTCATTTTCAAATAGGACAAAAAACATTTTTTTCTTCAAAGTTCCAAGTTAAATATGGAACGCACTACCCCGACCCACAAACATTAAACAGATTACCCACTCAACTTCACAAAATCTCATCTACCCTTCTCTCCAGAAAGGAGTAATTTTAATTACATTTTATTAAGTGTGGCAAAATCAACCTTTTTTTCTTCTAAGTTTTTCAAGTGAAAATAAAATGTTCGTTCAAACTCTGTGCAAAGCACACAAAATACAGCCCTTGTCCTCTAAAATTTAAAATATAAATTTTTCTATGACAATTCCTAAAACATACATTATAAAAAAATATACAGCCATACCCACCATTTCAAAATTTAATTACCAACCTCCTTCTTTAATCAAATTATATACCTTTAGACGATTATCTGCAGCTTTTTTGGAAAAGCTAGGAAAAAATAAGTAAAAACCCCATAGGAGTACTATAATAAAAGAATTGCAAAACCCCCATCCCCAAGTTTGATAAATCCCTTCAAAATATAGCAAACCATTTACTGTAATAATCCAGATATACTAGTATTTACTTCTGTAACCCTTCTGGTAATAACTCCCTCCTGTCCATACTCAGGGTGTAAAAGTCTGCACATATTAACCAAAACTGTGCTTGTTCCAAGGTGATCCCATGTCCCCCCCCCCCCTCCTAGAACATTTCTTTCATGCTCTAACTAGGTTATAATCCCCCCCCCCTCCCCCCTGTCTAACAATAAATGTGGCTACTAGTACTAATTACTCAAAAGGAAACAGCACCAGGGTCAGTGTCCCTCCTAGAACATTTCTTTCATGTTCCCCTATTATACTGGGGGGGGGGCCCCCCCCCCCCAGTCTAACAATAAATGTGGATACTAGTACTAATTTTACCTCAAAAAGCACCAGAGTCAGTGTCTTTTTCTACATTTCTTTCATGTTCTACTATTATACTGGCCCCCATGTCTAACAATAAATGAGGCTACTACTACGATACTCATAACAGCACCAGGGTCAGTTAAAAGTTGTAAGAACCAGCACCCTCGTTTAGGTTAAGATTATTGGACATCCCTGTTTTTGGCATGCCTATTACTTACAAACCTCTAATCAGACAGGGTAAATATGGTTGTTGAGTGTATTGATTCTAAAACAATTTTCCTCTGTACCAAAATAGTGACAAATGTATTGTATACCCAGTTGCTAAGTTATTGGAAGGGTGAAAAAATTAATGTACTCCTTATTTTGTGACAAATCTCAGAATATTGAGTTCTTAAACGTATATTCATTTAAATGAGGTACCTTGTCTTTTTTTAAGACATTTACTCATTGGCCAATGACTAAAAGTAGGACATAGCACCCAAGGTCAGGTTAGGTTTTATGGCTATACAGCCGTTATAAACCTATTATCGGTATATCCAGTATTTCAATCAATTCAGAGACATTTTTCCTCTATCCCAAATTTGCCAATGATATACAGCCTCGTTACTGAGTTATTGGAAGGATGCAGTAAATAGTACTCTTATCTTGTTAACATAGGACACGATATTATTAGGCAGAGTTTCAATTGGTGTATTTGGTCAAATTTATTGCACTTATCTTCTTTGTAATTATGACATTTACACTAAACAATGACCAAGCCTTTCGTGACTCAACTAAAGATTTGGATTTTTTTTTATACTCCCTAGGTGTTGTTAGTTTCACAAATTTTTCTATCGCTTTATAGTGATCTCACCATATTTTTTACTAATAAATCTTACCCAAGGTATCATAACTGATGTTTTTTTTTTAATAATTTTCCTTTAGATTTTTTGAATATGCTGCTTTATGGCATTTTTTTTTTTTAAAAAACAAAAAGAGGGGTGTATGTGCTAAAATGAATTTTACAGATGTGGAAAAGTCTGTATTCAAGAAAAAATGCTGCTTTTGGAAATATACCAGCTTTCAAAATGGAAATGACTTGGGCACTACTGGTAACTGATTTTAAATGTCAGATAGTTCAACAAGCAAAACATGTATCTTTTTAAAACTATCTGACATTCAACAAATAACCAAGGTACTATATATTCCACTTCTACCTTACACACCCTAAACTAAGTTAGGTGGGAAAGGGGTCCAGAAGGCAAGGTCTTCTCCAGCCAGGAAGGGTTCAGTGCCTCATGTTGGATTAGGCTATGAAAGGTTAGTTAGGGATATGGTCCTGGCGGTTAAAATCCACGGTGTGTTAAGATGTGATTAGGTAATGTCAGTACACATCCTGGGCAACACCATAATACAGTAGTAAGATTACTCTACAATACAAAACTCTACATTACCGCTTATCAAATAATGGTAATATAGGTGGTTTTATCCTAATGAAAAGGGGAAGAGCCCTGCATCTATTGAATAATGCATTGAATTTGTGGGACTTTCCAAAGTCTCAATTTTGTGCACAGGCCATGTAGCTAATTGCTACACTACCTGTGTGAATTGCAAAAAGCAGTTTGTCAGAAATGCATAAATTCAAGGATTACCTGTTGGTAACAAAATGTCTGTGATCAATCGGTAACAATGTCTCTAAACTTTTAAAAGTTGAATGGTGTGGCAAAGGCAAGTAAAAGGATGCTAACCTAAACTAGGATTCTTGGATTGAAAGCTCTACCCCATTTGGTTACTCCTTGGGAGTCGTAACTCAACATGAATTAAAAGTGACATAAATCATAGAGCGAAATACAAGGTTGCATCTTAACCAAAGCTAACCTAGTTTGTGGCCATGCCCATCAAAGGGCTTTTTCACTCCTTGTATGCTCCCCAACCAAACCGGACAGTCAGCAGAATAAATCAGAATGGAATACAAGGAGGCATTCTTACTTAAACTTAACCTAACCTAGGGTCTGGTGGTTGCCAGGTCCTAACCTAAAATACCTTGAACACCCTGCACCTCCAACTTATTATGGCCTAGGGTGCTGTAAATCAAAAAGGGTCATACAGGGATGTACCTTAGGGCTAACTGGCAATTGGGAAGAAGGGAAATTCCCATTACTTCCCTAAATATTGCTCGCAGTTCAGCATATTCCTTTAAAAATATTGGGAGGTAAAAGGCTGTGATTCACCTTTGGAAAAATTTTGGGAAGTCAGTTATCATGAAAAAAGGATTACTCCACAATCTTCCAAAAATAATTTTACTTCCTTATGATTTATATAAATTTCCCAATGATATTATTACACTCTTTTGGCACTATCTGTGTCAATAAGAACATGAACACTGGCACAAATAGTGCATGCACACAGTATCTCTTACCTATATTTTTTATCATATGATTTATGAGTCTATGTCTTACATTTCAGGTTCTTCCATTTTCCATCCCATTAAATTTGCAAATTATCATGGTTCAGTACTCAGATGTTTTCAGACTGTATTGTTAAGAAGTGCCAGCAGAATGTAATAAAATCATTGGCATATTTAATATCAAACATAAGAAAGTAAAATTATTATTAGAAGATTGTGGAGTAATCCTTATTTTCATGATAACTGACTTCCCACAATTTTTCCAAAGGTGAATCACAGCCTTTTATCTCCCAATATTTTTAAAGGAATATGTTAAACTGCGAGCAATATTTAGGGAAGAAGTACAGGGAATTTCCCTCCTCCAATTGCCAGTTGGGCTAAGGTACATCCCTATATGACCTGTTTTGATTTACAGCACCCTAGGCCATAATAAGTTGGAGGTACAGGGTGTCCAAGGTAGGTTAGGTAAGGACCTGTCAACCACCAGACCCTAAGTTGGTTTACTTTAAGTAAGAATGCATCCTTGTATTCCATTCTGATTTATGCCGCTCACTGTCTGGTCAGGTTAGGAAGCATACAAGGAGTGAAAAGCCCTCTGATGGGTATGGCCCACAAGCTGGGTTAGTTTACGTTAAGATGCAACCTTGTTCTTCGCTCTATGATTTATGGCACATTTAATTCAGGTTGAGTTAAGACTCCAAGGATCAACCAAAATGGAGTAAAACTTTCAATCCATGCATCCTTAGTTTAGGTTAGGATGCATCCTATTAGAAGTACTTGCTTTTGCTTTACCATTCAACTTTTAAAAATTTAGAGACATTGTTACCATTGATCACATAAATTTTGTTATGCATTTCTGACCATTGTTTTTTGCAATTCACACATTTTTGTCGCCAGCCCCACCCTCATCCAATTATAATCCCAGGTTTCCCTCTGGAGTGCCCTGTAAATGTTAAGAATAAGGTAGCAAGAAAATACATGGTTTGCATCTACAATAATGGTTAAAATCAAATAAAATATGGGTGGTTTGCCTAATAACTCAAATAATATCCAAGATAATGTAAAAAAAATATATATATATGGTTTCCCTCTGGATTAACCCCTAATTGTCACAAACAGTTTGGAATTCCATCAACGAAGGTAGTTTGCAAAAACAATAATGGTCAGCATTATTAAAATACAAGATAAAGTCAGAAAAAAATGTTTTAAAAAGTTGGAAACAAATTAATGTAGAACTTCCCACCACTATGTTTTTCTAATTACATATTCTTCAACAATAAAAATCTTACCTCCCACTCAGTTCCCTATTACAGTTAGGCATGAGTGAACTAGGTCCAGGCATTGCCATTGAAGTGAATTTTTAACCTGTCCAAATCATCAAGAAACCGATTAAAATGTTGATTTTACATTTCCACTTAAAATATTACTCTATTGAGCATTAATTTTACTTTCCCTGTAATTACTTAAGTAACAATTCTCGCCATCCCAACGAAAACTGCTCACTTCCCGGGGGGGGGGGAGGGGGGGGGGGGGGGGGGGGGGGCTTCCAATAATGGTAAATAGGCATAGGCTACAGCATGTTGTAATGGGTTAACCAAGCATTTATGACATAGGATAACAAATTCGTTAGCATCAAATAAAATACAACCATGAAAGCTACATTTCAACAGGTATACACACCTCGATGGAAAGTTTACAACTGGAAACATTTAATGGAACACTTACGCCGTCTTTGGGGGAAGGTTCTTGAAGTACTTATTCCTGGTTGAACGTTACTCCTTCCATAATTCGAAACTTGAGCAATATTTGAGCCGTTATGAGAATGGTACAACTGGAAACGTCATTTTACCCTTCTATCAAAATATCTTGCTAGCCTATCTCTTTGGTTAGAGTTCTGGGTCATTCTCATTGTCCTAATCGTAAGAAGAGGTAGTCACATTCTGTAGTCTTCTTTAGGCTAATAGATATCGGGCATTTTTCGTTTTTTCCTCATCTATTCCGTAGACCTAATGGTAAGAATAGTCACATCCCGTAGTCTTCTTTGGGCTAATAGACTCCAGGGCTACGTTTCGCTTTTATTTCGTCTATATTACACAGGCCTGAGTACCTAGTGTAGGGTAACTGACAGTACTAGCCTACTATGTACATATAGGCTCGGAGGGTAGCTAACTTCAACATTAATTTTCCCGGCTTTTTCATTTTAGAACCAGCATATCTATGCATAGCGTAGCCTTCATTATTATTGCCACGAGTTCATGAATCTATGGCGCTTTTTAGTCTATCAGCCCCATCAGCGATCTCAAAACTAGGATTTTAATCTCTGTACTTTGAATCTTCAACATTCACACCGATTCCTTTGCAATTTTCCGTTATTTATTTATTATTTTCAAATCTTGAAACATGGCCCACACAGTTTTAATACTACGGTAACTTCATACTTTCTCAACATTTACCACCACCATAATACTACCTATGGGTCCCTTGCTCATGCTACTGCACCATAGGCCTAGGCCTAATCATCTACCAGTGATAGACTATGACCAATCTTACCGTAGGCACATTGGTTCCTTTTTATTTTTGTAATTACATAGACCTCTTCATAGGCCTTCCAGATCGATAAGTCAGGATTAATCACAGAATAAGACACTAAATCACGCGACTTCAACATGGAATGAAGACGCTTTTTACACCTTACAGTCAAATGAGAGTGGATGTAAACATTTTTGTAATAATTTGAATTCGAA
>NC_061097.1:22784599-22802099 GCF_015104395.2 Macrobrachium nipponense
GATTCCATCTTTTTATAATTATCCCTATGGTTGGTATGTTAAAAGTACGATGGGTTATTCCAGCGAGGGTCCTAATATGAGTCGGTAAGGTGTGAATGGGATTAGGAGGTCTGGTGTGGACATAATGGACTCTGCCCAAACAACAGACCGTAATGCCCGTAACTCATGGGCGTTGTAGAGTACAGTCTTAAACAAGGTCGTCCAGTAGCAAGAGAAAATATGCAGGATGAAAAAAAAATATGCAATAAAAAACTGAAGGAATGTCAAAGAAACTTTCTCTATGATCAGTGGAACGCCAGAAACGGTCAGTCGTTCAGAGCTGAATGGAAGGAACTCGGTACCTATCTACCAGTATATGCCAAATTACTATTTCGTTAGTGCTATTATTCTTTAGATGTAATGTTGATTTTAAACTTAGTTTTTAATCATATAAATCTACAGTATATTTTATAAGACAAATACTAAAATTGTTAGGTTTATTATAGATAATACATCGTCAAGAGACTGGCCTCGATGCTGCATCCTAACGTAGCCTAATGCCACCAGCATTCGATATTGAAAGTATTATTATTACTATTTGATGATTGGTATCACATTAATTTTTAAATAGATTTCCAGAACTTCTTCTTATAAAGTCATGAATTTCCACATTGACAAGGAAAAATTATCTTTATAATCATCATTAGAAAATCTTGCTACTGTTAGCTCGAATTCAAATGATTGCAATGTTTACATTCTCTCATCCTCGACTTTGGTGTCAAAACACACTCGAGTTCGCGTGATTTTAGTGTCTTATTCTTTGATTAATCATCACTTATCGTCCTGGAAAGCTTATGAACGGCTTCATGTCAGTGCTACACATAAAAAATAATGTGGCTACGGTAAGATTGGCTTCAGTGTTGTTATTGGTACAAAGCTTAAAGACCTAGGTCTATGGTGCAATTCCTACCTAGGTAACAAGCTCACCAAGGAAACCACATACTTAGGGTAGATCATCACAGCAGGCCAGCAGGCCACCTACCATCAATGCAAGCCACCCTCCGAAAAAGTACATTATAATGCGTCCTGACACCCGAGATGGGCATCAGTCGCGACTTGTTGGTGAGAAACGGAGCTAAAGACCTCTACTCTCCTTTCGAGTAAGTATTTTTCTCCAAAGTTAGAAATTAAGGCCAAATTTTAAGATTTAAACAGAGGGTACTGAAAACGGTCTCAAACGTAGTGCAAATCTCACCAAAAACCGTTCACATTTTTTTACTTACAACTCGAGGTATTTAGAAGATTGACGCCATCTCGATGTTTACGGAGTAGCTTGTGTCAATAAACTAACCATTTCCTGTGATAAATCCGCACACCACTTGTACCCACAGACGCTGGAGCACTTTTATCACAACAATCGATTTCTCATCAACAACAAGCCAGGCGTAAACAGCGTGTTGGGGTAGAAGATGACGAGAAGCGTGCTCTTGGCTAATTTTGTAAGTAGTAAAACATCAATATTTTACATATTTATGATGATTAAGTTTGAAAATATTCGTTATTGAAAAGAAAAATAACTCGACTCTGACTCAAATTTAAGTAATTATTTTTCTGAATTAGAACGTTCTTTCAAGTTCTGTATTATGACGTCACGACATCTTGACTTTCGTACCTATTGTAAATAATTGCTATACTCAACTGTCATTGCAGAACAGTTTACCAGTTATTCATGCAGATTGTTATCAGCTATACATGTAATTGTTATAATCGTAATGCGCATATATATCTTTATTATTTACTTTTTGGATATATGAAGATGTTTTACTGCTGGATTATCGCCGTAGTGTGACGCAATCGTTTTCGGTCCATGGGCCTCTTGTCTGTTTTCGCACCATAAGAAATTATGGGGCCGAATTTGCAATGACCAGAAGTCGTTAAAAGAGGTAAAGTTAGCATTGAGGGGCATATGTTTTGACTGAGAAAAATACAAATTTATTCAATAGCTAGCTTGTAAAAAATACTTGGTTATAAAACTTGATTGACAACTAAGCAGCATGTCTACTATGGGTTTCAGAGACAGTGCAAGCAGGTTTTTGGGCAATACCTATTTCTGTAACGAACACTCTTAACAGAACGAGATTTTGCTATAGTGCATTACACCCAGTGCCGTAATTTATAAGGGTATCGTGAATCACTAATCGTAAAGAATAACGACACTTGTCCTTGTACCAAGAGACAAAAACTCCATTATGCAGAAATGGATACGAACACGCGTATAAAGCTCCACCTACCCTCTCCCCAACCCCCCCCCCCCACCGCCATCCCTTTTCTTCTTCTTCGTTCCTCCGCCTTCCTTTCTCTCTCTCTCTCTCTCTCTCTGTTGCCATTCGGTATGTGTTGACCCTCCAAACTGGGTATAAGACTCACACAAAACGTTGAAATTGGTGAAATTAGGCTATGTATTGGAAGTATATATACATAAATATTAAAGCATTTTATCATTATTGCATTACTATGACAACTAGAATTCATGGAAACAGTTTATAACCTGTTAAGCGTCACCCACGTAATAATACGTTTACCGCGATCTACTCGGTAGCGCCTTCAACGGGATATTACGTTCAAGACTTTAACTGTGCTTGTCAAGCCGTCAGCCCCGTAATAATACGTTTAACTCGTATAGAAAGTGTAGGAACATCATTTGGTAACACTCTCAAGCACATGGGAAACTTATTTCCAGCCTGGCAACTCTTTCCTGGTGGTCGCTTATGCTAGAAAACTGCCTGTCCCTGTTGGTTTTCTTTCAATACGCTTCGGGCGTTTATCGAGAACAAATTGGATTTTCGCGTCTTTCACAATGAATGTCCCAAAGAGGAGCATATTTCTTTAGGTGAGATCAATCAAATACTAGATGAGGAGTGTGATATTGATAACCTATTTGATGATGAGAGCTCTAGTTCTGAATCCTCCAGTGATGATACAAACTTTTTCTTCCAAATTGCGGGGAGTGAAGATGACTTTTTTCTTTGCCGAGTGACTGGACTCCGAGAGAGAGAGAGAGAGAGAGAGAGAGAAGAGAGAAGAGAGAGAGAGAGAGAGAGAGAGAGAATTTCCTACAGTTAATTACAGTATGAATAACAAGCATAAAAATCAATATTAACTTTGAAAAACTATCATCAGTGCTATGATCGCTGATTACAAAAAAAGCGTGACGGTACGTTAGCAGCGAGCTCATCAGGGGGCGGACGCTTAACAGGATAATGGAACGGCGTATGTGTGAAGCCTCCACTAATGTGTGCAACGATGATTTTGCCATTCTTAGCAGCAAACATTAAAGCATGCAAACATTAAAGGTTACATTTATTTCTGGCATACGATTATTTAAGAATTCAAAATACTAATAAAGACTGAAATCAATGAAAAAGTGCTAGCAAAAACAAAAAAGCAAAAAAAAAAAAAAAAGTAGTCGTTCCTCTATGCACTTTTCCGTATTCGTTCCTCTATGGTTTTCGGCAGCCAGATGTACGAAAACGTTAGAAACATTTGATTTTATCTACGTTAGAAATATCTGTAATTTTTCGGGGTAATTTGGTTGCAAAAAAGGGATAATATACATGAATTAAATCAAAATTTTTAAATAACAATGTAAATTTAAACTAAATAACGAGTAAAGTAAACAGTTTAGGGTAATAAAACTTTGCAGTTTCGTCGTCTGTCGTCGTCTGCTGTTTGTAATTGTGTTTATGGCGCGCCGCGCTTAGAAACCAGGAACAGCAACGGGTTTAAAGTGCAATGTGGAGTGAACTGAGCCATGTGTATAATAACAATCAAATAAGCAACTGTTGGAGTTTTCAGTTGTGATGGCAGTAAGGATAAAAACCGCCGATTACAAGGTAAGAATGAATTCAGTTCAAACCATAACCCCGGGAATAACAAGTTTCATACTTTCACTAATATAGGCAACAAAATGTTGTTTTATTGTGCTGATTACAACTGCAATCTTGAGTAAGATCAATAAACGTTTTTACATACATACGCTAACATTGTTCAAATGAGTGCTGGTAAGGCTGGGGAAAGATGGTGGCCGTCACTGATGAGAACCGTCCATGAAAAACGTAGCCGCCATATTGGATTTAAAAAAACTGCCTTGAAAACATATTTTACGAAGAGCTCACATGCTTATTTTAGTTCGTATTGGGGCTTTCATATATCACAATATGTTGACGAACTTCAGTCTTTTAAATGGTATGCTTAGAGTTGCAATTGTATTCATGTTTCACCAATTAAATATCGTGAATAGACCCGTCTACCGTGATGAGGGTTGGCCTGTTGTGATGTTTCCCCCACCCCTAATACCTATTATAATGACTTCTGTGGTCGCTGCTTCTGTAAGCAGATAGTAAACTCTTTATTTTTTCGACTTTTTTTTTCGACGTTTTCCGTGATCCAATAAATACTATTTGATAAATACCTACTACTACTAGGTATGTGTGCAGATCTTGACGTAATGCAGTGAATTTGGACTCCTATACTGTAGGATTACCATGAAGGATTAGCCTTGCCTAATCTGCTGGTTCTAAAGCGAAGCTAGTAGCTATACCTAGAAGTTATAAACCTAGAAGTTATACCGTAATGGAATAGACAAGGGATATCAAAACAAACCATAACCCCGGAGCTTAGGTAGGTAATATATATACCTAGGCTAAAGACTAATTCTGTAAGACCGTAGAGGTAGGCTTAGCAAGTCGCAGAATAAGACGGCAGTGTTGTCAGAATTGGGAGTCCCTGTCGCCATGGTACCATATAATAGCCAATGATACCGAGATTTCCATAGGCTTTCACTCCTTTGACTTCCTAATATAGGGTAAACACCACGGCAGGCCAAACAGGCCACCTACAATCAACGCTTGCCACCCTCCGATAAGTACATTATAACTCGTCCTGACACTGGAGATGAGCATCAGTCGCGACTTGTTGTTGGTGAGAAACGGAGCTAAAGACCTCTACTCCTCCTTTCGAAGTAAGTATTTCTCCAAAGTTAGAAATTAATTGCCAAATTTTTCCAAATTTTAAGATTTAAACAGAGGGTACTGAAAACGGGGACTCAAACGTAGTGCAAATCTCACCAAAACTCATTCAACATTTTTACTTACAACTCGAGGTATTTAGAAGATTGACGCCATCTCGATGTTTACGCAGTCGCTTGTGTCAATAAAACTAACCATTTCCTGTGATAAATCCGAAAACCACTTGTGCCCAAAGACGCTGGGCGGGCACTTTTATCACAACAAACGGAAACTGTTTTGTAGAAGATGACGACGAAGAGTGCACTTCGATAATTTTTTAAATAAATAGTAAAACATCAATATTTTTACATATTTATGATGATTAATTTGAAAATATTCGTTATTGAAAAAGTAACTCGATTCTGACTCAAATTTAAGTAATTATTTTTTGGAATTAGAACGTTCTTTTAAGTCCTGTATTATGACGTCACGATATCTTGACTTTCGTACCTATTGTAAATAATTGCTTTACTCAACTTTCTTGCAGAACAGTTTTAACAGTTATTCATGCAGAATTATCAGCTCTTCATGTAATTGGTATAATCGTAATGCGCATATATATCTTCATTATTTACTTTTTGGATATATGAAGATGTTTTACTGCCGGATTATCGCCCGTAGTGTGACGCAATCGTTTTTCGGTCGATGCGCCTCTGTTTTCGCACCATAAGAAATTATGGTGGCCGAATTTGCAATGACCAGAAAGTTGTTAAAAGAGGAAAGTTAGTATTGAGGGGCGTATGTTTTGATTGAGAAAAATACAAATTTATTCAATAGCTAGCTTGTAAAAAATACTTGATTACAAAAAACCTTGATTGACAACTAAGCAACATACCTACTATGGGTTTCAGAGACAGTGCAAGACAGGTTTTTGGGCAATACCTATTTCCCTGTAACGAACACTCGTATCAGAACGAGATTTTGCTATAGTGCATTACACCCAGTGCCGTAATTTATAAGGGTATCGTGAATCACTAATCGTAAAGAATAACGACAACTTGTCCTTGTACCAAAGAGACAAAAACTCCATTATGCAGAAAATGGATACGAACACGCGTATAAAGCTCCACCTACCCTCTCCTCCACCGCCACCCCTTTCCTTTGTTCCTTCGCCTTCCTTTCTCTCTCTCTCTCTCTCTCTCTCTCTCTGCTCTCTCTCTCTCTCTCTCTCTCTCTCTCTCTGTTGCCATTCGGTATGTGTTGACCCTCCAAACTGGTATAAGACTACACACACGTTGAAATTGGTGAAATTTGGCTATGTATTGTAAGTATATACATAAATATTAAGCAATT
This sequence comes from Macrobrachium nipponense, assembly GCF_015104395.2. NCBI lineage: Eukaryota > Metazoa > Arthropoda > Malacostraca > Decapoda > Palaemonidae > Macrobrachium > Macrobrachium nipponense. Next base: position 22,790,938 of record NC_061097.1, read on the forward strand.
TTATCATTATTGCATTACTATGACAACTAGAATTCATGGAAACTGTTTATAATAATGAAACAGCGTATGTGTGAAGCCTCCACTAATGTGGCAATGATGATTTTGCCATTCTTAGCATGCAAACATTAAAGGTTACATTTATTTCTGGCATACGGTTATTAAAGAAATTCAAAATACTAATTTAGACTGAAATCTATGAAAAGTGCTAGCAAAAACAAAAAAAGACAAAAAAAAAAAAAAATGTATATAATTGCACTTCTCCGTAGTCGTTTCCTCCTAATTGCCCACTTGATCCGTAATCGTTCCTCTATGGTTTTCGGCAGCCAGATGTACGAAAACATTAGAAAACTTTGATTGTATCTACTTTAGAAATATCTGTAATTTTTCAGGGTAATTTTGGTTGCAAAAAAGGGATAATATACATGAATTAAATTAAAATTTTTAAATAACAAAGTAAATTTAAACTAAATAACGAGTAAAAGTAAACAATTTAGGGAATAAAACTTTGCAGTTTTGTCGTCTGCTGTTCGTAACTGTGTTTGGTGGCGCGCGCGCTTAGGAACCAGCAACAACAACGGGTTTAAAGTGCAATGTGGAGTGAACTGAGACAAAATGTGTACAATAACAATCAAATAAGCACTGTGGAGTTTCAGTTGCGATGGCAGTAAGGATAAAAACCGCCGATTACAAGGTAAGAATGAATTCAGTTCAAACCATAACCCCGGGAATAACAAGTTTCATACTTTCACTAATATAGGCAACAAATGTTTATTGTGCTGATTACAACTGCAATCTTGAGTAAGATCAATAAACGTTACATATATACGCTAACATTGTTCAAATGAGTGCTGGGAAGGCTGGGGAAAGATGGTGGCCGTCACTGATCAGAACCTTCCATGCAAAACGTATGCTGCCATATTAGATTTCAAAACTGCCCTTGAAAACATATTTTACGAAGAGCTCACATGCTTATTTTAGTTCGTATGGGGCTTTCATATATCACATTATGTTACGAAACTTCAGTCCTTTTTAAATGGTATGCTTAGAGTTGCAATTGTATTCTTGTTTCACCAATTAAATATCGAGTGAATAAGACCCGTCCACCGTGATGAGGGTTGGCCTGCCGTGGTGTTTTACCCTAGTGCACAAGGTTTAATTATAGAAGGAGTAAAGTTTAACCAGGAATATACTCCGATGACTCAAGAACTTTCCCAAAGACGGCGTAAGTGTTCCATTTTTTTTCAGTTGAAGTGTTTCATAGGTGTATGGTAAATGTTTGTTAGCTACCAAGATTTATAAAACAGTTAAAATGTAGTTTTTATGGTAGTGTTTGATGTTTTTTTTTTTAATGAATTTTGTATTTACCTCTGTCATAAATGCCTAATCAACTCATTAGAACAGACTCTATACTCTGTTTTCGTCTGTCCATCCGCCTGTGGTGGTTTTTGTATGGTAACACTGTTCCCGGGCTTTAGATAGTTACGCTATGTGTAAGTTTTAGGTAAATAAAAGGATATCTAGGTGTACATTTGCAACTGAAAAGTGTTTTAATAATTTACTGTATGCGAATTACACCGTTAATATTCGAAATAGATATTATTGTAATCGTTGAATGTAAGCTGAATGTAACTGTCTAAGCCCGGGACGCAGTGTTACCATACAAAAACACCACTGGCGGATGGACAGATGGAAAAAAAAAAAAAACATAGTTATAGTCTATATCTACCAATAGGCCTAATGGGAGAACCTGTAAGAGGCCGCAGTTTTTTGTTGGTGGGGGGCCTGGGCGGAGAGAACTAATATTACTGAAATTATCAATTAAAAATTGAATTTGTTACTTGAATAGTAATAATCCGAGCAGACGTAAAATAAACATAAGACTGATAGTTTTATAGGTAATTTGGGCGGGTTTAGATTGCACTTCGTGAGAAAGGAACCATGGCTTTCAGGGTTATGAAAATGAAAATTAGCCAAGAGTTGGTGGAAAGTTATATGATATATTAATTTGTCCCAATTTCTGAAGGATTTAATTGACCTGAATGTTCACAGCTTGGCTTAAGTAATGGGTATTGACCATTGTTGTTGCAACAACCTGCCTTATTGTATCCTCTAACAATTGTTGGGTATCCCAGAGGGAAGTCTGTTATTTTTTTGTGAAGTCACTCCTCTTATTTTTTATTTTGATGCAAACCACTCATATTTCGTTGATTTTGACCATTAATGTTGATGAATAATCTCTATTTTGTGTGTGTGTTCTGCCTTGTCATTAATACTTGTAGCCTGTAGGGAAACTCTGGGTTTTGATGTGGGGGGGGGGGGGGGGGGGGGGGGGGGTGGGGGGGGGGGGGGGGGGGGGGGGGGGGGGGGGGGGGGTTGGAAGCAAAAAGTGTGAATTGCAAAAATAACTGGTCATTGGTCACAGTCCCTCCAAACTTTTAAAAGTAAAATGGTATAGCAAAGGCAATTAAAGGATGCATCCTAACCTAAACTAGGATGCTTGGTACTGCCTGTACTGGGGGGCCTTTTCCCTCTCTTGCATTCTCCCTGGAATCCAAACCCAACCTAAGTTGAAGTGCCATAAATCATGAAGCAAAATACGAGGCACCATAACCTAACCAAACCTAGGGTACTGGGCCTTACCTAGTAAAGGGCTTTGCACACCTTGTATGCTAACCCAGCCCAACCTGACTTTGAGTGCCATAAATCAGAGGGAAGTACAGGGCCTTTTTTTTTCCTTAACCTAACCTAACCTAATGTAATCTAGGGTCTGGTTGTTGCCAGATCCTACCTGGTCAGGTCTTGGTAGGCCTTGGACACCCTATTCCTATTTGCCAGACTAATCTGACCTAAAGTGCTGTAAATCAAAAAGGATCATACATGGATGTGTTCTAGCCTAGCTTGGCAATGAGAGGTGGGAAATTCCTGGAGCTTCCTGTAGTGATGCATACAATTAGCATATCCGTTATCGAAAATTCGCAAGGTAAAAGGCCCTCATTCACTTAGAGGGATTTTGGGAAGTCGGTATTACAGACAAAAGGAGTGCTCCATGATATTCCAAAAGTTATATTACTTCTGCTTATTTGTTATTAAACTTGCTAATGATACTATTATATTATACTGGCACTTCTAAAAGGAATACATTAGGTGCTGAAAACTTTTGATCACTTAACCTTGGGAATTTACAATTTTATCTAAATTAAAATGGGATGAATCTGTTTTGTAAGACATGGACCCATAAATCCTAGGATAAACAAACTAGCTAAAGAAACTGTGCTTGTGCAATTTGTGTCAGTCTGAACTCAGACAAGGTAGTGTAACAATTAGTAATATGGACTACTCACCAAATAAGAGACTAGGAAAGTCCAATGAATTTCTACTTTATTCAGTAGATGTAGGGCTCTTCACATTACATAAAGATAAACCATCTAAATATCCATAATTTAAATCGAGGTAATATAGAATTTTTTCTTGTAGGAAAATTTTACCATAATGCTCCTATCCGGTGATACATCCTACTGACCTTACCTAACCTCATCCTAATTGGCTATGGTATTTAATCCCTGCAACCCTACATTCATGACTTAACTTCTCTTAACCTAACGTTGAGTGCTGGACTCAACCTGACAGGGGAAACCTTTGCCTGCTAGTCCTCTTTTACCTACCTGACTTAGGTTTAGGGTGCATAAATCATTAGGAATAGGTATGGCCTGTTTACTTTGGTCACTTGTCACTCTCTTTGTTGGTATCTTCTTAGGAATAGGCAACCCCTGGTTATAATACTTTAACCAAACAATTCTGAAGGGAATAAGCTAAATAAACATGAAAAAACTGTCTATAAAATTGATATTTAAAATCAATTTCTAAGTTATTGCCTATTCTGCATACACAAACTTTTCCACACCAGTACAAGTCACTTATCGTATACACACCAAAGTTTGTTAAAAAATTGCATAGAGCAACATTGCTCTTAAGAGATTCTGAAATAAATTGTAAAAATTCAAGACCATAATGAAAAAAAATTTAGGAAACTAACTACACCCACCATGAAAGGCATATCCTTTGGATAGGGGTAAATGTCATAATTAGAAAAAAAAAAATTGACAGGGTGCTCTACATTTGATCAAATACACCAGGTAAAACTCTACCTAATAAAATGGTGACATGTTAACAAATTCCTACATCTTACCAATACCTCATAACTAGGCTTTACATCATTAGCAATTTTTGTATAGAGGACAAATTTCTCAGAATTGATTGAAATACCTGATAAGCCCATTTGTACTGTATATACCTGGTTATAGGTTAAGAAGTACCATGCCAAAAAAGGGCTTTATAATAATCAAACCTAACCTAGGGTGCTAAGTCCTAATTTTAATCATTGGCAAATGAGTAAATGTAATTAAAGATACCTCATTTGACTGAATAGTACATGAAGAACTCAATATTATTGTAAGTCCATGTTAGCAAAGTAAGAGTCTTATTTCTGCACTCTACTAATGCCTTGGTAACTTGGGCAGTAAACAGTACATTTTTGGTACAGAGGAAAATTGTTTTAGAATTGAAATACTCAATACACAAATTTACACTACAGTATTTGATTACAGTTTTAAAAGTAATTATGCCAAGAACCGGGACATCCAGTAACCTAACCTGACCTACAGTGTTGGTCCTAGCCTGAAATAAGAAGGGCTTTGTCTCCCCTGGGCCTCCAACCTTTAACTGACCCTGTTGCTGTTGTTTCCTTGTAGGATCCTCAATCATTTGTAGACGTGGGGATAAATATAATATAGTACCCTGCAAGGGATGTTTTAGAAGACATGATTTTATTATGAAACATGCATCATTTGGTGAAAAAGATACACTGTGGGATGGAGATGAGGGAGTTTAATTGCATGAAGGGTTGCAAAGGTAAATAGTATTTTATTTTAGAATATTAAAAAAACTATTGCATTAGGATTATTGCAGTACGTAATTGTGTTGCTATATTTTTGAAGGGAGTTTTCAAACACTGAGTGTGGAATAAGTGTTCTATGTTTCTTTTTATTGTGTTCTTAAGGAGTTTCTTTTTTTTTTTTTTTTTTTTTTTTGTCTAGTTTTTTGTTTTTCAACAAAAGTCACATATCCCCTTTCTAAGAATCTGGGTGGGTATTTTATTGTTCTTGGATGAAAAGGAATTATAATGATTTATTTTTGGTCATTTTTGCATCGTTTGAGTTAAGAATTAGGTTAAATATTACCAAAAGGTATATTATTTAAAGAAGGAGGAAGATGTTGAAATTTTGAGGTGGGTATATAGCCTGTTTCACCTACTCGGGGAGTAAGCCTACAAATTTCTTTGTTATTGCTGTTGTTTTTGTTGTTGAAGGAGTAGGAAAGTCTAAAAATGGTCTGAAAAAGGTGTTAAGCATTGAGTTATAGATACAGGAATTTTAAGATAGGATATTTGTGATTTATTTATTAGAATTAAAATGTAAAAAAATAAATAATGTGCACATTAAACAGTACAGAAAAATGATTTCCAATGAAAATTGCGTACGTTTTAAATTTTCGACGGTGAAACAACGGGCTATTTTAGCATGTTTTAATTTATTTGATGTACTGAATTTAGAGGCTATATTTCTATTCAGTTATTTTGTGTTTCCACTTATAACGGAGAATATTTGAACGTGTTTTGTTTGTCCTTTTTATTTTATCCTTTATTTGATCCTTGATGGTATGAGTAGTACTAATTATGAGTATTAATTGCGAAGACCACTTCATGTTAAGTTAGGAATATAATGTTTGACACTTATGTGTCAGGGGAAAATCTTGTACACGTCCCGAGAAAGCTGGAGGTCCAATCATGCCTTGTTTTTTAAAATTGTATAGTATGCCTGAAGAACTGTCATTGGAAAATTATTTGTTGTGGCTGCTTGCATCAAAGAAAAGATAATATTCACATTTCCTGGGGTAGAGGTTGGTATTTAGCTGCATTTTTGTAGGAACGGTCATAGGGTTTCCATTTCGTTTGTTTTCCACAGATTTTGAATGAATTTTTTTTTTTTTTTTTTTAACTTGAAGAGCTATGTTTGCAAAAACGATTTTGTCCTTGATAGAAAAAGGGAAAATAGAATGACTCCTTTTTTTGGGAGAAGGGTCAGTGGAATTTGTGGAGTTGAATGGGTATTCTGTTGAAGTTTTGTGGTTGGGACCAGTTTGTTTCCTCTTTGCTTGTTTCTGCAGATTTTGAATAAAAAAAATTGTAATGCATATTTTAAAAGATTGTTTTAAGGTGCTTGGGCACTAATTGGGGGAAATGGGGGTATGCGGCTGTGAGAAAATCTGTTTTCATTACATCAGTTGTGTTAAATGCTTCCTTGTAAGAAGTCCACGTTTTTCAAATAAGAAAAAATAGACTCTCTTTGGCTTCTGTAGTTAATATAGGTTATTTCAGAGTTTAACTGGATACTGTTGTAAACGAGTTTCTCCACTTTCATATTGTAAATAAATTGTTACTCTAATTTTAAAATGTTTATTCTGGAAATGTTAAAGATTTGAGGTTGTTTTGTTTTGATTTTAACTTTCTTTTGTCATAGTATCACTCAGGGCAACTGTGTACTCTTTGGTAAACTTGAATCACGATATGCCTGGGAAATTGTTTGTGTAACCTTTGCTAATTAAATAAAAAGGCAGGTGATGGCTGGCTACCAAATAATTACGCTATCTTTCTTATTGCGTTTTAAGAATAGAGAAATTCTTTTATTGTTTATTCCTAAACGTATACAAAGCTACACTTTCATGTATAGAATATTGTACACAGCACTCTGTGGGTGTCCTCATTCATCTCTGAAAAAACAAAATCCTATCGCTAGGCCTATGGTCACAAGTGACCTTGGATGGGTTACCTTCTCTCGATGCGTTCACATCCACAGCATTTTTCGCACGTTTCTGATTTCGTTATATGTTTGTTCGTACTGTCTCTTTGTTCTGTGTTGCATGGCTGTTCATAACCCCACATGCAGTTCATCCCTGTATCAAGATGTAAGATTACATCTCCACTTCCCACATAGATAGTTTTTTCTGTTCCAAAGTTTCCTGTCTCTTTGTGCATGACAAGGCGGTGTCCCCTAGTTACTTTGAAGCATATTGTGGGTTTTCCTAGAGGATTCTGTGTGGCACACTCAGTTTTTTATAAATATATATTTTTATTTTTGCACTATCAAACTTGTATATCCAGCATGGTATATGATCATTCACTTAAACAATTTAAGAATGTTTGGCTAGATTGCAAGGATTGACTAACAGTTTGATATTCGTCCATCTAAAATATTTACACCAAAGTTTTCGGATGCTCACTGACATTTGATTGTACATCAGCTGCAGTCTGGAGCAGTGTATGACTAAACATGTTTGCTAGTTTGTGGCCCGCCTAACAAGCACGAACAAACATTCTCTCTCTCTCTCTCTCTCTCTCTCTCTCTCCTCTCTCTCTCTCTCTCAGTACTGTTTCGTGGTATTAAGAACAATAACTGTTGTTTAATGTGTACAGAGTTTTTAATAAGCCGCAAGTATGTCGACAAAAAAGGCACTTTCATTGTTAACAATTCAGCCAGCCAAAAAGTCAGCAAGGATATCAACTTGGAATTAAAAGTGAATGTGATTAATCGTTATGAAGGTGGAAAAAGAATAAGGACAAAAGCACCTGACCTAGAACTTTCACATTCAACAGTCGATAATACTTGAAGACTGAGAACGCATACATGAAGCTGTTAAAAGTTTTGCTTCAATGAACTTGACTGTAATTATGAAGCAAAGACACCCTTGGGACAACCTGGATGTGTACATCTTTGTCCACACTCAGCCAACTGAGTTAGGTCATGAACAAACTGTTGGTGTTACAAGGGCTGAGAATGACACTTGTTCCTCCATAAGGCCCCATGCAGAATGGTATGCAGACCTCCTCCGCCTACTAGTGGACATGCTTAGTCCCACTTCCAGCTTCACGGGTGGAGGCTATCCAGCAGCTCCTTAGAAAGGAGGGTTTTTCTAGAAAAGCTGTGAAGGTCATCTCTGAACCCCTGAGGCCCTCATTCCTGTGACTGTACCAAGGAAAATGGAAGTTTTTTTTCTCAATTGGTGCTGTGGCAGGGCTCTCCATCCTCTCAATATGTAGGCAAGGGATGTGGCAGATATCCTCCCCTTTCTGCATTAGTTTCATCAGTTAAGGGATACAGGGTCCAAGTGTTCAACCCAGGGGCATAGACCTTTCAACCCCATAGGAGGGTAGTCCCGTCAGGGACCTCATGCAGTTTACTATAGGCATTACTTAAGGTTCTTTGCAGCATGCCTTTGGACCCTAGCTGCAACCTCTTTCGTTCCTTTTACTGTACTTCTTTCATATTCTCTTTCTTCATCTTACTTTCCACCCTCTCCTAACACTTAATTCATAGTGTAACTGCGAGGTTTTCCTCCTGTTACACCTTTCAAACCTTTCACTGTCAAGTTCCATTTCAGCGCTGAAAAAGACTCATAGGTTCCAGTGCTTGGCCCTTTGGCCTAAATTCTATATTCAACTCAACTCACTCATAGACCTTACGTCCTCACGGAAGTTGTCAAACATTATTAAAAAACTTGGACAGGAGCTGCCAACCTTGGGCGCTGGCACTCCCAGAGCGGGACGTAATCAAGGCCCTAGCCTCCCTGAGATGAACACCCTTTGAGCCCCACAGACATGCACTGGACTGGGACTTGACATCTAAGACAGTGTTCTTGTTAGGCTCAGCTTCAGTAAAGAGGGTTGGAGAGTTACCTTCCTTCACTGTTGGATGCCTGTGGGTTCTCATTCCTTCCGGAGTTTGTTGGGAAACCCCAGAACCTAGTTACTCACGACCCAAGATTTGACAGCTTTTCCATCTCCTCCTTGAAGTACTTCGTAGGAGATGAAAAAGAAGAGATGCTACTATGACCGGTGAGGTCATTATAAGCTTACTTCAAACGTACAGCCCCTCATAGACCAACAGGCTGGGGATTGTTCCTAAGGGTCGAGCAAAGAGGGTGATTTAAAAGAACACCATCTCCTTATGTGAGTATAGGAACGTCAGTGGTATTCAAGAAGAGTCTCTTGTCATCTAAGTCCTTTGTGTGAGAGTCTGGAAGAGACAGATGACATTCACCTCCATTTACCTCAAGTACTTAGCACATCGGTACTTGGACACCTTCAGTTTGGCCCAATAGTGGCAGCCCAACGTGACATGAAGAAGACATAGAGCCCTAGTGGGATCTTGGAGAGTAAGGTTTCACATGTACTGAATCGTCACATATGCTTAAATGGACTATTTGGTAGACACACTTCCACCTATTTATCTAGGAGAGATCGTCCGCCCACCTCAAAGTGAGGCTCCCATAATGGGAAGCGTTGGTTTTCATATGTGTGGGAACAAATAACAAATTAGAAACTTTTATTTTTCCCTAACAGAAGACAGAGTGCAACCGCGGACAGCCATAATCACACCAATGGGGAAAGGTAAGCCTTCCCGGGTCACACGTGACATAGACCTAGCCATAGGTTTTCTTTTTCTTGTTTTCAGAGAAGAATCAGACAACCGACAAGTGCTATGTGTGCGAATACTCCATATAATGAAAGCGGAGGTTCTTATGTTTATGAAAAATATAATTTTTTCTCATTTCTTATATCTAGATATCAACAAATATGTTTCTTCGGCTCAGTGTAGTTTCAGAAACTCATATTCTGTTGTAGATGTTAGTGTGACTGGAGTTATTTATATATTATGAGACATTAGCATCTCACTACAGGATCATCCTGTAGAAGGTAGTTTGAGGAAACCATTCTGTCAGTCAAAATCACGAGTTAAAACTGTTCAAAATCACGAGTTAAAACAGTTCAGGTTTTAAATTGCTGCCTCATATAACAGTATATATACTACTAAAATGTAAGAAGACTCGACGTTAAAACAGTTCAGGTTTTAATGGCTGTCTCATATAACAGTATATATACTAAATGTAAGAAGACTCAAAATTAAAACAGTTCAGGTTTTAAATGCTGTCTGATATAACTGTATATACTAAATATAAGAAGACTCAAAGTTAAAACAATCCAGGTTTTAAATTGCTCTCTCATATAACAGCATATACACTAAATGTAAGAAGACGCAACAGTAAAACAGAATCGTAAGATTTGTCAAGACTCCAGAGAAATCGCTCGAATGTATTGGCTTTGCCGAGCTCGTTTGTCAATACCAATGCAATTCTTTATCTTTTCGTCGGCGGTGTCCCGGGAAAGTTTCCTCTCACTTTTCCTCGGGCGATAAAATCTTTCTTCTAGGTTTTCATCGCTGTGCCGTTGTCTTTTATAACTAAAAGGAAAAGCTAATGGAGTTTTTTTTATTAATCATGGAGAAAGGTTAAGTATAACTTAGTTTAACCAGACAACTAAGCTGGCTAGGAGCCAATTGGTATGTAGCAATGGGACCTACAGCTTATTGTGGAATCCGAACCACATTATATCGAGAAATTAATTTCTAATCACCAGAAACGAATTCCTCTGATTCCACGTTGGTAAGGCGGAGAATCGAACTCAGGACTGCCGTTGTAGAAACCTGTTTTTGGTGTGCTCAAACGCCAAAAGATAGCTTAGTTCGCAATATTGAAAATACAATTCGATAGCTCGCTCTCATCGCACAGCCAAGCACTTGAATTATGAAATACTTTCAGGCTGTTTCCAATAGCTGTTACGAAATGATATGCTAAGATATCGGTGATTATCGCGTATCTGAAGTACGAATAGATTCCAGTAATGACAAAGGAAAGATGAAAACGTTTAATGATCTGCTGACATTGCAGGTCGGCTTTGAAAACGGATCACACCGGAGGAATACTTGATAGTGAATACGTTTATAGCGAGGAAGCTGGATGCCATGGCGGCAGTTGGAGCTATTCGGGGACGTTTAGGGAAACAGTGAAGGATAAAAAGCGTGAAAATGGAAAAGCGAGAGATGAAGTGTGGTGTAAGACTACGATTATGGGCTAAAGTTCGAGATCCAGTGATTGTATCAGTTAAGACTTTGCTTTCTTCTTGTTTTTTCTTATCTGACTTTCGGTAACACTGGAAGTGTATGTAGCCTGGTGATGGGAGGATAAGGAGGCTAACATTAGTTTTGGAGTAA
>NC_061097.1:22807099-22812099 GCF_015104395.2 Macrobrachium nipponense
CCTCAGTGGCGTGATCGGTATCGTCTTGGCCTGCCACCTCGGTGGCCGCGAGTTCGATTCTCGAGCATTCCACTGAGGGGTGAGAAAAGTGTATTTCTGGTGATAGAAGTTCACTCTCGACGTGGTTCGGAAGTCACGTCAAGCAAGCCTTGGTCCCGTTGCTGAATAACCACTGGTTTCATGCGACGTAAAAACACCATACAAAGAAACAATGGGGAATTTGTCAAAGAATATCATTATTAGGGATTCGTCTTAATAATATGACTTCTTTATCAATACTGCGAAAGCGATTACCTTGCCATTTTTTTTATATTATAAAACATGGAAAAAGAATGCTTGGCACAATATAAGATAAAATTGTATAACAGTGGAGATCCTAGTAATTGGTATCAGACAACATTAGTTTTAGTTTATTTATTTAAGGAGCAGAAAGTATTATTATTATTATTATTATTATTATTATTTATTTCAGTAGACGAAACCTATTCACATGACACAAGCACACCAAAGGGGCCATTAACTTGCAATTCAAGCTCCCAAAGAATGTCGGTTTCAACCTCCCACCGCAGACCCCACACCGCAGCAGTAACTGATCTTGATACAGAGCCATTGATTTTTCCTCGCCCTGGGGGAGACGCGAACCCGCGACATCTGATCGGCATGCCACAAGTAGTGGATGAGAGGGATATTTGAAGGTTTCGATAGTAGATCTAATAGCTAGTATGAATATGGTGCGACTGTTATAGTGAAAACTACTGTAACATCAGTACCCATGAAACAGTGAGATGAAATATTTAAGTAAACTATCTCTTTGGTTAAAGCTAAAGAGAGTAATCTCCAACCTGAACTGTAGGTCTGAGAAATTGAGAAAATACATTCGAGAATAAAAGTTCATATTGAGTTGTTAAAGAAACAGACGCTGGAAAAGGGCACCTTTACTTTACAAAAATAATCCGTCGGTGTCGTGAGGATGTCGATTGTTATGGGGCCAAACCTCCTTCATTAATCTGCTATTGGGAATCAATCGTTGGACTCCTGGAAGCGAGGCGTGGCTGGTCACCCACCTGACACGTTGTTAATTCATAGCCAGTTGGCCGTACCTGAGGTCACGTTGCCTTCGGAGGCCAATAGTTTTATCGGTTCAATTAACAGATATTTTGATTCAGGTCTCTGTTGCTCCGTGCAATGTGCGGTCACACCTAAAATGAGCTTGTGATTCTAACAAAAGAATAAATAATAATCACTAATTACTTATATTACTTTTAAATTAGTATACATAAAGAATTAACATCTGTTTCTTTGATGTTGTCGCAAATATCATAATAGGAATATGTGCGGAGTAACATAGAAAATGGCTGCTTTGCAGAGAAAATAATAACATTTATAATATTATTTTAGAAGTTTATCCCAGTTTTCAGTATTCATGTTTTCTAAACATTGGTTGCATCTTTAGTCATTTAGACTATAAAAAACGATAATGACATTGATCCTGATGCAAACGCCATTAAACAAAAAAAATGGAAGCAGTTGTTACTCCCTCAGTAAATTTTGTTTATCAAGGGTTGGTTTTCTTTATGGTTATCATAAACGTCACACAATTTACTTGATTTAAGATAATCGTATAAATTTTTGCATATATGAATTTTGCTGCATTTGGTCTCAATTTTAGGTAATATAAATCTATTAAACCGGTTAATAAACAGTTCTAATATTCTGCTAATGTTATTTCCTCTTATTCGGACTGTCATTCTGACTGTGAATATGTTGGGTTCCTAACTTAGTATTTTGTGCAGCCGTAATAATTGTAAATTTCAGAAGACAAATGGTTAACTCGTGTGTTTAGACACCACGGATTAAGAATAAAATAAAATACAATAAATTCAAGATTCCTTGTAGGAGGGTAGTGCCATCAGTGGGTTTTCTGCAGCGTCCCTTCGACCCCTAGCTGCAATAACTTTCGTTCCTTTTACTGTACCTCCGGCCATATTCTCTTTCTTCCGTCATCGTTGCCACCCTCTCTTAACAATTATTTTCATAGTGCAACTGCGAGTTTTGCTTCCTGTTACACCTTTCAGACCTTTTCACCGTTTCCCTTTCAGCGTCGAATGGCCTCATAGGTCCCAGTGCTTGGCCTTTGGCCTGAATTTCATATTCTATCTTCTTTCCCACCGTTATCCCTACACTAAGGGGTTGGTTGCCTGATGCGCCTTTCCTTACAACATCAGGCATGGTTTATTATTTGGCAAAGGGATTTTTATGACCGCATGCCCTTGCTGTCATCGACCATCATTATCGGATGTGGGCCTCGCCTTTTGACTAAAATGTCCACCTGCAAGGCAGTAGTTTCCACAGTTAATGGCGGTGGGCCTAACCTTCTTCTAAAAAAGTAAGACTACGAGGCAGCAGCTGTCCTTTTAGTCGCCTTTTACGACACGCAGGACCTACGGTGGTAGTATTCTTACATCCCTACCACAGGGTGCAATTTCATATTCTATCTATCCGTCTATCTATTCTGCAGAATCTGAGAGTCTATCAGGAAGATATACTAACCGACGAAGCTTATCCTGGAGGGTAAAGCAACGGAAGATACTTCTTCCCTGTCAGCGAGATTGAATCTCGGGGATAAGAAAGGAGAAAAAGGCGTTGTTGACGAGCGAGGAGCAGGGAATGCAAGGGAAGTGGCTGTCATTTTTGAAGCCCCGCCCTTTCTCTCCCTGCTTCCTGCCGGGGAAGAAAAGCCCGAGGGTGTTTTTTAGGGCGAAGGGGAGGGAGGAGAAGGAGGAAGAGGACTGGGAAAAGTGTTATTGATGTTCCTGTGATGTCAAGCTTGTCACGAATGCACTGTGCTTTTGTTGTTTTTTACAGCTGCTGCTCTTGTTGGTTATTTCTGGTTTTAGTTTTCCGTAAGAGAAAACTATTGGGGCTAGAGGACTGCAAATTCTCTAATCGTCAAATATACCAAATTGCAGCGCTCTAGCCTCGGTAGTTTTTAATATATTTAAGGTAAAGTTGGCCATAATCCGTGCATCTAATAACGATATAGGATAGGCCACCACCTTGCCGTGGCTTAAAATTTCAAACACACCAAATTGCAGCCCTCTAGCCTCAGTAGTTTTTATTTGATATAATGTTCAAGTTAGTCATAACCGTCCGTCTGATAACCTTATAGGATAGGCACCACCTTGCCGTGGCTGAAATTTCATGGACCGCGACTGACAGTTTCATGGGCAGTTGCTGAGAGTTTCATACATCATTATACGCTGTACAGAAAACTCGATAACGCCGAAAAAGACCTCGGCACATTATTTACTTGTTTTTGTAGCGACTGAAAGATTTGTTTTGGATTACTGGCCTTCATTATGGTTGCCAAGTTGCAGGATATTTATTGCCTTTCTGTCTCAGTCAGATTTATTGATTTTTATTTTTTTATTATGGTGGAGTCTTCCATCATAGTTCCCAGTTCCTCTTGGAAAGAGGTTGCCATGGAAATCAGTGAAATGGCAATATAAGGAAGATAGATCCAGGAGAGAAGGAATGGTGAGAATACCCCATTTCCATTAAAGATTCCATCTTTAAGACTCCTTAGGTAGCTCTCTCTCTCTCTCTCTCTCTCTCGCTCTCTCTTTAAAGCAGCTGCCGCTCGTGTATCCGTTTATATCATCCATTAATGGCTGAACGAAAACCAGTCAAGAAATAATGGATGACAAACTAGAGCTGAAGAGTTACAACATATATATATATACATATATATACATATAAATATATATATATATATATATATATATATATATATATATATATAATATATATATATATATATATATAATATATATATATATATATATATATATATAGATAAATGCCACGAAGGAAAATAAACGAAGGAGTCCTGCGAGATCTTCGGCTTAAAAGCCCTTTACTGAAGCAGCTACTGACAAAAATACGAGAAAAGACAATACAAGAAGGTTCGTATAACTGACAGATAGATTATAGGATTAATCCCTATCTGTCAGTTATACGAACCTTCTTGTATTGTCTTTTCTCGTATTTTTTGTCAGTAGCTGCTTCAGTAAAGGGCTTTTAAGCCGAAAGATCTCGCAGACTCCTTCGTTTATTTTTCCTTCGTGGCATTTATCTTTATTTTTGGATTTATCACGTTCCTAACTTTCGTGATTCTGTTATACATATATATATATATATATATATATATATATATATATATATATATATATATATATAAATATTTTATATCACAGACCTTCTTCACATACAAGTGTGACACTGTGATAAACTGCCACCAGAAGTTGTAAACAGCAACAGTGTGGACGAGTTTAAAAGAAAGCTAGACCAAATCCTTAGGACACTGTGAATGAACAGTAAAACCTGCTCCAAGTGATAAGTGAGAACCAGATGTCTCCTCGGAAGTACTAATAAGTCTTGAGACATCCTAATCTTGTAACTCCTTGTAAACTCATCACTGTCTTCCCATAAATTCCAAATCATAATTTCCATCTACAAGGGAAGAGCTGTTGTTCCCATTTGGATTTCTCTAAGACTTTAGAGCCTTCAGGATTTGAGAACATGAGATTTACCACTTCTTTTGATCTTTAGACTTGCAAGTCTCCTGTGGACCATATAGAGAAAATTAATGGGTAATCTGATACTACTCGAGGATTTTACCTTCATATTTTCATTTACCACAAAAGAATCATTTAAAGATAACTGTAGTTTATTTTGGATGGCATTCAGATAGCGGTTCAAGTTAATAGGTAATCTGATATTCAAGAAACTCTCCCTTTTACCATTTTATTTCACCTAACTAGTAAGAAACATTTACAAATGATCGTGGTTTGTTGTGAATTGTATTCAAATGATAAAGGCATGTCGTATGCTGAATGTATATCAGGCAAACATACTGTCGTAATTTTTTGGAGTTCTGCAATAATTTATTTGTGGCAGAGTTATTACTTAAAGAAAAGTAAAATAAAAAATAAAAGCAC
>NC_061097.1:22814599-22859599 GCF_015104395.2 Macrobrachium nipponense
GCAAGGGGACCTACAGCTTATTGTGGGATCCGAACCACATTGTATCGAGAAATGAATTTCTATCACCAGAAATAAATTCCTCTGGTTCCGCGTTGGCCGAGCCGAGAATCGAACTTCGGACCACCAGATTGGTAGCCAAGGGGGAATTGCACTCGGCCAAGTCGGGACATACAGCGAAGCTCTTTACCCAAAGGGCTGTCACGAGAGGTATTAAGTAAAATTCCTCTTTACATTATGTGCATCTATAATGTTAAGAGAAATTTACCGGTAAAATAAAGAGAACTTTTCCTTCACATTAAAGACAGTGTCTCTAGTTCAATTAAAAGCGGGATGTAATTACTCCCACCCTTCTGTAATTTAATTACTCCCAATTACTTCTAATTACAGCCATCCACTCTGCTCTTGAGTGCCGAGGACCAGAGATTATCTCCTCCCCTGAACGGGAAGGGGAGACAGGTGTCTCGTTGTTGCTCTCATTCGAAGCAAATGTCACGGTACTACTTCTTCATGTTTGAGATGAGATACAGGAGACGGGAACTTCTGAAGGAATCTCTCTCTCTCTCTCTCTCTCTCTCTCTCTCTCTCTCTCTCTCTCTCTTCGATTAATGGTAATAAGTTTCTGGTAGGAATTCGGACGATGGTAGAGAGAAAAATTCTCTTTTTATTGTTTTACCTTTGTAGAACTTTTAAGAGCCAACCCTACCTTAGCGCCTCAGTAGCGTGGTCGGTATGGTCTTGGCCTGCCGCCTCGGTGGTCGCGAGTTCGATTCTCGATGTATTTCTGGTGGTATAAGGTCACTCTCGACGTGGTTCGGAAGTCACGTAAAGCCGTTGGTCCCGTTGCTGAATAACCACTGGTTCCATGCAACGTAAAAACACCATATACACAAACAAACCAACCCTACATTTTTTTAAAACTAACGTTGGTTCAATGATAATCATAGTTATAAAAGATTGCGAATCAAGCAAGAGGAAAATGGGAATAAAACAGAAAAAATAGCATTTATATTAGGTACCTTTGTTTTAATGAGCCGAGCGGCTTTGGAGATCTAGGGGTTTAAAATTTACTGTCCCCATAGGGGGTTAGTGCCGTCAGTGGACCTCATGCGGTGCACTGTAGGCATTACTTAAGGTTCTTTGCAGCTGCGACGCCTTTCGCTTCTTTTACGGTACCTCCTCTCATATTCTCTTTCTTCGTCTTATTTTCCACCCTCTCCTAACACTTGATTCATAGTGCAACTGCTTTGAGATTTTCCTCCTGTTGCACCTTTCAAACCTTTTACTGCCAATTTCCATTTCAGCGCTGAATGACCTCATAGGTCCCAGTGCTTGGGCTTTGGTTTAAATTCTGTATTCAATTCAACTCAATATTTCAGTTGATTCAAGCGAAAAATATAACTGACGTTGCCATCGAGGTCTCTTGGAAGTAAAGTGGTTGCGACCTGTCACTCTTTTTCCCATTGAGTCACTTCTCAAATATTCGAAATAAAAACGATTTATGAATTCATATTCCCTTGAAAATCGAAGGAAGGTTTTCTGCAGTCGATGTCCCAGGGACTGTGATTTGAAAATGTATTATTTGCACGTTATTCATGTGAATACATTTCAAGTTAAAAAAATGCGTCGAAGTTTCTTCTGCGCAGTCGAGTTTTCTGTACAGCGTATAATGCTGTATGAAACTTACAGGGACGGCCCGATAGTGGCCTGTGTTGTTGGCATCTATAACGTTGCCAGATGGATGATCATGGCAAAATTTAACCTTGAATAAAATCAAAACTAATGAGACTAGAGGGTTGCAATTAGGTATGTTTGATGATTGGAGGGTGGATGATCAACATACCAATTTGCAGCCCTCTAGCCTCAGTAGTTTTTTTAAGATCTGAGGTCGGACAGAAAAAGTGCTGACGGACAGACAAATAGTCTTCTCAATAGTTTTCTTTAACAGAACACTGGAAAACAATACAAATAGGGTACCAAGTGAACGAGAGGCTTGATGACAATGTCACAAATGTCAATTTAGATCCGAGTGTACGGAAGTCAAATTTATAATTCGGCTATTCGTGGCCAGTTTATTTATTTATTTTATTACACGTGATTTTTGAAGCCTACGGTCAATGTCATTCAAGTTTGTTTTCCTATATATAAGTAAATCGCATCATGTTCCCATCTTGCTCGACCCCAAAAGGGGGTGGGGGGGGTTGTAGTGCCATCAGTGCATCTCACGCAGTGCATTGTAGGAATTACTTAAGGTTCTTTGCAGCGTGCCATCGGTCACTAGCTGCAACCTCTTTCATTTCTTTTACTGCACCTCCGTTCATATTCTCTTTCTTCCATCTCCCTTTCCACCCTCTCTTAACGGTGTTTTCGTGGTGCAACTGCGAGGCTTACCTCCTGTTACACCTTTCAAACTTTTACTCTCAATTTTGATTTCACGGCTGAATGACCTCATAGATCCTTCAGTGCTTGGCCTTTTGCTTAAATCTTATAAATCTTATAATCCTATCCATTCCATCTTGCTCGAGTTTTTTTTCTCTCTCTTCGAAGGCTTGTCGTAAACAGTTCTGCTTAATCTTGATTAGCTTTTAAATTAAACAGGAGGTCCTGGTGTGGACCTGAGGCTTGTGGCCAACCAACACGAATTGAAATTCCCCGTCTGCCAACACAGATCTGAATGTTGCCCAACAACTACTTTTGAGCCAAAGTCCGGAACGTGCTGCGGCTAGTTGGCGAAATGTTTCGAAATGTATATAGAAATGAAGTTACGGACCCAACGTCGTGTGGAGATGGTTTCATTTGTTTATATTATGATAAGGAGAACTTGTTCAGTGGTACATTTGTTTTTTCATTCAAACCCTCTTTTTCATCATAGGGTTAACGTTACCTGTAATGTTGCTGCATTTTACGGCAACTTAGTTTAGTGCACGAAAAGATATCGAGAAAATAATCTTGGAAATGGCTTCAAAGAATGAGCTTATAATTGGATAAAAAAAAAAACTACTGACCAGGGCACACACACACACACACACACATATATATATATATATATATAATATATATATATATATATATGACTTAGTGAAGTCAGTGTAATCTTTATATTTTTATTCTTGTTCAACTTTCTTTTGTCCGCCTTTTCTTAATGCCTGGTCCGTTATTTTTTTAATCCATTTTCATAGGAAAAAATATATATTCTTATATATATTTTACCTATTGAACAAATTCTTCCCTTTGCCACCTCGACAAGATATTACTCTAGCCTAGTAAGTTTTCAAAAACCTAAATAAAAACAAAATATGAATTCTACCAATGATTAAAAAAATTTACCATTCTGTCAACTACCGCCTGGTTTCTCTTGCTTCAAACATAAAACGTTTGATAAAGAAAAAGTTGACAAAGAAAACGTTGATAAAGAAAACGTTTAAGACTATTCCGCAAGTAACTGAAGAAATAATCTGATCAGCTGTTCAGGAGAACTTTTTAAGGTAGAGAAAGGGACTTTCCGCTCTTCCTTCACATTCCTATGTTTCATTTTCCTCAGTCAACCTCCTACATAACCCTTTGCAACTCCTCACTTGATCACGCTCCTCGTCTTCCCTACCTCCGTCCTTATTAACTGTAATGTATCGGTTTCATCGACGAAATTAAACTCCCGTAAGAGATTTCTACCATAGTAGATTCACATCAACCGTGCATCTGATGTCTAGACCCCTCCCTTACGACGCTCCTGATTGGCAGCTGGTAAGCCAGTCACAGGGCTGCAAACCCTCAGTCTCTCAAGAGAGTTCACATGGAATGTATGTTCCACCTCTCCTGAGGAATACGTCTTTCAAAAGTATCCCTCAGGAGAGGTGTAACATACACCCTGCTATGTGAACACACTCGAGAGACTGAGAGTTTCCAGACCTGTGATTGGCCTATCAACAGCCAATCAGAAGCGTCGTAAGGGGGGGACTGGCCTAGACATCAGATGCACGGGGTGATTTGTTGAATCTACTAGAGTCTACAACACTCCTGTTAAATGTGAGTGCAGAACAGAGAGAGATCATAAAACGGGCGGAGAATAATTAATCGTAGATGGAATATTATTTTTACTTTTTTTCGCGTATTTAACTTCGTAAACTGATATTAACGACGCAATTAATGTAGGAACAGAGTTCATAATCAGTAACGATAATATATGAACTCTTTCGGCTGGAATTCATTACAATTCGTAATTGTTAAACAGCTGCTCATGGCGAAAGCGTGAACCTTTTGATGACAGGTTCGGAATCCAAATCAGATGCAGTATCATCAGTCAGTTGCAGTCTGTCATTAACGTTTTGAAATGTCCGCATTATTTTCCCCGGTTCAATCAGCCCGAAAGAAATGTCATTAACCAAATAAATGGAATTTGTCGCTGCCCCAAATATTATTGGGCGCAGTCCTGGCATATCTGATGCCCGATATGACGGGAGTGGGAAATGAGATAAGAAGCCTCAGTTCGGGATTAGATTTTCTTCGACCTGGAGGGTTTTATGGCTTCGCGGACATTCGGGGGGTTGTGGGTTTTGCTTTTTCGTATTCAGGGAGTCGAGTCCTTCCACTGAATGATGTGAGACGAAAATTATTGGTATAAAAATAAAATGTTCTAAAGTGTTCAGAATATATTACGTATTTAAGACTATATCACTTCAGAGTGCTTGGAAAACCTTGTAAATAGCTCCTTTACTAGCACCTGTTTTTCTCCTCCGAAATTGCCGCGATTTTTTTTTTTTTTTTTTACTAAGTCAGATTGGTAGATCATCAGGCTTTGGGAAAAGGTGCAGTTCCGAATTAATCCAGGCGTTTTCTTCTACTTTTCTCTTTGTCTGTTACTTTTCTTACTTCACCTACTATTCTGTGAATAACATTTTTGTCTCTTCTCTCTCTTCCTATTAACATCCATCATATTTACTCCAAATCACCTGTTTGAATCTTCCCTTTCATGTCTCCTACCATCCATAATAATATTCCCAACTTCCTCATTTATGTAACTGTCATGATGAACAAACTTTTATCCAGATTCAGTTCAAACCTTTTCTTCCAAATGTAATTTTTCAAACTCTTCTCCTCTGAGTTTCACAGAGACATAATACACATTGGTCCCTGGACTAGTTTCACACTAAACCAGTCACTTTCTCATCTACATACCTAGCCGTGCTTCACTTTCGTCATAAAAAACTTTTAATCACTCTCAGCAACTTATCCTTAGTGCCATAAATCATCAGTATTCCCCAAATTACATCTCTGCCGGTTCTCTTAGCAGCTTATTCTAGGTTCATGTACGTCACGTTCAAGCTTTTCCCTTTTACTCTTAAACTTCTCTTCTAACTGTTTCTTAGTAAAGAGTTGATCGAATTAAACTAATTTTAATTCCCGGACTTAATTTTTTTTAACCACAAGACTACCTTCAGGACACTTGCCATTTAATGGCAGGCAATTTAATGTTCTGGCAATCATAGTCCCAAAGTCATTTGCTACACGCAACACATTTATGTAAATATATATGTATATAATATATACTACGTATATATATGCTATATAGCATATATGTATGCATAACTGAATCACGAAAGTTGAACGTGTTAAAAAATAAAGGTATAAGCCACGAGGGAAAATAAACAACGGAGTTTCTGCAAGATCTTTCGACGTTCAAACGTCCTTTACTTAGCAGATGGACGTTTGAATGTCGAAAGATCTTGCGGAAACTCCGTAAGATTATTTTCCCTTGTGGCTTATACCTTTACATATATGCATATATATATATATATATATATATATATATATATATATATATATATATATATATGTATGTATTTATATTTATATTTATATATGCACATATTTAAATGATTACTGGACAGAGTTTGTTCCCAGACCAAGTAAGTTCGCCTATGGATACCAGCATCTGCTATGGTCATTAAAGGGCGTTGGGCTAGCAGTCTCACGCCTGAATGATACGCTAACGAAAAAAGGATGTAGTTACCCTCTCCGTCGCCCGAATGGAAAAAGGAGCATGGTGAAAAAAAGAATATATATATTCAAATATTTGTATATATGTGATTTACAGTAAATCGACAAAAATTGTTGCATTTTTTATTGTGTGTGGGTCTTCAGTCAATGTGTCATCCTCTCGAATTTGACCGAAATTTTTCGCTAACTTTATACGAGCAAAAATTTCAGCGTAGAATTCAGGATGAGGGGAAAAGGCTAAGCGACGCTGCAATGCATTTGTTAAAAAGTATGACAAAGCTCAACTGATAACTTCAAGCTCTGCAGCGCTTGCAATGTCACAACGAATGCTTCCGGCCGGCGATAAACAGCTGTGGCGACGTTCTTGTGGGTAATCCCTCCTCCTCCCTATAGGCTGTGGGGATGCTGTGGGCTTATTCCCTCTGTGGCTGTGTTTTTCTGTTTATTATTGATATTGTTATATTCAGTAGTTAGTGCATATTGAATGGAACATTTACAAAAAACAATGACTATTTAAAAATGTGAAAAGCATTATATTTAGTGTTTATTATTATTATTATTATTATTATTATTATTATTATTATTATTATTTAAAAAGTGAAAGCATTATGTTTACTCTTTATTATTATCAATATTATTATTATTTAAAAATGTGAAAGCACTATATTTACTGTATATTATTATTAATTATTGATATTATTGCTCAGCAGCAGGCCCCATTATATGGACCGTTTCCAAGTAATAACTGACGGACATGAATTCATAACCAAACACACAAACTTTCCAATATTGACGACCTCATAACATCGGAGGCGACGAGGGAGGCATTTGCATTTTCACGGACACCATCAAATCAAACTCTCTTGTAGCGGCAAACTTCCGGACACTAATTGCAATTTGTGGAGCTACTTTTTCCTTATTATTAAGGTTTCCAAACTGTTTCCAGTCCACTTATTTGACGCATACTTTCCTCTCTCTCTCTCTCTCTCTTTTCCTCCTCCCTAAGGGGCCTAATGCCGTCAGTGCACCTCAAACCCCCCTTTCATCCCTTTTACTGTACCTCTTTAATATTCTCTTTCTTCCATCTGACTCTCCACCCTCTTACTGTCAATTCATTCATAGTGCAACTGCTTTTGAGGTTTTGTTTCCTGTTACGCCTTTCTAACCTTAGACTGTCAATTTCCGTTTCAGCGCTGAATGACCTCATGGATCCACAGTGCTTGGGCTTTGGGCTGAACTCTTTATGCAGTTCAATCCCCTCTCTCTCTCTCTCTCGTCTCCATCTCTCTCTCTCTCTCTCGGGGAAGTCTAACCGTACTTTTTTCTTTGCAGGTCCTCGAGAGTAATTTTCTGAAAATGTTCATTCCCGGGATTCCCTTTAAATTCGAGTGTACTCAAAATGAGACCCCGGTCCTAATCTGGTGCATTAGCTTGAGGCGAAGTAGCTGTTGGTAGCGATCGACCTTCCAGGCGAGACCTCGTGGGGAAGTCTCCGGTTACCATGTTTATTCAGTACTGCTGCAGCGACCCTTGGGGGTTGTGGAAGGCGGGGGACATGCAGGGGAAGGGGAGGGAATTAGGGTGGGGGTTGCCATTTTCGTGGCTGGGCTGTGTCAGATATGATCTTCGCAACGTTCAATAAGATTAAAACGAGTAAAAAAAAATAAGCCGAAGAAATCGAGTTTCCTGTACGAGCCGCGACACATGAAGCTTTCAACCACGGCCTTACCTTACAGACCTTACATCTTGTTCGGGTTGCCCCAGGTCCCCTCAGTGTGAGGCACCTCTAGTGTCACCAGAGAGTTGCTAGTACATCTTCCGGTATAGTTTTTTATCTTCCAATCTTGGATGGTCTGGGATGCAGTTTAGATATTTGTCGAGCTTATTCTTAAACACATCTACGCTCACTCCTGATATATTCCTCAGATGAGCTGGCAACGCAGTGAATAGACGCTGCATTATCGATGCTGGTGCGTAGTGGATTAATGTCCTGTGTGCTTTCCTTATTTTTCCTGGTATAGTTTTGGGCACTATTAATCTAACCTCTGCTTGCTCTTTCTGATATTTTTAGTTCCATGATATTTTCTGCTATTCCTTCTATCTGTTTCCATGCCTGAATTATCATGTAGCGTTCTCTTCTCCTTTCTAGACTATATAATTTTAAGAATTGTAGTCTTTCCAGTAGTCTAGTCCTTAACTTCTTCTATTCTAGCTGTAAATGACCTTTGTACACTCTCTATTTGTGCAATATCCTTTTGATAGTGTGGGTACCATATCATATTGCAATATTCAAGTGGACTACGAACATATGTTTTATACAGCATAATCATGTGTTCAGCTTTTCTTGTTTTGAAGTGCCGTTAACAACATTCCCATTTGCTTTACATTTTGCCAACAGAGTTGCTATTTGATCATTGCATAACATGTTCCTATTCATCATCACACCAAGGTCTTTAACTGCTTCCTTATTTGTGATGGTCTCATTATTAGGTCCCTTATATGCATATAGCTTTCTTTCTCTGTCTCCATAATTTATTGATTCAAATTTATCAGAGTTAAATACCATCCTATTTACCTCTGCCCAATCATATACTTTGTTAAGGTCTCTTTGTAGAGCGTTCTATCTTCATCACAAGTAATTTCTCTACTTATTCTTGTGTCATCTGCGAACTACTCACTACCGAATCTTTAACATTATTGTCTATGTCTTCAATCATAATAACAAACAGTATTGCAGCTAAACACCGTACCTTGCGGCACACCGGATATTACCTTGGCTTCATCCGATTTCTCGTCGTTTGCAATAACTATCTGTTTTCTGTTGTGTAAAAATTCTTTAACCATCTTCCTACTTTATCCACGATATTGTGTTTTCTAATTTTCTTCGCTAATATATTATGGTCTACTTTATCAAAAGCTTTTGCAAAGTCTAAATAAACACATCTGTTTCATTTCCGCTTTTCATATTTTTGAATATGTTTTTCACGGTTGGACTAACAGTTGGGTTTGTGTACTTTTTCCGGGTACGAAACCATGTTGTCCTTTATTAAACAATTATTTTTTATTAAATGTTTCATAATATTTTTCTCATTACCCTTTCATACACTTTCATAATATGTGATGTTAGACTCACAGGCCTATAATTACTTGCCTCTAGTCTTGATCCACTTTGAAAGTATGGGTAATATATGCTAATTTGTGCTCATCATATATCTTGCCTACGTATCTACACTTTGTCTTAATAATATTGCAAGTGGCTTTGCGATAGAATGAACTACTTTCTTTAACAAAATAGCAGGAATTCCATCAGGCCCTGCCAGCAGCTCCATTTTTTAATTTCATTAATAGCCTGCACAATATTCAGCTTCATTAATATCTATGTCAGCTAAATATTCACTATTTTCAGCCTTACTTCTATATCATTATCTTCATTATCTATTCTAGGGGTGAATTCTCTCTTATATCGTTCTGCCAGTATGTTGCAAATTTCCTTTTTTTCATTCGTTAATCTCCCTTCAATTCTCAGAGGGCTATTTCTATTCTTCTTTTATTCATCTTCTTCGCATATGATATAATAGTTTGGGGTTTTGCTTGATATTTAATAGGGTTTTTTCTTCCAAGTCCCGTTTTTCATTTTCTTTTGATTGTATAATCTTTTGTTCTGCATTTTCTATCTTACTTTTTAGTTCTATAACTTTCCATGCATTTTTTTCTTTTGCAAGACCTTTTTTCCACTTTCTGATTTTCTGGAACAAGATCCTTCTGTCTCTTGGTATGCATGAATGATGTTTACTTTTCTTCTTCGGTATATATTTTTCCACTATTATCTCCAATATTTTATATAATATCTCCGTATTTACCCTTATTGGTCATCACTTACGAAAATGTATCCCAATCTTTGTTTAATTCTTCATTAATTTCTGACCATTTTATATTTTTACTGTAGAAGTTGTATTTTCCATATCCTTCCCACTTTTTCATTTCTTGCTTATCTCTATTTTCACTTGCTTTGGAATGAACTGTTAATTCTATGACATTATGGTCTGAAATACTCGCATTATAAACTATTATTTCTTTAACATAATTCATCTCGTTCACAAATACTAGGTCTAAAAGTATTTTTTCCTTTCTTGTTGGCAGGTATTTATTTGTTGAATGTTGTATTCTAGTAGCATATCTAATAGCTTTTCAAATTGCCTCTTATCTTCTGCACTACTATTACTCTCTTTTTATATGTATAAGTACAACCACAATCTCCTATTCGTTCTTTCCATTCTACGAAAGGAAAGTTGAAGTCACCAGATAGGAGAATAGTCCAGTCCTTGTGATTTCTACATATATCATCCAATTTTTCAATTATTATGTCAAACTCTTTAGGTATTAGGAGGTCTATATTATTACTATGTTCATCAATTTTCAGATTCAAATTCTACCGCTATTAGTTCACATTCTGAGTTACTATATTTCTCATATATTTTCCTTGTTTTTTGTCTTTCCCATATATTGCGGTTCCCCCTTGATCCTATTTTTTCTATCTGATCTATAAGTTTGGAACCCTTTTATTTGATCATCATTCCCAGTCTCTTGGGAATACCAGGTTTCACTTATATTCATTATATCTATTTTCTTTTCATTTTGGGTTAGTTCTTCTAAGTACTCTATTTTTCTTTTTGAGTTACTCGTAACTAAAACCCTGCGCATTCATCACTATGATGGTTTGCGTGTTTTCTCCTTCATTTAATACTGATAGTAATAAGGATTTTCCCATGTCTCTTTCCTGTTCTGGTATGTTTGTTTCTTTTTTTCATTTCCAGAAATTCTGACATTAAAAAATCCAACTTTTCCATAATATTTGATCTTCCTTCATCATAATTATTAATTTGTGTCTGAATCTGCAATTTTCTCCGTTTCTGCAATATCCTCTTGCATAATAAATACAGTTATTATCTCTTGAGTAGAATTTCGGAGCTGATGCTTTGAAATTTTTTGCTGACACCTCTGCATATCTCATTGTGGTTTGCTTTTCTCTTTTACCTGATATTCTTGATTTCTCTCTTTATTTGTTTCTTTCTTATTTTGGGATTTTATTTACTTGGTTGGTTATTTATTTGATTATGATTCATGGCTACAGGGTGCATATATTTGCATTTTTTGTCGAACTTACATACCTTTTCCTTCTTTTAGGTTTTTACATATTTTTGGATGCAGATCTCTGCAATCATCCCCATATCCATCTAAGTATGCACATTTACCTATATATTTCATAGTTTTGACATATCTTAGGATGTTTGTAGTAACATCTTTCTCCAAATCTGCAATTCCCTCTTTTCAAAAGGTTGCAGATTTTTGTCTTTCTGTCTATTTTTTCCTCTTTCCCGTCATTGTATAGATCTGGGTAGAGCTCTTCGGGATTTGCTTTTCTGTTGTCATATCGTAATTTATTCTTCGTAGGTATGCTGCTTTATTGCCTCATATGTAGTATCAATGAGTATCTCTGCATCCATACTTTTATCTTGTTCTTTGTTTCCTTTTTTTTTTTTTTTTTTTTTTTTTTATTTTTTTTTTTTTTTTTTTTTTTTTTTTTTGGTTGCTTGTCCTATAGCGCTGTCAGACGCGCGATTAAGGTAAACTTTAACTTTGAATGAAATAGAAACCACTGAGGCTAGAGGGCTGCAATTTCGTACGTTTGATGATTGGAGGGTTGGATGATCAACATGCCAATTTGCACCCATCTAGCCTCAGTAGTTTTTAAGATTTGAGGGCGGACGGAAAAAGGGCGGACGGACAGTAGAGCCGACACAGTAGTTTTCTTTTACAGAAAACTATTGTTTTCTGTAAAAAGGGCGTATGAACCTCTCAGTGGCAAGATAATGATCCTTTTCTGCTAGTTCTGCAGTAAGGTGAGATGTTATATAACTTCATTAACAAGCGATTGTGGCGTCACAGGGTGACATCAAGGCAGCTAGAAAAGGTGACTTCATTTGGTCACCGTTGATGTGACAGAGGAACCACAAGTCAAAATGACCCAACATCTTCAACACAAATTTTTGTTTGATTACAGCCACCTTTCATTTGCATGATTATGCACATATATAGTTGGAGAATTAAAACTGCTGGACTGATCCCATCCACGCGCCTTCAGAAGCAATTACAGCCGCATATAAAGTGGATTATTTTTCCATCACACAAAATCCCAGATATTGGTGGAATAATGGCTATCTCTTTACGGGGGTAATACGCTTCTGTATATTGGATCGTGGTGAGTCAGTGGGTTTTTTCTGTCTCAGAGAAACGAAGAATGCGGTTATGAGGACCAGGTATACCTGTTGACTTCAAGTAACGATCTCAAGGAGTTTCTCAAGAATGAGTTTGTTCTCAAAGAATGTTCTCAGAAGTTAGTTTGTTCTCAAAGAAAGAGTTTAGTTTGTCAAGGAAGAAGTCTCTTTTCGAGAAAGAGTTTGTTCCAAGAAGTTTGTTCTCTAGAAAGAGTTTGGTTTTCGAGAAGAGTTTGTTTCTCAAGAACAAGTTATGGTGCTCCCTTGGATTTAAGTCATGGTTTAAGCATGATCCAACGATATAAATGAAAAAATTAAAAAGCTTTCCAGTATAAGGTTAATCTTAAAAAAATAAGATAAAATAAACAGCTGACCTGAAACCCAAACATGAAACTGTATTGAAATGAATGGACCATTGTTGATCTAAACTCGTGTGTGCCTTTGTGTTTGTTTGTTTGTTTGTGTTTGTATTGCCATATTCATCCAATTTTCCCTCCTCCCTCATTTACCGAAGGGGATAAATGAAGTCGACTGAAAACTAAGGATCACTTGATGCCACTGCGGAGGATTGAGGGGTACCTGTGGCATGGCCGGTGAGTCCCCGGGTTTGATTGGAATGCAAACGAAGGAATGACAAGTCTTTCTCTTTCTTTCGTTCTTTCCTTTCGATCTTCTGTACTCCTTTTGCGAGATTTATTAATTATTTCAAGGTTCTCTGCAGTTCGTTTTCCTCCGTCTTGCTGTTTGGTTTCAAGCTGATGTCTTGCAGTTGTTTCCTGTGTCTTCCTTTGCTTACGTTTTTTCATGTTATGACAATCGTTGAATTTCCTTGCTGTCATTGTTGTTCTTTCAAACGTATTTCTTATATTTATTGCCTATTTTCTTTCTCTTTTAATAGCCAACACCGAAACGCTTTACAGGAAAAAAAACTCATCCATTCCTGCTATCAAGTTTTTCTTTCAAACGTTATTCTTCATATTTATTGTCTACTTTTTTTTCTTCCTGGTTTTCTTTCAAACGTTTTTTTCATATTTACTGTCTATTTTTTTTCTTCTCTATTCCTAGGCAGCACCGAAGGCTTAACAAGAAATCCTCTTTTCCAGAGGCTGAAAGGATGTCATTTCGTCTCGTTAGATTTACGAGTTTGTTTGTGAAGTTTCTTGTGGTAATAAATGGCTTTGCAAATTTCAACGCTAAGCGCTGTTGACAGCCAGCGACCATTGTTTTAAATGAGGTCTACTGTTGTTTGGATATGTAAGTGTTCACACACACGCATGCATATATCCATGCACACACTAATATATATATATATATATATATATATATATTATATATATATATATAATATATTATATGTGTGTGGCATGACTGTCAACGCCATTACTTCAAGAGTTGGTAAGAACCAGAAGGCTATGCCCTATACAACCTCCTACCCCATGGTTTATATACATCTATATATATATATATATATATTATATGTGTTATATATATATTATATATGTATGTATGTATGTATGTATAAAAATATAATAAAACCCGAGTGGATCTTGTAATTCCTCCCCCGGTTGACAGTGGAGGAGACGTGACAGTCACTCACACCGTGCAAACCTGTTTGGCCGCCTCTGGTGGGGTGTGAGTAGGTAGGGGAAGAGGATGGTATAGGAGACATCCACCCACCTCCTGCAAACCTGTTTGTTCACCCCAGGTGGGATAGGGTAGGTAGGGGATCAGGAGGATCAGGAATACAGCGGCGCCGGTTTTCCAGCGCGTGCTAACAAGCTCGTGTATATATATAAATATGCATTTCCACCACAGTTGACTAACCAGTCTATACAGAATCAACTACGTGAGTAAATAAAATCCAAATGGATTTCTAGGAATTACTCCCAAGTCGTCCCCCTCGCGTGGGATTGACTGTCAGTTTGACGGATTGCCCTCATTTTCTCCCCATATTCAGACCATCTCAAAACGCAAGGAAATATTTTCTCTTATATTAACGTTTTTTAAGCAATTTTTCCTTTCTAAGAACAGGTAGACTAACTGCTTTTTGAATACTACTTGTGAATCTTTATAAATATCATATATATATATATATATATATATATATATATATATATTATATATATTATACACACACACACACACACACATATATATATATATACACACACACACATATATGTGTGTGTGTGTATGTATATATATCCTGCATTTCATATTACTCTGTGTGCGTCGTCCGCGTGTGTGTTCTACGTATGCACGCACGCACGCCTAGGTCTGCATGGATGTGTGGGTACATCAAGAGTAATGAAATGCTTGTTGTCAACACCCCATATGCAGTTGGCTAATGTGGAGTATGACGTATAAAGTGCCGTGTAACGCCTGCCACTCTGTCTTCATTTGCCTTGGAATATTACAAATAACTTCCTTCTTTGCTAGTTTTGCTGCATAAAAGCCCGCGTATAAGCGCGAAGATGAAGCGATTCTGGTTGTCCTGAGAGAGAGAGAGAGAGAGAGAGAGAATTGAATTGTATGAATGAAAACGGAAAAGACTTGGAAATTCTGTAGGTTGGGACGGGAGACATTATTCATCCGCATTTTTTTGAAGTAGCAGAATTGTACCCAGACTATTTTAATCATATTCGGTTAAAAGTTGAATTATTCTACATCCAGTGCATACATAAATACGTACATACATAATACACGCAGATGAAATTATCAAACACCTTGGAAAATATTTGAATATATTCCTATGAAACTACCGAGAGAAATCATAAAAGAGATTTAATAGGCGATGACGTCAGAGTTGGAGAGAAGCTAAGAATGAAAAGCGTTTCGTCAAAATCGCAATTTGGAAGTCTGACGACGACATACAGCCGCCGTGTGAGCGGTTGAGGCATTTAATACCAATAGGAGGAGAGATCCTAGTTCGAATGGGCTCAGATCACTGCCAGTAGAAAGTTTGTAGAGAAGGAAGTCGTGTTACATGTGGAATTTTCCTTTCTAATATTTTTTTTTCTTTGATGATATTAACTTTTCAAGATGCCTTACAGTTTACTGGTGTGTAGGGTTTAAATGATTTTATGTAGACTACATGTATTTACACATCTTGGTATGTGTGTGTGTGTGGGGGGGTGTAGATCTAGATTCAAGAGGGAGAGTTTGGGACGTCGCGCTAGGGCTAGATATTAATTCACGTTGGGTGGTGTTAACTCGTGGAAAGGATCAACGCCAGAAGTAACGGTCGAATGCATTTCCAGAGGACGCATTTAATAATTGGGACAATGACCAAAACTTCCTACGTAAGGACAGCGCCGTATAGGCGAAGTAAGTCTGTTCGGGCAGTAAACTATACTAGGCGCCGTGGTATGGCGTGGCAACTGCAGTTTTCCTCGAACCTGACCATTGTTTAGTATTTGTCCGTAGACGCAATCACTCCCGGAGCAGTTGGAAGACCTAGTTACAAGCGTTTTCCTGCTGTTTGTCTTGTATGTCTATGTCACTTCGCCACGATGAATTTAAGATAGCGTATCTAAATGCCTCGTGGGTTCAGACAAATCTCTAATAAGGCAAGATTCGCGAAAATAAACCCCGGCATAAAAACGACGAAAACCAGGGATGTGCAGAAATGAATGGCTTCCTCTGGCAATCCTCACACACACACACACACACACACACACCCCGCAACACTGGCCTTCCAGCTGGGCAGCGGAGTAGCCTCGCAATTAGTGAGAATGTTTGCAAGTGCAGCATATCGTGTACTCCATTAGTTCTCCGGCCTTTCAGTGACAAATAAATGGCGATGGTTCAGACGTGTTTGTGATCACATGAATGATTCGGGGTATATATATGTTCACACACACACACACACACACACACACACACATATATATATATATATATATATATATATATATATATATATATATATACATATATATATACATATATATATATATATATATGATATAATTTGTGTGTTTGCAGAGTGCATAATGCAAATGTTATTCCATTACGTCAGTAGATATTGTTTATGAAATGTTTTTGTTTTTGTTATTAGGAGATACAAATGAATATCAATATCTGAGATTGAAAATGCTTTTCTATGTAGTATTTCGGGGCATAATTTTGATATTAAGTTCGGAATAATATGATGTTATTTTTTTGGATTGAATTTCGCAACGAATATGGTTAGATACCAATGACCATGATCTGCACATAACGGAATATCCACGAAAATTCTCTTCTTATTTCCTTAATGGTCCCTAATGTGCAGTAATTTTAGATGGACTTTCTATACAGGTGTACATTGTCACTTCAGAACTCTTTTAGAAATGCATGAACTGTCAGATGGTATTGGTGGCTAGCGTCGTGGTATGCTGCTCAGATGTCGTGGGTTTGCTTCCCGAGGGCTGTGACAAATCACTGGCTCTGTACCAAGATCAGTTACCACTGCAAGTGTGGGGTCTGCGGTGGGAGGGTGAAACCGACATTCCTTGGAAGCTTGAAATTTCAGGTCAGTGGCCCCTTTGGTGTGCTTGTTCCATGTGAAATAGGTTTCATCTAGCGAAATAATAATAATAATAATAATGAAGGAAAAGAAAAGATAAACATTTCCAACATTTGTTAGGGGATATTATTTAGTCATTGGCATATTTCAAGATGAGGGATGAGACTGCCGTATTCTCTTGCATAATCGAGTTCCCATATTATTCAAACTTTATTTAGGGTACGGGCATAGAGTATCCTAATCCAAAGGCTTTCTTCGCTACGTATTCACAGTTTTAGGAAATTGGTATACCCTCTGTAGATTGTTTAGTTTTTTGCGACTTGAGAATATATATATATGTATATATATATATATATATATATATATATATATATATATATATATATATATATATATATATAAATTGTCACTCTATTTACAAGTATTGTAAATATCTATAAAATGGCTAAACTGTCTTTAGATTTTGTGCGTCCGTTGCGTCTCGCCTCCCAACATTAACATTTCGGTTTCCCTTAAGACTTCATTCATAAATGACATAGTTTTAACTTCAGAGGTTCGTGTAGCAAATCGTTATTTTCCGCGGCTCGGTTGTGGACTTATTGTTGACAAAATCACTGACTTAAATATTTATCTAAAACGATCCCATGTGTCATGTTTTGGACGCTTTATATAATGGTTTCTTTTTATAGAACTTTTATTAGTGTTATTTTCTGTTAATATCAGTTAAGACAGTACAGCACAAAATATTAGAGCTTTAAAGTCTGAACAATACATTATTATACAAACGCTAAAAGCATTTCTATTTATTAAGAGGTGGTTCTAGAAGAAATACTAAGCAATAGTTTTTGTTGAATTTGTACTTCAAAGCTCATGACTGTTGGCTGAGTCGGTGTAAAAGAAGTTCTTGATTTCTCCTCTGCGCGCTGGTTCGAATCCACGAGAGGACGAAATTATTATCAACTAACAGAATTCCCTTCGGTTAACATATTTAAAAATATATTTAATTCCGAGGTAGAGCGAATGGATATTAAAGGACAGTTGTAGCTTAATGCTTGGATATGAATCACGGTGATGTGATAAAAATGCATATATATATATATATATATATATATATATATATATAATCTATATATATATATATATTATATATATATGTATATAGATATATATATATATATATATATATATATATTATATATATAGCTATATAGATATATAGATATATATATATATATATATATATATATACTATATATTATATATATATGATATTAGAACGTGCGTTTATGCAAATACATATTCTTCATTCATTCATTTATTCACCCATTCCGCCGGCCGTATTGTAATTGTTTTCCCAAGCGGGACAGGCGAGCTAAGCCCAAAATTTTGTTGGCCCATCAAGTTTAATGAAAGTCGTATTCGGTCCCTGTCCAGCAAATGGCCTAATTCTGACATAGGGGCTGATCTTATGAAGTCATTTGACGCAAATGCACGAGGTGCCGAAACAAGGGAGAAATTTCCGCTTGATAATCAATGGATAAATGTGAATATATTATAATTCTTAGTATATATATAATATATATATATATATATATATGTATATATATATTATATATAGTATATGTATTATTTTTTTTTTTGCTGCCTGAAACTATTCAACAGGGAAATGCACAGGTAATTTTCCACGGTGGCGGGTGTGTTACCCCGTTATTTATGAACTGCGATAATGTTAGGGGATTGGATTGCCGTGATTAATTACAGGTAAGAATATTACATTGCTAGAACACGCATAAAATGCTCTTTTGATATTGCCAGTGAAAACAGTGGGCAGGACGCCCCCTGTTCATTATGGGTTCGTGAATCTATTGCTTCGCCCGAAATTAAAGGTTACAGACAGACAGACAGACAGACAGACAGACAGACAGAAATTTAGGTTACAGACAGACAGACAGACAGACAGACAGACAGACAGACAGACAGACAGAAGACAGGCAGGACAGACAGACAGACAGACAGACAGACAGAGGGGGGGCAGACAGACAATACGTTATAAAGTACAAGGACTGCGCTGTTAGCATACTCCCTTTCCTTGAGAGAGGGATTAAAGGAGTGATTATTAATACTGGTAATTAGGCCGCAAAACAAAATTGCACATTTTTTTATGGGTAAATGCGCCAGATGCTGGACGCACGAAGCCGGAAATTTGGGCCTGGGACGAATCTATGTCAGCGTTTTCGATGCTCATTCATTGGCAAATTATGGAATGTATCATTCCTAATTAAGCGAAGACAATCTATTGCTCTTTGGTGAACATAAATACAAATTAGATCGTTTACACGGCGAGCCTTCAACCGTGAAATGATTTGAAATATTTCAGACCAAATGACAAGGATTTCAGTTTATGGAAATGTTCTCAGTCATTGGAATGTTTTTTTAACTCTTTTAAACTACTGAATTAGAGATATTGGAGTGGATGGTTTTGTTTTTAGTTTGTTTGTATGTTTTTTTTTTTACGTTGCATGGGACCAGTGGTAATTCAGTAACTGGGTCAACGGCTTGACGTGACTTCCGAACCGCATCGAGAGTGAACTTCTATCACCAGAAATACGCATCTCTAACCCCTCAGTGGAAAGCCCGAGAATCGAACTCGCGGCCACCGAGGTAGCAGGCCAAGACCATACCGATCACGCCACTGAGACGCTGGCTGGTTTTAGTGTAAGAGAATAGGCGAAGAAATCAATTTTTGCCAGTCACCCCCCATGTTGGGGGTTCTTGGAACGAGGAAGCTGATCACTTGCAAAAAATCAGCAGTCACCTTCCCCAGAACTGAGAAGAGCCTATACTATAAATTATACCCTATCGGGATATATATATATATATATATATATATATATATATATATATATATATATATATATATATATCTCCCCCAGTAGGCCAGAACATTAATAATAAGATACGCAGTATTACGTCATTAGTGTATTCTCGGTCATATCTTACGAGTATATATGCCTAGGAGACAAGAAACGATGTTGTGCAGGCTAAGGGACACAGGGAGACTCACTCATGGGTTCATGATGTCCGGCGAAGACTCTCTATTCTCTGATGACTGTATTGCAAAGAATCTGGTCTTCTCAATTATATTTGACAGCTGTGCTGTCTTAGTATAGTCTTTTCATTTTTTTCTCTTTTCTTAAGTTATACTGTTATGTGACCAATTAATTAATTTTTATCCGAATTTTATTATTTTTAATCAAATTTTATATTTAGTTCTATTAGCAAAATTTTATTTTGAATTTTGTTTAATTTATTATAAAAGTGAAAAGATCACATTTAGTATTCGGCGTCGGTGACCCTGGTAGTTGTGACGCCAATTAATCCTAATCAATCAATCATCAATCCCTTGACTGCGAGAACCTTTCCTGGTCGATGTTTCTAGTTCTCGGGAATCTTGGATAGGTTCCTCTCTTGGGGACGGGGCAGAGAAGGACATTTTATCTGCTACAATTCTCGGTGAGGATTTTAGTATAGACCGAGCAGTTGTGCATCTTTTTTTAGTGTATATATATAGCTAGTGTAAAGTGAGTAATATATATATATATATAATATATATATATATATCACACATATATATAATATATATATATATATATATATATATATATATATATGTGTGTGTGTGTGTGTGTGTGTGTGTGTGTGTGTGTGTTTAGATATTTTTCTTAATAACTACTTTCAAATTTATGTATTTTTTTTTCCTATTTTAACTTATTACGGCGTCAATAAACTAGGTGTTTAACGCCACTTTTAGATAACCAATCAATCAATCAATCAAAATTTGGAAATTGAAAGTTTCAGAATGTTTATGCCTTTAGTACAAAAGTACTGTACACATTGCCAGAAATTAATTAGTTGTTTGTTTATTTATTTATTTGTATGGGGTTACCAATTAGAGATATAACTTTTTCATAAGTCATTCTACACAGTTAGCTTTCATGGCAACTTAATTTTAGAGTTTTTTGGCTCCGCACGGAATAAAATTTCAAGTTAGAGGCGGAAGTTTCAAATTTCTGGAGTGTCACTCGAATCTTTTTGTGAATTCTACTCTTAGTGCCTCGGATGCTGAGGCTCGAAGTGTACCCTAGCCTCCTTTATACCCGAACGCTCATTTCAAGTGTTTAATGCCCTATTATTTGCTTTATGACAAAGTACCATTATCAATAATCAGTTCTTTACCTGATTTCATATTGCCCCGTTTTTATAAACTCATTGATAACATCATTCACTACTACGAGCATTTTTGAACTGTAATTACAATATCTAGTTTGATTTGATGCCACACTTTATCGCGGCAAATTTAAAAGACCAGTTGTTGGTTTTTAGTTTTCTGTAAAAGAACACCATTGAGGTGGCTAATTGTCTGTCTGTCCGCCCTCAGATCATGAAAAACTGCTGAGGTTAGAGGGCTGCAAATCGGTATGTTGACTATCCACCCTCCAGTCATCAAACATACCAATTGCAGCCCTCTGGCCTCAGTAGTTTTCATTTTAAGGTTAAAGTCAACCATGATCTTGTGTAAGGCAACGCTATAGGACAGACCACACCAGGCCGTTACTGAAAGTTTCATAGGTCGCGGCTTATACAGCATTATACGCTGTACAGAAAATATGATTGTGCAGGAGAAGCTTCGGCTCGTTTTTTACTTAGTTTCTCTAATTTGGGTTATGAAACTTGTTGCGGGTTTTTAGAATTTTGTGAGTAGATGAATAACTAAACTGAAGCTGGATACAACGTAATAAGCCTCCGAAATTAAAATAAGCAGTACTGGGAACCTGAGTTTTGATCTTCGAATCATCGACAGTTAACTGAACGCTGCTTTTAGGCAAGGGACGCGTTCAAGTGGAGCTTACAGTGCCGTATCAGAAATCAGAAACGTTATGGATTCTGTAAAAACTGACGGGAAAGCTTTTTTTTATCGCATACACATAAAAAAAGGCAAAAAAAAAAAAAAAAAAAAAAAAAAAAAGCTTGTTATAAAAATTCTAGGCCAATCTAGTATCCAGAAAATTTGCACCTCAAGTTTAAAGTGGCTTTTGTCTTTATAAGACGTAATAAAAAAAAGTTTGAGGCGGAATAGAACAAACACCTCATATACAAAATATTTTTGATGTCTAATTTATGTATGGGAATTAATCTATTAATTTTCTTGATGCATTTTCATGGTAGCTGTTCATTAACAATTTTGTAAATCTTTGAGCTACGGTTTGGTGGATAGTGCCCGGACCACACCTCTCGGATGTAGCGGGTTCGCGCCTTCCTCTGGGTGAGGAAAAATCACTGTCTCTGTATTTTGATCAGTTACTGCTGCAGTGTAGGGTCTGCGGTGGGAGGTTGAACCAACATTCTTTGGAAGCTTGAATTTCTAGTCAGTGGTCCCTGTATGATCGTTCTGTGTGAATAATAATAATAATAATAATAATAATAATAATAATAATAATAATAATAATAATAATTGTATATGATTTTAAAAATGAATTTTCTTCGTGGTACAAAAAAAAAAAAAAAAAAAAAAAAAAACGAGGAACTTTGTTATTTCAGTGTGTCTGGAATGTGTATTTAACGGGAGGTATATTCTCGGCTATTTAGGAAATAATTTGACCAGGCTTTGCAGAGACGAGTTCGAATAAACCAATGCAGACTATGTTAGCTGTGAGAACTGGAATGCTTTTCCGAAATGTTTTCTGACCTCGCTATGAAATCTTGATGGCACTGGGATTGCAATCTGATGTAGAGTTATTATTTCAGACTTTCTGGGAACTCGCGTAGAAGGGCGTTCATGACTAATTAAAGATAATATAGTATCTGTAACCATTTTCCTTTCCCTTTTAAATCAGTTTAAGTGTCAAGGGAAGAAGGATTTGCTTTCTTTTTTTTTTTTTTTTCATTCCACCAGTGGTTGATTTACAAAATTCAATTTATGTTACGCACGAGGAGTACTGTCTGCGTGAGCCACCTTGATAAAAAAACAAGTAAACTTCGGCGCGATCGAGTTTTCTGCACAGCGTATAATGCAGTATGAAACTATTAGAGGCCCATGAAACTCAGCCGCGACCCATGAAAACTCTCAGTCACGGCCCGGTGATGGCACGTGTTGTTGGTACGTATAACGGTGATTGACGTACGATCATGGCCAACTTTAACTTAAATGAATCAAATTGGTATGTTTGATGATTGGAGTGTGGAGGATCAACGTGCCAATTGGCAGCCCTCTAGCAGCTGTAGTTTTGAAGATCTCAGGGCGGACAGAAAAGTGCGGACAGACAGACAAATAGCTCAGTCAAAAGTTTTCTTTTTTTTTACAGAAAATAAAAAGTGAGCTTAGTAATCGAGACGTTCAAACTCAGGATAGCCAACCGCACAAATTTCGTACAAAGAGCAACTGATCCCCGTAGAGGGGTAGTGCCATCAGTGCCCCTCACGGGATACAATGTAGGCATTACTAAAGGTTCTTTGCAACGTCCCTTCGGCCACTAGCTGCAATCCTTTTCATTCCTTTTACTGTATCTCCATTCCACATTATCTTTCCTTCATCTTGCTATCCATCCTTTTCTAAGAATTATTTCTTAGTGTAAACTGCTTTGAGGTTTTCCTCCTGTTGCACCAGTCAAACCTACCAACCTGTGCTTGGCCTGAGTACAATGCAGTGAGTAGTTGCCTTTAAAGTTAATCAGTAGAATTTATAGGCTATTTTTGTAATAAATTTCGATAGCTTTTTCATCAGCTTGGCGTAAAATATCCCATTCTCTATAATTTCTTATCCTCGTAGAGCAGTAGTTCTGTCAGTGCACCTCAAGCGGTGCACTGTAGGCATTACTTAAAGTTCCATGTTGCGCGCCTTCGGCCCCTAGCTGCAACCCCTTTCGTTCCTGTTACTGTACCTCGTTTCATATTCTCTTTCTACCATCTTACTTTCAAGCGCCTCAGTGACGTGATCGGTATGGTATTGGGGCCTGCCACCTCGGTGGCCCCGAGTTTGATTCTCGGGCATTTCCACTGAGGGGCGAGAGATTTGTATTTCTGGTGATAGAAGTTCACTCTCGACGTGGTTCGTAAGTCACATAAAGCCGTTGGTCCCGTTGCTGAATAACCACTGGTTCCATGCAACGTAAAAACACCATACAAACAAACAAACTATCTTACTTTCCACCCTCTCCTAAACAATTGATTTAAGTGCATATTCGAGGTTTTCCTCCTGTTACACCTTTCAAAAACTTTACTCCCAAATTCCGTTTCATAGGTCCCAGTGCTTGGCCTTTGGCCTAAATTCTATATTAAAATTATCTAGCATTTTGGACATTAAGGATAAATGAAAATAGGGCTGTATGAAAGATCTTATGACCAAGTGTAGTACATTTCAAGGCTATACTCTGTTTTTTCCATCTGTCCATCCGCCTGTGGTGGTCGCGCACTGCGTCCCAGGCTTTTAAATAGTTACGCTACGTGTAAGTTTTAGTGTAATAAAAGGACATCTGGGTGTACATTTGCAACTGAAAAGTGTTTTGAATAATTTACTGTATGCGAATTACACCGTTAATATTCGTAATAGGATATTATTATTATTATTGTTGAGTGTAAGCTGAATGTAACTATCTAAAGCCCGGGATGCAGTGTTACCATACGCAAACACCACAGGCGGGTGTGACAGATGGAAACAAAACCGAGTATCGGTTATCCTAATAATAGCGATGCCACATTCACGACCGCCAAGCACCCTCTTGGAGAATTTAAATTCACATAAATCGCAATTGCAACAGGTTTAAGCGACGTGTACCGACGATCGGAAGCTCACAGCGTTGGCACGTTCCATGCACGAACCGCCCGGATTGTATTTTACATGACATTAATGTCAAGTATTTGTTGTGAAAAACAATTTACATTACCTTTTCAACCAAGAGTAGGTGCTCATTACCTCACATGTCACTAAGAACTATATTTGGGTTTTATGACGAAAAAAATTGAAATCTAAACTAAAAATACGTTAAATGTCTATTATTTTCCCTGCTTTAAATCTCAGTTCTTTTAAACAGGGGTCAACCTTGGCGTCCGTTAAACAGTTAGTAGTAGTGTTTTGAGGTCGGGCGTTTTAGGTTTTTTTGTTAATTGTGTTTTAAGGTAAAAGTAAAAAATTGTTAAGATGCGGTTGGTATTTAATTAACTAAAAACTGGTTTGATTGCTAATTAAAAAACCCAATTGGGGCCATTTTTTTAAAGGCCTTT
This sequence comes from Macrobrachium nipponense, assembly GCF_015104395.2. Taxonomy (NCBI): domain Eukaryota; kingdom Metazoa; phylum Arthropoda; class Malacostraca; order Decapoda; family Palaemonidae; genus Macrobrachium; species Macrobrachium nipponense. The sequence continues at coordinate 22,839,653 of NC_061097.1, forward strand.
TTCTTTGAAAAAAACTTTTATTTACTTAGATTTTTTTTTATTCGTATTATATATATATTAGTATATATATAAATAACATAATATATATATATAGATTAGTAATTAAAATAGGATTGAAAAGTTAGATGCCACGCAAATGCATTTGGGTGAATTTATCACGGTTGTCGATATTCATTCCAGTAGTGGAAACCTTCGCTCCCCCCCCCCCCAAAAAAAAAACTGGATGGGCCATTTAGTTTCTTGTTATCTATTGAATTAATAATAATAAATAATAATTTTCTTAATAATTTAATAATAATAAAATTTAATTAATTAATAATCAATAAATTAAAGGGGAAAAAAAAAATGGGATAAGTATCCAAGACCTTTTTTTTTTTTGAAAATAGGGAAAAATTAAAGAAGGATAATGGAAAATTTGTACCCATAAAAATTCATAGGAAAAATTTTTTTTGTCCCCAGTAAATCATAAGGGAAAACCCACTAGGCAACAATGCCCAAGATCCCCTTGAAAAAGGAATCTAGGAAAAACAACTAGAGGGGCTGGAAGTCGCTTTTTCCAGGGGGAACTCATTGCAGGAAAGAGGTGTTGATCCTAGTAGGGGAAAAAAACCGGCGCACATTAGTAAGGAAACAAATTGGTTGATGGGACTCCTAAGGTGAGGGCAATGGTTGCAACCCGGGAAACCCCCACACCACTATCAAATTAACCCAACCCAGGTCGAAGTTAGAGGGTGGGTAACTATGATAGCGCAAAAAAAAAAAAAACAACAATCTTAAATAAAAAATTAAATAAAAAATAAATAATTAAAAACCCGAGTTTGAATCTGAAAATTGGACTTTTTTGTTTTTTCCATTCCCCTTGTAACATTAGGGGAAAGAACATGAACCCACAAGCCACCCCAGCTCCTCAGAATATGGGGTTTGGTCTGCTACGAACTATTGGGGCAGGGGTAGGTGTAGGGGAAATGGGGGGAGGGTGTAAAAGGGGGAAAAACAAATTCCCCCACCCCTTCAACACTGCCAAAACCTGTTTGGTCCTCATCCCACCCAGGTTATGGGGGGCCGGGGTAGGTTAGGGGCGATAGGGGTGGGGTTGGCAGGGTTAGGAAAGCAAGCAGCGCCGAGGGTCCCAGCAAGGCTGGGTGCTAATGTTTTTTAACCGGAAAGCTTTTTTAGGGGGACTAAATGGACACCTCGTTTTGTAAAAACCAAAATTTTGAAACCAAACAGGGCAACTTCCCCATTTACCCTTTCTTGTTGCTTGGAGTATTCCTTCTGGCATGACGGCCTAAAATGCAAAAAAAACTGGGGGGCTAAATTGTGGAATCCTCGTAAGAATTAAAAATAAAAATACTTTTTTATTTACCCAAATTAGCGGCTTTTAAAAACATTTAAAATTACGGAAAAACCAAAAATTAATAATAAACCTGGAGTACAAAAAAGCAATAAAGTTCCCTTTGGTGGGTGGGGGGGGGGGACCGTCCCCGAAAAGGGGAATTAACCGTTTTTAAACTGGGCCATTTCTCCTCTCCGTGAAAAAACCTAAGATTAAGTAAACACTTTCCCTAAAAAAATCTTCAAGGTGTCCGATTAAATTAACGCCATTTTAAATGGGTTTTCAAAAACAGCCTTTTAGAAAAACCCATTCTTTTTTATATGATGCATTTGAAAACCCATCTGAAATGTAAAAGGAGAACAAATTATTTGTATTATAATCCAAACCCTCCAGCATTCTTGAAAAGATAATTAAAATGGGAAAAAACGTATATACACAACTACACTACCACTTCTCTTTTCTTCCTTTTCAAAAAGGGTAACATTTTCCAAAGTCTTATGTTACTCTTTACCTTGCGGATGGGCTTTGGTTGTCCTCGAAACCCCTCTCCAAATGTATTGTTCTATTTACGGACAACAAGGTTAATTCAAAAGGTGGAGGGTGTCCCCTTTCTTTCTTTGGTGATTTCTTGGGTGTATTGTTAAGGCCCCCCATTTTACCACTCACCATGCTATGACTAAAAATGAACAAACCACCACACAAAAAAAAAAAAACAGGGGGGAAAACATGCCCTTTCGGGAAAATGGCCACATACTTAACCGAAGCGCGCTCATGGCTGGAAAAACCCCAATTCATGTTGGATCTTTCGAAAAGGTTTGTGCAAACCACGCATGGTTCCCAAATTGTCTGGGCGATTGTTGGTTTTTCATTTTCATTTCAGCAATCCTTCGAGGAAATCCAAGCGGTTGTTTTGTCACTAAGCCCCCTTCTTGTCTACTAAGCGGGAAAAAAAAGAAAGCTGAGATTCAACGATTCCACCACCCCACACTTTTGCATTTTAAGGAAAATTTTATAGTAAGGTTTAGGGGGAAATGCCCCATCCTTTATTAGGCCATGACAAGACTACTTCAAAACTAAACCACCCTTCCTCCCCCAAAATTGTTAACCTCCCTCCCAAAAAATTGCTGTATAGAATTTAAACAAGCGGCGTTTGGTTGTACACCCTCAAACCTCCCCCCCAAGGCCAATGTTTTAGGTTACACAGCTTCCCCACTGTCGGGGCCCAAAACCTCTCAAATTGTAATTTTGAAAAACGGATGTTTTCCAGTTTTGGGCCCTGCGGGGGCAAGGAACTTGTAGTTTCCAACAAGTCCTCGAAAAAAATAAACAAGACCAATGCCAAGTAAAAATAAAACAAAAAATTGGGAAGGGAATTGGCCCACCAAAACATTTCTTTTTACCCGTTTTAATGGAAAAAACAAGAAGGAATTATTTGTTTTTTCTGGGAATTTTTGCAAAGAAATTTTTGCTATTGGAAAAGAAATTTTCAACTGGAATGATTAGTTCTGAAAAACACTTGTTTTTTGAGATTTACCCACCTTTTTTTACCAGTTTGGTCATTAAGGGAATTTGAATAGAAATCCATTTCGTTGTGACCACTGCCGGAATTTTGCTTAAAAAACTAAAAAATTTCATTTAATTGGAGTTTAAATTTGCGTACGGAAAACCCGGTTTACCCCTTCATCAATGGCGATGGTTAAAAATAAAAATAAACCACTATATCTTGGAAAGGCTGTTTTGTTTGGGAAATAACACCCACCAAAAAACAGTTGTTGCACTTAGGGCAGTTTTTTTGAGCCAACCCCATGGTTGTTTATTGTGTGTGGCGGCACATTTTTTTTTTTTTTTGCGGTTTGATTTTAAAATAATTTCAATATTCATTTTTCAGGTTTTTTTCTCTTTCTTCCGTAAAAGGAAAACTGTTTACATTAAGGCCCAAATGTTCTGTCTGTACCGCTCTCACTCCGGGTCCGCCCACCTCAGCATTCATTAAAACTGCGGATGGGGGGGCCAAGAGGGCTTACAAATTGGTTATGTTGGATTTCATGTCCCCCACCCTTCCCAATTTCCATTTTCAAAACATTATCCAAAAAGTTTCAAAAAACCCATGTAGGCCTCAAATTAGGTTTTTAAATCTTTTAATTTGTGGAAAGGTTGGGCTCTAAAGGTAGCTATGGATCTTCGCCATTCTGGCCACCAAGCTAATAGGGTGGCAAAAAAAGGAAAGGTTTTTCCCCACCGGCCGGGGGGCCGGGTGGGGCCTAATTCTATTGGTTGCCTCACCACGTTCTGAAAAGTTTTCATGCCAGCAATTTTATTATGACTGTTACAAGAAAAACTCGATTGTGCCAAACGATAAGTTTTTTTTTTTTTTTTTTTTTTTTTCCGGAGGGTCAATTTAGTTTTAATTAATTTTCGTTTCTTTTGGCCTTCAAAGGTATTATTTGGGAGGGAAGAAACAAGCTACAATTTACTTAGTACCTTTGCCCCACCCATTCGCGTTAAAATGTTGTGTTGGTTTGGGGGTTGTTTTTATGGGGTTGGGGGGTTGGGGCGGGGGGAGGATATATTGGAAATTTTGAGTTCTCGCCCATTGATTAATAATAGGGTTTCTTAAGAACTTATTCTCGTAATAAGTCCAAATTGGACCGTCTATGGAGCCGTTCAATTTTTGTTTGGGGACTCGATCCCCACCACCACCCCCCACTCCCAGGTTTTAAAACAAATCTTGTCGAATCACAGAAAATCGGGATCCGTGGATTTCTTGGGTGAAACATTGCTCCAAAGGTTCCCCCCCTCTATAAACTTTCTGACGTTAATACTGGGCCAGTATATCTAAGGTTCTTTCATTGAAACCAGTAATTTTAATCGTTTATTGTATTTTTTTCCTTTTCTCTTCTGGTCAATGGAAAACTTGGACGGTTTCGAATTTTCATTCATCCGGCTTACATTTTTCAGGGGGGGACAGGTATCAATTGCCAAAGTTACGGAAGAAAAAATAAAAAAACCTTGAATTCGAAATCTTGAACATTCACCTATTTTCTACCATTGAAATGGGCAAATATTGTGGTTTAATTATTCATAAGCGGCTGTAGGGGCAATAAGGCTTGTTTAAAGTCCGCCTTTCCAGGGTGGCAGTCGCGATCGGTTATGGGCTTTGAACCCTGTCCTTCATAACCCGAATGGCCTTGGCTTTGTCTAGGTTTTCGATTCTCGGGTGGGCATCCCCATTTGAGGTTGTTGAGGGAGATGCGTATTTTCTGGGTGAATTGGAAGGTTTTTCACTTTCGGGGTCGACGTTGGTTTCGGAAAGGGTTTCACGTAAAAAAAGCCCGTGGTGTCCCGTTGCGTTGCAATAAAAACTAAACTCGTTCCCATGCAACGTGAAAAATATAAAAAAAAACCCGCCATTGTAAAAAAACAAACAAATAAAAAAACAAAACGCAGCTGTTTATTTTATTCATAAAACGGTTGGAAAAAATAAAACAATAACAACTGACAATCTCAGATTTGGGGACTTTGGCAGTCGGCGTTTCAGCCCACAACAAAAACGATCTTGGAATATGAGGAGGTTATTTTGAGATAAAAGAAAAAGGGCACCTATTTGTTGGTCGTGGGAATCATTCATAAAAGGGTTCTTTTGCCACCTTTCATTGGAAGAGGTGGGGCGGTATCTTTTATTTCAATCTTTAGTTTCCAACTTTCATTCCTTTGCTGAAGGTCCAAGAATTGTTTTTTCCATGTGGATTTTTTTTGTTGTTGCATGTGCTCTTTAGGGGGGGACGACTTTGCCACAATTTCCTTTCAACAATTACAAAGTGTAAGGTGAAAACCTCAATGGAAGGGTTGGGTTTGCGTTTATGGGAAACTAAGGCTGAGTAATTTTCCTAATAAACTAAACTAAAATAAAAACGTTAAACCAGGGTATAATCGGTATTACTTTTGTATTTGGAACCAGGTGGGTTGAAGGGAAATATGTTGCCCTTTTTCGTCAAGAAAAAAAAATAAAGGGAAGTAAAAAAATATTTCCGCATTCTTGTAAGGCGTCGCTTAATTTAAATTGTCGCTAGATTGGGGTCCTCAGTTTTTTGTAGGAATCACCGAAGTGTTCAGAATGCAAAATTAAAAATAAGGCTTAAGTTGAAAATCGGGTGTCAAATACTGGGCGAGTTTAGTGGGAACCCCAAGTGGTCGCCCATGGGGGACTGGGGGGGGGTCACCATGGCTGAAGTCATTAAAACCACCCCGCTTAACTGGGTAAATTTAAAAAAAACCTAAATTTTCGAGGCATAATACCCTGAGTCCTGGCCAAAATATTTTTAAATTATATTTTTTAATTAATTTTGTTTTAAATTGGTTTTGGTTTTTTGATATTTTTCAAAATAATCAGGTAATTTATAATATTTTTTTAAATGTTATTCTAAAAATTGTCAAATGGCTGTTTTTCAATTTCAATGTGGAAAATTTCCATTTTTTATATTTTAAAATTTTTGTAAGATTTTTAAATGGTGAATTGACTTGGGTAGAAATTGGTATGGAAGAAACTTCCGAAATCATTTCGTTTCTCTCGTTCAGTTAGTGGTGACTTTTTACTTCATTTTTTCAGTGGAAAATTGTAGTTTGTTTAAGGGAACTTCATTAGGGGAAAAGTTCCCAATTATTGATTTCAACTATTTCTTTTACACCCTTGCGTTGGGTCCATTTAAAAATTCATTAATGGAGCTTTAATTCCGTGCTTTCATTTCGAAGTGGAAAAGGCATAAATAACATAGATAACTGGGTTTAAATCCTTTTCCAAATTAAAAAAGGTAGTTGGCCCTTTCGTCGGTTGGAACAGCTGTTGATGGAACTTTCCATTTTTTTTAAATTTCTGGGTTTTCCAAAACACTGGGGGCGGGCGTATTCTTTGGTAATCCTTTGGTAATTTAATTAATAATAAATAAAATAATAAATAAATAATAATAAATAAACTAATTAATAATAACATAAATAATTCAACAAGTAAAAAGGGTTTAAACAAGGTGTAAAAACAAAACAAACAAGAAGGAGAGGAAAAAAACACCGCACAGTTTTTGCACTTATGGGGAAAATTCCAATCTGTTAAGGAGCGGAGGGTGGGCAGAATAGGAATTGGGGAAAACAAACAAAACAACGCTTAATATGAAAAGGAGATACGGTAAAAAGGAAAAAACGAAAAAGGGGTTTAAAACAGAATAGGGGCCGGAAAGGCAACCCACGGGGGGGGACAAAAAGAACCAACCTTAAGTAATGTTCTACATTTAAACCGCATGATGGTGGCCGTCCGACTGACCAGGCACTAAAACCCCCATTTTGGCTTTTGGGGGACCATGTGGATGGGGGGGGTGACGAGGGCCTCACACAGTTCCGCAAATTCGGCAAATTTTCAAGTTGCCCGGGGCACATTTGCAAGGGAGGCAACAAACGGGCCCCTCCTTAGCTCTGGGCTAACTTTCCGTTAATATTTGTTTATTATTTTCCTTCGTTGCAACAATCCAAACCCAAAAAATTTTCATATTTTCTTTTTCTTTTTCGCTTTTGTTCCCGATTCATGAAAGTTAAAACGTTTTCCCCAATTTCCGTTTTCCCGTTGCCAATTGATTTCCCGAAAAACTTGGGTTTTAAAAAAACTGGCCAATAAATTTTTTTGTTTTTGCTTTAATTCATCTGTTTCGTCACCATAAAAAAGTTTCCCAAAGAAATTGTAAAAAAATTTTTCCAAGTTATAGGGGGAAGATAACTTTTACTCATGCGTTTATATATAATTCATTAAAACCGGCAGGGAGGGGGCGTATTTTGGCTCTTTTTGTTTGGCGTAGGACAGTTTATACGCAGCGAGCGGAGAGGAAACAATTAATTTGATTAAGTCAAAATTCGTTTTTTTGTTTTTCTCTTCCAAAGCCCAAGGGCGAAGATCTTTGTCCCCCCCCCCCCTGGTTGGAATGGACGGGGGACCAAAATTTCATAAACCGATTTTAACAACAAACAATTTCTGGTTTTTTTTTCTTCCAAAAGGCCAACACTGGGAGGATCTTTTGTACAAAAAAATCGTTGATGACGGGGTAGTTTTTCGGGGAAACAACCGCTCCGTCATCGGCAAAAAACTCCTGATTCTGGGCTGATTGCCCGTTCAAAAAAAAAGAACAGGGAAGTCAAGGGGGGAGTCCCAAGAAGACCTCCTCAAGGGGGAAGATAATTTGTAGTTTTCTGCTTGAACAAACAGGAGTAATCAAATGATAAAGGGGGGGGACGTTATTTGGAGATCCTCGAGGGGGGGACCGGCTGTTTGGATGTCGTTGTGTTGCGCAAAGGTAGGCTTTTTGGGCTTTCTTGCCGGAGTTCTCCAGGGTTTTCTTAGGAGGTGGGTTTCCAGAACTGAACGGGGGGAACAACTTATCCTAGGGAAAATGTAAGTGAAAATTTCTCTCTTCTGTGATTCATAGGGTGACTTTCCTTAGGAACTTTTTTTGTTTTTGTTTTTACCTGGAGTTTGATTTAATTTTACTCAATTGGTAATTTCTTTGGCCAAAACTGGCTTAGAAATGGGATAATGATTCCAGGGCGGTTACTTGCATATTGAAAAATTTTGCCGTTTTTCTTGTTTTTTAGCGGACAAACTTTAGGATTTAAATAAGGCATTAAAAATTTTAGAACAGTGGATAAATAGCTTGAAACTTTTTTTTTTTTTTTTTTTTTTTTTTTTTGTTTTTTTTTTTTTTTTTTTTTGTTTTTTTTAAAAGGGTTTTCTCAGTTTTCCAACGGGGTTCCTTGACCGAACATTTTTTCCTCGTTATGTACCCTTAGTTTGGTAAAAACCTGTTCTTTAAAAAAAAGATTACAAGGATTTTAGTGGAAATTGCAGTTTTAAAGAATTGTTTTTCATAAATTTTTTTTGAAAGCTTAAAAAAGGAAAAAAAAAATTAAAGGTTTTTGAAAAAAAAAAAAAAATAAAGGGGGGAAAAAGCGTTGGAAAAAAAAAAAAAAAGCTTTTTTGTTCTATGGAATTTAAGGGTTTCTAATTCGAGGTGAAACACTAGGTTTCATTTAACCAAAAAAACCCAAAACCCTAAGAATTTTGGCAACTGCAGCTTTTGTAAAAAAACGTTTAGAATTCCTAAACATTTAAGTTCGCAATAAGGAACTATTGGAGAAAAAAAAAAAACTAAAACTCATTGTGTAACAAATTTTTTTTATTTTACTTAGGATTTTTAGAATAAGTGTAGAACTAGTTGCCTTACATTAAGGCCAGGGATTTGACTCGAAAGGTCGTAGGGGGGAAAGGCATTTACCTTTTGAAACTTAGGTTTTGTGATGCGGTTTAATTTTGGTAATGGGTATATTGATTACAGTTTCGCCTAGGACTTACAAACATAAAAAATTGGGCTTTTACTTTTGTTAAGGGAAGGGCTTTATATTGGGAGGGTTCAGGGCGATTCTGATGTATGGGGTGTTGCCGCCTTTTCTTTTAAAACGGGATTGTGACAGCATACCCAAAGTAGTTCAAAGTAGTTATTTTGTTTTTGTACCAAACCGTTGTCAGTTGCGGGAAACTTATTATGCCTTTTGGCAAAAGTTAAAAACTGTGACACGGGTTTGTGGTTGTGCCTCATCTGGCTTCTGGATTTTTTTGTTCAGTGGAAGGGTTTGGGGAAGCCTATGGCCCTAAAAAACACAAACTTTGGAACCCGCTGGTAACTAATTAAGGTTTTGCTAAACGTTGGAAATGTATCATGGTTATGGCTTGATTGGCCATTATTGGTTAGGGCCTATGATTTTTGGTTTTTTGCCTTGCGTAAAATAAACACTTGCGGACTTTTGACTTTTTCTGTCGTTGGAAAAAACGGTTGGTTTTTTAGCCGTTCTCCATGTATTAATGGTTGGTTTGTTTTTTCGTATTTACGTTGATCAGATAGGAAACGGGGATAACTGGTAAAAAAGATCCATTCCTTCCTTCTTCAACCTTTGTTGTTGGTTCCCAAGTGATAAAACGTTTATCTAGAAATGCTCTTTTTGTTATTAAAAACTAGGTCTATTTTATCTTTAAGTTGGTCAAACGGATTTTCTGAAAAATTTTCGGAAAGGATGTCAAGGTTCATACCAACTTTTTTTTATTTCTTCTTTTTAAAATGAAAATGGGGGGTTTTTTAAAAATTTGTTTTTCTATTCCCTTGTAGGTTTATCATTCCACCTTTCATTTACAGGACCTTAATAAAGTTTATTTTTTCATTCTTACTGCAGACGCTTGGAATAACCAAAACAAATAGAGGAACTTACTCCTTATTTTTCCCAGTTGTTTATAAGGAGTATCAGAAAAGTCATGTTGGGTTTTCTTTTAAAACCAGTTGGATTGGTATTTGTAGCGGGACAATTCTAGAGTTTTTTGGTTGGTTGAACTAAAATTCCCGCTAGGTCGCCTTGGTATAATATAATTGTTTTTCAAAAGCAGCCCAGGGACATTTTCCTTAAAAAAAACGTTGTGTGCAGAATTAGGGGACCCCACACGAAAAAAAATTTTCTTGTTTACAAAACAGGGAGTTGTTGTTGTTTTACCGGGAACACGAAACACTGGCTTCTTTCGTGCCGTTTAGTTTCATTAGTCGTAAAAATTCCTTTAATTTTTTGTTTTTTAGGTGGCAGATTATTGTTGTCTCTTAGGGGAAGTTGGGACTAAAAGCTACTAGTTACTTACCGTCGGTCAACTAAAGGGGCCCTACTTCGGTGGTGTGTTGGTGGTTGTATGGTTGGTTGTGGTAGGGGGGTGGAAAAAGCTTCGTAACTTAGTGAAAAACACTGAAAATCTCATGGGGGTCCAAAAACTGTCCAATCTACAAAAAGGGTAAATTTTCTTGGGGACCCAAATCCAACTTTCTGTTCCAAAAAATTAACGTTCGTCAAATATTTATAGTCTTGTTATATTTTTGGAACTGGAATTGAAAATCATAGGGAAATTTAGGGCCCAAAAGGTCCAAGTTACTGGGAACCTATGGAGGTTTTTCATTCAAGTAGCTTAGGAGGGGAAAATTGAACCAAGTAAAGAGGTTTGAAATGGTTGGCAAAAAAAACAGGGAGGGGAAAAACCCTTTCGCAGGTTTGGAAAAACAAGTGTTTTTATAGAGGAGGGGTGGCGGGAAAGGCAAGATGGAACATTTGAAGAATATGAAAGGAGATTTACAGGGTGAAAGGCAATCGAAAAAAAATTTTTATAGCTAGGGGCCGGAGGCACGCATGCCAAAGAACCTTAAAATAATTGTGCCTCTAAACCAGTTGACACCGGCATTTTGGGAGATGCCCACTGAGGGGCAGCTAAAAAACCTTACTAACGGGGTGTTGTTAATTAATTAAACTTATGTTCTTCCCTATTTTGTAGAGAGGAGGGTGGGGAGGAAATTTCATTTACGATAAAAAACCCTTTAAAAAAGGGGCAAAGGTTGGGTTATCAAAGGTAATTTTTGTGCAAATCTTGTAAAACTCCTACAGGGGTTTGTATAGTAGGAGTTCAACTTATAACCATTCTAATTAAATTGGAGGGGAGAAGCCCGTTCGCCCAAAACCTCAGTTGCCTTCATTTGCTGGGTTGCCCCACTGGTTTAAGGGGCATTAACTTAAGGCTTCTTTTGGCAGGCGCCGCCTTCGGGGGGGGCCCCTAGCTGCAAAACCCAACCCCTTTCGTTCCTTTTACTTAGGTTTAAACCCTTCCTTTCAGTATTTCTCTTCCTTTCCCCAATGCATTTTACTTTCCACCCCACCTTAAAAACAAAATTGTTTTCCATAAGTTTGGCAAAACTTGCGAGGGTTTTCCCCCTCCTGTTAAACCCACCGAGGTGGTTCCTGCATTAGGGTCCCACAAGTGGCTTGGCCATTTGGCCAAAATTAATTCCCATATTCAATTTCAATTTTTCAAAGGGGAAACCTTCAGTTTGGGGGGGACTTTCGAAAAATAAGCAAGTATAACAAACAGGTTGTTAAAGAAAAACGGTATAAACCAGGGGAATTAAACCTCTGAAGGGTAGGGAATGGACTGGTAAACCAAAAATTGGTGAATGTTTAAAAAAACCAATAAACTTTGAACAGTGGAATTTGGTGATTGTTTCCGGCCAGTTATTTTTTGTTCAAAATTAAACCCCAATGGGGGGAAATGCTGTTGATCCTAATTCACACCGGTGTTCTTTGCTTATCAGGATAGCAGACCAATTACCCACGGGAATGGCGACTTCGGCTTTTCAGATAGTCACGAAAAAAGTTCTTACTGAAACGGGAGTTATTTATTGTTCGATAAAAAATTTAAGGAATTGAAAGAGGTAAAAAACGAGTAAAAAAGTAAACGGAGGCTTTAGGTTTTGCTTATGCTTATAATAGGGAAAATATCGTTTTTTCATAAATTACTTAAATTTGGTATAATTGAAAAAAATTCCGGAAGCAACTGGGGGAAGGGTCATCATATTCATTAAACCTTTTTTTCTTTTTGTTTCCTTTTTTTTTCTTTTTTTTGAAAGAATGCAAAGTTCCCTCCTGCCTTCCCAAACAACTGTCGGCCTTGCCTTTGGTACGGTGGTAAAATTCATTCACCCATACAATCAATGTGAAAAAAAGAGGGCAAAAAATGCGGGTATTTCTCCACGTTTAAACAAAGTGGAGAAATTCTAACCCGCATTTTTTAACAAATAAAGGGGGGCTGCACAAAATATTTGAAAAATTTTTATTTTTCACTCCGATTAAAAAAAATTCACCTTTTCAATATGGGTGGTAGTTAGTAACTGGTAACAAAAAAACAAAAAAATTTTTCCTTCTCAAATAGATGTTTGTTATTTCTCGTCCTCCTTTCGAGTTTCGTGCCGTCATTTGAGTGATTGCCACCAATAATCCGGATACTGTAAAAAAAAACCCGTCGAGTGCTTTAAATTTTCCCTCCAAAGAAAAAAAACTTTATAATTATACATTCATTCATTTTAAATTTTTTTACTACTTATTTTTCCCCTTCAAATCGTTTGCCTAAAAAAAACAAAAAAAAAGTGAGGGCTTTTTTCTAATAAGTAACAACGACCACTGAACTTTTTGATTGCAAATGAATTACCAGGGAATCCAGAGGGGAAGGGGGGATGTCGGGAGGTTGAGTTGATTGTGCGTTTTTCCTATTAAATTTCTACCAATAGAATGAAAACCTCAGTCTTTTCCACTTTTGCTTTCACCGTTTTTAATTCAATCTATCCGGCCCGCTTGTGTTTATATGTAGAATATGGTTCAGGGGGAAAAAAAAAAAAAAATTTTTTTTTTTTCTTTCACTAATTTCCTTGGTGTAAACATTATTTAATGGGCCTTCTTGGGGGTATGGGGACAGCGCAACCTTTTTTTTTTTTTTTTTTTTTTTTTTTTTGTTTTTTTGTTTTTTTGCCCTTTCAAATTGCTTGGTTTATTTTAATTTGAAAGTGGGCCAGTAATTGGTTCAAAGTTAACACTATTAGAATGGGACTCCAACCAATGCCAAGTTAAATCCTTTTGACTTTTAAACTTGCATTGAATCTGAATTTTGGAAATTTGTATAAAAACTGTCTATGGGGCCCCCTTCTTAAATGCAGGCTGTTGAAAATAAAAAAATAAAGCAATTACTAATAATTTATTTTAATCCCAATTCTTGACATTTCAAACAATCCAGCTGCAGTTTTGCCAGGGTTCACGATTTAAATAAACCCCCCCCCAACCAACCCCCCCAACCATTAGGGTTTATTTCCGAAGGGAAACTACTCAAGGGGGACCAGGGGAAAGTACCTTTTTTTTCCATTTGGGAGTAGAATTGAAAAAAACCCTATTAAAACAAAATTCCATTCTCTTTTCAACTAAATCCCCCTATAGTTTTTTTTTTTTATTTCTCCGTGGCTTGCTTTGCGATGGGAAAACTAAAACTTACGTTCACTTCAAAAAGGGGCTGGAATTGTTGGCCCAGTTCATTCAGTGTTTAAAAAAAAGACCTTCAAACACGAAAAATGTTTTGCATTGTTCCCAATAAATTACAAAAGGTGTTTTTTAGGGTGCCAAAAATAAATGGTAACCCGTTTTGTATAAGAAAGGGCCACAAATATTTGGTATAATTCTCATATGTTACTATTTTCCGCGGTTGGGGCCTATAGGGGGGGGACTATGGGGGCGAGGTTGGCGGTTTTCTATGGCAGGTTTTCTACCCCTCTCATGAACAAGGGGAAACTTTTTTAACAAGTGAATATTTATTGTCGGGGGACGACTGTTAATTAACCCCCAAGGGGGCCAGTACTAAACACGGCGAAATACATTGGACGCCCCAATCCCTAGTGGATGTCGTATCCGCGGTTACGTTCCTTGCAGTCCGTGCGGAACTATTCTTTAGAATTACCCAATATTTTGCTTAAATGCTTGAGGAAAATATAAGGAGCCTGAGAAAAAAATAAAAAAACAAAACTACAGAAGCCACGTCAGGAATGTGAGAGAGCAGCTGCTTAGGTTGTGATGGATACTGAAGATTGGGAAAAATATATAGCCCCTATAATGTCTTGACTGAGCCAAAAGTTACATTTTTGTAAACCACCTAAGCATTGGATGTAGGAAGCAGTTCGTTACTGTGCATTGTTGCTGTACAGCTCTACTGCCTAGTAGATGTAAATAGGAAGTTTTTGTAGTCTAGAATAACGTTAACGAGCCTTCGCGTCCGTAGGCGAGTTAAGGCGTATTGTAGTGTTGTTCGTAGTTGACCTTTGAAAATATATCGTAAGAGGATTATGGCTCTTTAAATTCAACATGTGATATTTCAGCAATAAAGGATGCGTTCCAGGGAACTGACTCGTTAGTTGAAATGCTTGTTAACATCCAAATTTAGTAACTATTCAACGTATGTTTTCATGCCTTTAGGAAAATAAAATGACAAGAGTTTGTAACTTGTTTTCCTTGCTTTGTATTATTACTAGGTGGGTATTTTAGACTATGTAAAAAAAGGTTAGGTTCTTTTAATAGCCAAAATGGATATCGGCTGTTTGAAGCTGCGTAGCCTTTAGCCCTCAGGGTCAAACTAGTCATCGAAACATTGTCACCTTTTATTTCAACTGATAGACCTTAAATTCCTTCACCAGAAGCGTTCCCTTTTATCAGTGTATCTTTTAGAACTGCCTGCAGCTTATTGCATCATGTTATGTATTGTAGATAATGAAGTTTAAGAAAATCTGCTGACTGTAATGTAGTATTGTCAGCGTTGTTATTGCACTTTTGCAACTGAAACCTGACAATTATTAGTAATATTAACCCTCATATGGTCTTACTGTCGTTCTATTATGAATATTTCTACTCAATGACTTAAATGCAAGCGGTATGCTACAATAGTTTTAATGTCAGTCATTAGCTCCATGTTGCTGCAAGCAGTGTGCTAATTGGTTTTAATGGCAGTCATTAGCATCATTGTCGCTGGTATCATCAACACAGTAAATCCTGCTAATATGTCAGACTGTCATGCTAGAGGTATTATTGCTTTTAATTGTCAGATGCAGACAGTCATTGAGCCCTTAACCTTTGCTGGGTATGCTGTTCCCTGTCAGGTCTTCGCTTGAAGATGGGTATATCGGTTTTAATTAGTTTCTGTTCTATAGAAATGAATTTTAATCATTTGTGAAATGCACAAGAGCTTTGTTTTTTTCTAAGTCTAATTTGGGTTACAAAACTTAATTTCCTTATGTCAATTTGATTTTTGCAGGATTAGAGAATTATCTTCAACCATTTTTGTAAGGACAAAAAGTGGTGTGAATCTAGAGCAATGGAACTAATCTTGATGCCAGGAATACGACCCAGCATCGTGATCGAGAGTGAGTTGGGTGTTATTCAAGAAATTTGATCCAGGTGAGCCCAGGAACTCACGATGTTGTAAAATGTTGGATTCAAATCCATTTAAAACTCGTGTAAGTTATTACAGTATAGGCATTAAACAGTTGGACCTAAGACCATTGAATGAATCGTTTAAACTTTAACCATTTGCTGTGGTCAGTCCAGTATCCAGAAAATTTGGCAATTGGGCTTTTAAAAGCAGAGATACATAGGAAAAAATATTAAATATCTTTCACGTTTTACAAGTAGTACTACTAAAGAATAGGAAAGACAGTCCACGGAAGCCATTTGAAAAAATTTAATGCACCAATTTATATACAAGCGTTCGTACTTGATATGTTCCTACCATACAGTTTTATTGTGGTCTTGCTTCGCTGAATTTTAAAGACTTATTTCACCACTTGTTTTCGAGCATTAGAGGTTTACTTGGATGGCTAGGTACTGTGTATTTATAAATGCAAAAGATTACAAAGTAGTACAGATATGTATATAGGCAAGTGGAAAAAGCTGTAGGATAGATTCTACAACAAGGCAGGATTTATTAGTTTTTCTTGGCTGAAGTACAATACCAATGTTAAGGGAGTTTGGATTTTGACAAATGGATGTGGCAGTTTAAAATCAGACTGTGGGAGATTCCTTGTATAATGAGTATTGTAATTCATTTATATTCTTTGGTTAGAGCTATGAACAGTAGTAATTTTGGAACATTCTTTTGTGATTATACATTAAATTTGTCACTGAGATATAGAGTAATGAGCTAAAATCATAAGTTTCGACTTGGGTTCCTGACGACAATGAAGTTTAGACTGCATATCTATTTTGGTAGTTTTAACAGGAAGGTATTTTAGCACTTCAGTTATGGAGAAGATGATGATGTGTGCATTTTCGACAACGTTCTCAGGGTGTGCTTGAGAGAGAGAGAGAGAGAGAGAGAGAGAGACGAGAGAGAGAGAGAATGATGAATGGGTAGTTGCTGATGTGAACTGCTTGTTTGGCTCGTGAGTGGCTTGGTCGCCGATCATTCGGAGGCAGTCAATGAAGGCATTCGTAGTGAAAGGTAGTCAGTCAGTGCAGTTTTTTTTTTTTTTTTTTTTTTTTTTTTTTTTTTTTTTTTTTTTTTTTTTTTGTTTTTTTTTTTTTTTTTTTTTTTTTTTTTTTTTTTTTTTTTTTTCTTCGCATAAGTGTTGGTGCTTGATTGGTGTGATTTTATTTATTTTTATTTTTTGTGTGTGAGTTGGTGTGTAGTCTTTGGTGCTTGTTTGTATATATGCTTGCGAGTTGGTGTGTAGTCTGGGTGCTTGGTTTGGTTTTTTTTATTGTTTGTATTTGGCGGTTTGTTGGTGACAGTTGGTTTTGGTGTTTGGCGGCTTGTTAGTGGCGGACGAGTTTTTTTTTTCGACGGCCATACCGTTTTGAAGGCACAACTTCTCGCCCTGATTGTGTCAAGTTTCCTCGTGAGTAAATGTGTTTGAGACTGTTTTTTGCCTTGCTGAGCCCAGTGTTAGTAATTAATGTAACGTAAAGGGGAAAGAGTGACTGGGGGGAAATATGTAAGCCAGGAGTGGATAACGTAAACGTGGGGAGGTCTTAATTGCTTTTGTTTTTAGCTCGTGATCCCGCCACACAGTCTTTTAACAGTTATAAATATAAGTAGAATTCAGTTACTCAATGTAGCATTGACCTTTTAACTATTTCTACAGGTACAGTACATGATACAAATGGCAGAAACTCCTAGGTTGCATGGCCCTCAAAATATTCATCTGAGCTACTTACTCTAAAGAACTTGCAACTAATATATATTGCAAAGCACATCTGGTTATTGACAGAACGGGGACGAAATCTGCATCTTTAATTACTGCTGTGGTTTACATCTGGAGAATATTTATGCCATAGAATTTTAATGCCCTTGAGCATATATTAGTACAGTACGTAATGTGTATATCACAAATATTTAAGGTTTGGTGGCAAGAGCTGGGTCTCTTCCATTTTAAAGATAAGTAAGTACCACAATGGATGATTTAAAGGCCAAGGGGCAAGATCACCACCAACTGAGTAGTAACACAGAGAATAACACTCAAGAGGATAATGGAAAATACTATTTATTTTGAAAAGTTAACCATAGCCTAATGAAACCCCCACAAAAGAAACTGGATAAGGTAGTAACCACCCAAAAATGACTTGTATGATTAATAAAGGAAAAATAGTAAAATATATTACTAGGAATCTAATATCTAAAAAATAAATCACAATCTTCAAGTACATGATCAGTAAGGAAATTCAGGTGGAGCTTGTTAGCAACACATATAACGTATTGGTAACTTAACTTTTAAATTTGTTTAGATTAACATATTTTAGATAAAAAAGTAGTACCTGGATTCACACCAAAATACATTATAGTAATTTGTAAACTGTAGTTTTAACTAACTTTAAAATCATATTGTAAATATAGTGTTGCTTTTATATGTCAGCATATTCAGGTATTGTCAGAGAATTTGTTGGAATTCCTACATAACTAAACAAAATACAATAATTACCATTAGGAACTTTGTTCTGGGATTTTATTTTGTCAATTTTTATAAAATCTTGCTGTGAAATCAAATGAATCTGTATGAATCACTTATTGGAAATTCAAAGAAATCTACATTGTAAAATTCTAATTTTAAATGATTTGATGCGGGTGATTTATAGAGAAATGATTTGATAGTGATTTGTGGAGTTACAAGAATTTGAAAGGATAATACGTACTTTTATAAGAGGAAAATACTTTAATGATCAGATAGTATCCACAAAAAATACTTGGAAATTAATTACCAAGTGCCTTGAACATTTCAACTTGAATACTGTATTAACTTTGCAACAATGAAAATCCACAGTTTATTGAATAATTTTATTAATATTAAACAACAAAATAGACATAAAAGTTAGTGTAATTCTTGTATTTCAGTTTATGTATACTATTTTTACGTCATGCACCCAAGCCTACTGTGAAATCACATCTCTGAAGGATTAAGTGATTTGTTTAGTTATATTTAAGTAGTTTAATTAGTTTTTCAGTACTCAGTAATATATTACGTGGTTTAATAATAAATCGGGTTTAACTTCATGGTGTATGTAATGAAGTTGAAAGGTTCCCTGTTTATTCTGTAGACGAGTTTATGAAACATAAAAACCCAAAAAAAATTAATCTGAGATTAATTTTCTTTAGAAGCATGATGTAATGGATAGCACAGAATTGTTTTCATTAGATGCCGTTGCAAAGTTCATCTAATCAGTCTTGAAATACTAACATATTACAAAACCAAATTAATCCTACAAATGAATTCTCTTCAGTTTAAATTATTTGAAGCTACGTTTCTTATGAATATGCCTGCTTAGATATGTTGTGCATGTAGTACAATTATTCTCGTGTTAGAATATTAAAGTACTGGAGAATATTAAAGTTAACGGGTGGCAGATAAGGGATGACAAAAATGGCATTGAAAAATTTTTATATATGTAGTCTATACATACTTACTTAGTAACTACTGTGCATTTCAGGGCCGTGTGTAATAGGTTTTCGTTGATAAAATCTTTCCAAAGCATCGGATATGGATCATATTTTGGAAATTACTATTTGAAGCCCCGGCCTAATTGGCAAAAATATGCACTGTCGTCTAATGTTGACAATTAAGGCACTTATCGGAGTAAATCACAGAAATTTCAAGGAAACTTAGCTAAATTAGTAAGCACCCAGAGGGAGGCTAGTGAAACGTCATTACTGAAGGGCCCTCCCACTCATTTATACTGTAGTATGACGTCCTTTACTAGACACCCGCCTATACTTTAGGAATGAAGACTCTGATATGGTATAGTAGTAATAGTAGTAGTGTATGGGATTCTTGTTTGTTTCACACACAAAAACGCCTACCCTACTCTCTCTCTCATCTCTCCGATGAATCATGAGTTTTAAGTAAAGTACAATAAAGGAATGGGAATAAAATGAGTATCAATTCTGTAATACAGTTCCTTAACGCAATTCACGTTTCCTTAAACTTGAAATATGCACCAAGTCTTACACACACACACACACACTGTGAAAACCAATGTTACCCTTGAGTTTCTGTAAATTCATTTTGTCTGAAAAGTTCCGTTTCACGTGTACCTGGTTAGTCCTGCTAAATGAATGTAACATAACGCAAATGTTGTCTAACCTTAACTTCCGTAATGCATGATCAGTCCCATAATAAATCCTAAGTATTTAGTATATCACACAACTCTCCATTTCTCCATTGATTATTCTGTGCTTGAAACTGACACTAGTGTTGTTGTAGGGTTGTTGAGTGGGTTATCATGAACCTATGTATTCAAGGTTTTATCTATGTTTTATTTTTTTTATGAATTTGAAGTTAAACACTGCAAAATCACGCAAAACGAAAGCAGTCTAGCCGCCACGAGGACAATTTGCTAGGCTTGCTATAGGTGAAACAGCAGTCACGTATAACCTGGCTTTGCCCTGTCGTCGG
Source organism: Macrobrachium nipponense (assembly GCF_015104395.2). NCBI lineage: Eukaryota > Metazoa > Arthropoda > Malacostraca > Decapoda > Palaemonidae > Macrobrachium > Macrobrachium nipponense. Next base: position 22,859,342 of record NC_061097.1, read on the forward strand.
CGACTCGGCGATGTTTAGCTATTATGCAAGGTTACCAGGTATATCGGGCCAAAATGTCTTACCAAACCCCTCTTAACTATCGTATTTTCATTTCAATATGATTGTGTATCACCAATTCCAAAAGTTTTGCGTAAACTGATCAAGAAAATGTAAATAGAAATTGGGTTATAATGCTATGTATTCCTATAGTCAACGTAAAATTGTACAATGAAAATAGTAATATTGCAATATGTATATTTACCTAATTCGTTTGCTATA
>NC_061097.1:22864599-22874599 GCF_015104395.2 Macrobrachium nipponense
CGAACCAACTGTAAATGTCACCTTCACATCCAGCGCCTTCCTCTGACATCTCTTTACTAAGACACAATTTGACCAACGCTACGTAACCCATTTCTTGTTCTCCAGTCTGCCAACGCGAAATCAGAGGAATTTATTTCTGGTGATATAAATTCATTCCTCGATGTGGTTTCGGATCCCACGGTAAGCTGTAGGTCCCGTTGCTAGATAAACCAGTTGGTTCCTAGCCACGTAAAAAAAAATCTAATCTTTCGGGCCAGCCCTAGGAGAGCTATTAATCAGCTCAGTGGTCTGATTAAAGTAAGATATACTTACTTTTTCCAAGTCGTAAGAACATCATTCTCTTGAACTATCTAATTCTAACAAATAAGTCCCAACAAACCTATTGAATTTCATTCAATCAATCAAAATAGTGAAAAAGAAACCCACAAAATCACTGTATAATTTGTTTACTTTCAAGTATTTACTTATTATTTTACTAAACACTCGAGTACTTTCTGGCCCTGAAAGTACTCGAGTGTTGAGTAAAATAATATGTAAATAATTACAAGTAAACAAAGTTATACACAGTTATTTTGTGGGTCTTTTTCTTTTTCAATCTTCAGAGGAACACTGAAAGAAGTTTTTGTTTGGTTCAATCAAAATAGTCCTGACGTGTTTAATCCTGATATTGCTTTCAACTTCACGAATTCTAAGCTACACCCTTAAACCTTTCTTCATTCAATGAAGGCAAAAAGGCAATCATTCTTTACAGCCCAGAAATGTGCTTATTTTAGGCGATATTCTTATTGTTCCTCTATAGTTTCAGTGCTTCGAGCTGACACTAATTAAGTGACACTCTTTCCTTTGTTCCCAAAGTCTTGTTGACACTGCCCCACCCGCATAAAACACTGCCCACTTTTAAAACTAAGTTTACTTCCCTGAACAAACTTAGCCTGCCTTTCTTTTCATCTTCACCATACGTGTACACACAAAGATCCTCCGAAAGAATCTTCTTTTTTTTTTTTTTTTTTTTTTTTTTTTTTTTTCTCCAATTATTTTAAGAAAGCTAAACAGATTTCGAATTAAAGTTTTTATTCCTTTTGGGGGGGTCCTAACATCTAGGAAGGGTTGTTCTATCTTGGTAGTTCCACAATAATTCATATTAAGGCATTCCTCTGTCTTCTAGACCAATGCGCATTTCGAATTACAAATGAATATGGTAACACAAGGCTTTTTATTTTCCATCAGCTTCCATGAACCTGTCATGACATGTTATATCAGTAGTGGTTTTCACGTGAATAATAATAATAATAATAATAATAATAATAATAATAATAATAATAATAATAATATTAATAGACGAGAGGTATGTGTAAGTACACCTATTTAAAGATAAATCTGTATAGATTCCCGAAAGCTCTCTGTACAAATCCAGTATTAAATATATATGCTTATACATAACTGTGGATTTATTTCTCCATTTCAAGACTCGCACTACTATAAGTACTTAACTTAATAATAATAATAATAATAATAATAATAATAATAATAATAATAATAATAATAATAATAATAATAATAATAATAATAATTCACGACTATAAATAAAAACCTCTCGTATTTATACGTATGCTTATAACATGTGCAAGCAAGCGCTACAAAAACACTTGGCAGTTTAATGTTTTAAAATAATGATCCAAATACGTTTAAGTGTGTAGTTTTAAATTAATTATCCAAAATCTAGTCAGTGTAATGTTTTTAAATAATTATCCAAACACTTGTCAGTGTATAATGATTTTAAATAATTATCGAAACACTTGTCAGTGTGTATTGTTTTAAAAACAATTATCGATACACTTGCTAGTGTGTTAATTTTGTAAAACAATTATCCAAACATCTTGTCAGTGTGTAGTTTGAAATTTAATTATCCCAACTCTTGTCAGTGTGTAATGTTTTAAAAACAATTATTCAAACACTTGTCAGTGTGTAATGTCTTAAAATAATTATGCTGGAATGAATTTCCCTTACCTGGGAATTAATAATGTCCAGTTTCCCTGCAGCACTGAACAGGATATTGTCCATTAATATTAATGTCATTGGTTTTATACTCATGATTTATTCTCTCTAGATGTCTGGATTCCTTATCATAGCTATTGGTCTTCACTACTCAACAGTCGCTCCGAGGCGACTGTTTACTTAATGATCATGTGTTTTAAGTGCACGTGTATATGTGTGGGTGGGTATTTATGCTCGCCTTGTCATACTTATCAGATAGGTTTAAAGTAATTTTCCGTGTGTGTGTGTGTGTGTTTGGGGAGGATTGGATTGGGGCTGACTTGACGAGACGAAGAGATTCTGTCGACTAACATATCGGAGAGAGAGAGAGAGAGAGAGAGAGAGAGAGAGGAGAGAGAGAGAGAGAGAGAAGAGAGAGATAAGAGATCTCGAGCCGGAAGAAAAAGTTTTTTTCATTCTTTTTCTTTAACATCCTACGGGTACGAGTATATACAACCTATTAAAAGGTCACTAAATAAAGGAAATGTACTGTGAGCTTGACGAAAGAAGAAAAGTGAGTTCCGTTTCGTGTTAAGATACATTCCTAAGATATCAAAATATATAGGTAGAGATAGAAGCTTTTCTTATTAAGAATTGATATACGTTTTAGCTGTAAAAAAATATCAAATTAGTACCGCAGAAGAAAGTATTGATGGCAGTTAATAAATAAAAAAGGTCATGTAATTCATGTAAACTTTTTACATCGCAAATAAAATCACATAGAATATTAGGACTGCACAAAAGGGCGAGCTTTCCCTGTAAAATTATGTATTCACAAATTACGCAAAATCTTTCATATTACAATAAATGAGCACTGAAAAAAATTTTTTTTATTGTGAAAGAGTCTTATATATTATGATTTCTGTTGATGAAATCATGAATTAAATAGTAGCTGCAAATTACTTTTTTCCAATGAGAAAATGGACGAAAGTTTAGAATTTCCATCTATAAGCACCACTAATAATATAATAATAATAATAATAATAATAATAAAAAGTACAGATAAATTTTTCATGTTATTTCAATTTGAATTTTCAAGAATAAACTGAATAAATACTAAACGTTTTGAATTTTAGCTGAGCAAATCTACCCAACGACGCACAATTGATTCTATTCCACAGTGGAATCACACAGCCTTGAGCCGCGAGCGCTGACAACCTTCTGTAAGATCTTTCGCTATAACTTTTCTTTCCTCAAGGAAACAAAAATAAATAAGTAAAATTTCAGTCGTTTCCACTTCAGAGTTCTCTCTCTCTCTTCTCTCTCTCTCTCTCTCTCTCTCTCTCTCTCTCTTCCATGTACCTCTTCGATGTCTCCCGTTTCTCCTGAACATTTAAAAGGGCGTGTTACGTTTCCAAAGTCACTGTACTGTGAAATACGTAAACGGCGCTACGTGGGCGCGAAAAAAATTTCCAATGTTATTTGCTAGTTACTAGTATAATTCAGAATGTTCTTAACTCATTTTAATATCTATATATATATATATATATATATATATATATATGTGTGTGTGTGTGTGTGTGTGTGTGTGTGTGTGTGTATATGTATGTATATGTATATGTATATGTATGTATATATATATATATATATATATATATATATATATATATATATTAAAATGAGTTAAGAACATTCTGAATTATACTAGTACCTAGCAAATAAATTGGGAAATTTTTTGCGCCCACGTAGCGCCGTGAAATTACGTAATTTCATATGTATTTATATATGTATATATATACATATGTATATATATAATATATACATATATATATATATATATATATATATATATATATATGTATATACATATTTTACTGTCGTTATGTCGACGACACTTTTATCTTATTTAAAGATAAATATAAAGCCGACTTATTTTTTTTACACAATGCTAATTCGGCCCACCTGAATATAAAATTCACAATTGATTACGAGAAAGATATCAAACTTGCTTTTTTGGATTATAGAAGTGTCTTCGTTAATGAATTTCAGGATTTTACACGTCGATTTTACAGAAAAAAAGAATGACGTTCACAGGTTTGGGCCAAATTTTCTAAATTTCCTATAGTTTCTGTAATTTTCAATTTTAAAATTAAAAACTTCTTTTTTCTTTTTACTCTTTTCCACAGGGCTTTTTTTCCCTTTCTTCTGGATGGTCTGAAATTCCACAATGAGGTCACCCTTTTTTAAAGAAATATTTACTGATAACTGTTATCCCAGTAAGTTTATTTGTATAAATGCCTTCACAAATTTTATGAATATTGAAACTTTTATTCCTAGCAAATCCTGATTCAAAGAACTGTTACCTAAGATGCCGTTTCTATTGGCCAGGTTTCCTTTTTTAAATCAATTCGAAATTCTATGTCAAAAAAAGATGCAACAGACTTATTAGAAAACTTACTTGTCCGGACCTAAAATAAAATGTCAGCTGATCCCAACAAACCCAAAAACATTGACAATTGGCATTTTTTTTTTCTTTTTTTTCAATTTTTTAAATATAAAGGACAGGTTTAAAACCCTCTCTTGGCATCTTAATATTGTCTATTTATATACTTATGTCCATAGATTGTGATTTTCTAAGGAAAAATATATCGGCCAGGCCTCAAGAAGACTTTCTTAACGGTCCGAACAGATTGCCATAGGGGGGTGACGCTTCCGCACAGGTAGTTCAAATTTATCATCTCCTGGAATTTTCCAGCATCCGTGAACCACACAAAGAAATGCAGAGTCAATTATTGGAATATAAAAAACATTTTAATACTCCTTTCAAAAGCGTCTTCGAATCGCTCTTTATAAAAGAACGAATTGTTCCAAAACTGAACAACCCAAACTGCCTCCACCCCTTGTTAAACCTGGCGTAAACAACAGCGATGCCTTCGCGTGTTTTGTTTTTGGTTTTTTAGTCAACCTCGTCTTCCCTTCCTCCTACTGGAAATGGTACTTGCGTTTAGTTTGGTGGTTCTTTTAATTATGCTTTAAGTTACTGTAATAGTATGTTTTTTATATGAGTAATTATTTTAATTTTTTCTTATTTTTTATTGTAATTTTGTTTAAAATTTTCAGCTTGAAAATGGGGCTGGTTCCCTGAATGAAACGTTTGCATTTAAAAAGAAACGCCCCATATGAAAAAACTGATGTCCCTCAATTTTAAAACCCTTAGCCGCTAGTATAGGATATATAATATATATATATATTATATATATATATATTATTAACTTATATTGAACCATTCTATAGTTATATATATTAATTAATAGTTATATATACATATGTATATATATACATATATATTATTATATGTATATAATATTATATATAGCATGTATATCTATACATATATATACTATAGATATATATATATAATATCTATTATATTAATATATATTTTCTTTATACTGATATTTATTTATTATAATATATCTTACAATAATACTATATAAGAGAATATCACAGGAAAACAATAGCAAGAAAGTCAGTACCAAAGCGCTTTAGACTTTTATTCAGGCTATTTGCCTTGTCGACCACTGCCTGCTTATCCATTTTCTTGGTGGTATTCGCTTTATTAATAATGAAGTCACAATGTATCTTACTGTGATCTTTTTAAGGCATTAATGTATACAATACATACACCATACATACATACATACAATATATAATATATATATATATATATCATATGTATATATATATATATCTATAATATCTCTGATAGTATTATTATTATATAAGTAATAGTATATAATATATATCACATAGAATTATTTATATATATATATATTCTATATATATTATATATATTACAATAGTACTATATATATATATATATAATATATCATATATAAATCTAAATATAATTATATATAGATTAATATCTATGTATATAAAACTATATATATCATATATATACTATATATATATATATCATATATAATTTCTGTATATTTTGTGTATGTAGTATGTATGTCTGCTGCACATTATTTGTTTTTATTTGACTTTTTTTGCTTTTTGTTCTCTTCTTGGTGCGGCATTTTTTTTATTAGAAACCCGGTTTTTATTGCTTTTGGTATCTTCCTTTTATCCTTACGTAAAAAACTTACTGGACAAAACGTACTTTTCCTTTGAAAAGATGACATCTGCATTAATCAGGAAGCTTTGATCCCATGGAGGACCATAAACGTGTAGGCAGTAAAAAACATCATTAATTGTCCTATTTAAACCTTTCTTTGACTCAGATTAGTTTGGCATTTGGCTGGAGGAGAAGTTTGTGCAAAGTTATAGAAGATTTTGTCCCAGAGCCCATAGGGGAAAACTAACTTACCATTACTCCCCGAAAGTTAAATAATTAATTTGTTGTGTTTGTTTTGTGTGTAGTCAGAGGAGAGAGGTAGAGAGATTGGAAGTGATGATTTGAGAGAAACGATAGAGAGCGGGGGGGGGGGAGAGATGAGAGAGAGAGAGAGAGCGGAGAGTAGAGAGAGGCAGAAGAGAACATGTTGGCTGAATAATGAAGCCAACAATATTTTGTCAAGAGAAGACAGAAAGGGGTTTTTATTCGTATATTCTCGTTGTAGATTGGTCCACATTCCGTGCCCCTTCAAGTTTTTATATTTTCATGGACTATATTATATATGTATGTAATTGTATGTTATGTTTTATTGTATTATGTATAACATCATCATGCCTTAAATCAAAGATCACAGTAATATCAATTGTGACTTCATTATATAAGCGAATACCAAACAGGAAAATGATAAGCCCAAAATAAATTAATTCAATTTATAGTTTCAATGAATTATTATTCTCCATAAGATTTGGACTTGAATTTCCATGACAGATATATAGTTATATATCTTATATATATATATATATATTATATATATATATAGTATCTATATATAATATATATACACACAGTATATACTATATTATCTGTCATGGAATTCAAGTCCAAATCCTTATTGGAGAATAATATTATCATTGAAACAACTATAAAATTGAATTTAAAAACATTCAATTTTCCATCATTAACCTATTATGTCAAAAGAGCATATATGGATACAGCTAGAATGGAACTTTGCAGCATAAGTTACGTATGGGAAAAATTAAATGCTTTACATTGAATGCTTTTAAGCTTAAGCCGATTGGCAGAATTCATTTTGAAAGTAAGTACACGGTGCAATGCAAATATGGCAAGGAACGTTATATTTCACTTCAAGGGAAAATGGCAACTTAATTAAACTTGAAACACTGAAAGAACAAAAAAAATACTCGTAAATATGAAAGAAGTTTGCGGGGAAAAATCGAAAAAGAAAAAACTTCTCCCCATGTTTTGTTCTTTCGCTTCGCAATTCATCATTTCATTTGGGAAATAAAGTTTTTTAAACTTATTTGCATTTGTATTTTCTCAAATTTTTTCTATGTTTAATAGCCAATTTTATCAAACATTAAAAAGTGTTCACTAAGATTATTACGCATGGGGTGAAATGTAAGTCTGAAACTAAATTAAACAGGCGTGATTGGGTTTTTATATCAAAAGTTTTAGGGGTTCACTTGTACAGAGTCTCTTCTATTCTAAATTTACTGACCAGACGCCGCTAACCCGGTGGCCCCCCAACACCCCCCCTCCCCCCAACCCCCCGACTCCATTACCCGTGATTCACCTTTACGGGTGACTTGGCGAAAATTAAATTAATTGTTTACAAAAATTAATTGTTCAAAACCTGGTCGGAATAAGGAGCTTCCATTTGGCCCACCATTCCGTTCTTGTAACATTCATGCCTTTTAGGTTACCATTATCTTTTTTGTTCCCAAACAATTTTCTTTTTTTTGTTTTTTTAACCTTCAAGTTTCAATTTTTCTTTTCCTTGCCCACCCGAAAACATCGTTTATTGTACCAGTTCCCTCGCAGCTTTTCTAGCCCATCACCGACTTAACACGGATTCTATATAATTCCATCTGCATTGTCAGCCTTCTCCATTCCCAAATTGATTTCCCATCCCTTATTTTTGTTTTATCCACCCACTTGGTTTTTCTATCTTCACTGCAAATTTTTAAGTTATGTTTGAAGAGTTTGGTAGAACCAAACAAAACCAAACACACCCCCCGCCCCCGCCCTCGCCCCCCGCAACCACCAAATAAATAAATAAATAAATTAAATTAAATTATATATTATATAATATATATCTATATGTTACTTAATTTAATAATAAAACAGGAGCCCATAAAAAACCCCAAACCAAAATTATAGAGAGAAAAGTAAACTATATATTTCAGAGGACTTGCTGTCTCTCTCTTCAGGTATATGAATGAGAAAAGTTTACAGAAAGGGTGGTGGTATTTATACCAAAAGATCCATCCGTCCACAAGTAAGCCAATTTAGGGACCCAACCGCTGATAATCTTCCTTTAATCTTCTTAAGCAGGTTTGGTTGAATATGAAAAAACCTCGTCGATCACAATCTGAAAATCCAACGCTCCTTTTGTGGAAGATGTTCATTAAATTACCATGCTTCTTTTCTTTTATTAAGGCCGATTCAATCATTTTGATCTTGTACCGGTGCAGCATTGGATTTCCAGAGATCGGTGATCGACGGATCGAGGTTTTTCATTTCAACCAATACGCTTCTTTTTTTTCTAAGAAGACATTTTTAAAAGGAAGACGATTATCAGGCGGGGGGTCACCTTTTAAAAAAAAAAAAAAAATGGCTTACTTGTTGGACGGTATCTCTTGGTATAATTACCACCCTTTTCTGTGCTTTTAAACTTTTTTTCATTCATATACCTGAAGTGAAGGAAGAGAGAAGAGAGAGAGAGAACAGTCAGTTCTGAAATATAGTTACTTTTCTCTCTAATATTTTGGTGTTTTTATGGGGCTCCTTTTATTAGATTGGAATTTCTGTTGTTACAGAACATTTTTAACCAGTCTCTATTATAGTAATATTCTTATCTATATATATATATTATATATAATTATTATTATATATTAATCTAATAATGTGTTGGTCTGTGTGTGTGTGTGTGTGTGTCGTGGGTGTGTATGATGTTGGTTATAGTGTTATGGTATGTTATGTGTGTATGTAATGTAATTATTGTTCATAATTTTATCACATATCTAATCTATTATATAACTCTCTATCTCTATATAGCCTAGATGTATGGTTTGTGTGTGTGTGTGTTGTGTAACTGTAGGTATGTTTAATGAAATATCTATATTGTTTGCCAATAATGTTATGTGTTTTGTGCACGAAAGGCCAGCACAACGCCTAATTACACTGGTTCGCCCTACCGGTAACGAAATACATTACCTACCTTTTTACCAATTACTGATAAAAATGGAAAGGAAACGGGAGGTGGCATGAGAATACTTTAGTTTAACTTAGGTTTTAAAACACAAGAGGAGGGAGGGTATCCAAAAGCTAAAAAAAACCCTTTTAAGCATCAATGAAATGAGATCTTGCTCATTTGCATATAGAAAAGAGCGGAAGTAGATAGTCCCGATTTTATACAGTGCCTTGATCATTTTACCTCCCTGGAATGAATATTGGCACGCGTAAGTAAGGCATAACTGACAGAGCTACTTAAGTGATATATATTTGAAACTACCAAATACTCACGGAGTTATTTCGTATCTAATTCCGCGCTACCCCTCAACATTAATGCTTCGTGTCTGTGAATTTTTACGAGCAGTTCTTTTGAAAACGTCGAGGAAGCTGTTGCCTTTTCAGACAGCAGCTCTACGGGATTACAAAATAACTCAAGATGGTCTCATTAATATTTAAATTTTTACCAGCTGCAATTTTGCCTGTGGCTGCCTCCCGGCCTTTTCAAGAAAGAGACGAAAAATACAATTTAATCTTGCTATTCGGCCTTTTTTTTCCACTCTCTCTCTCTCTCTCTCTCTCTCTCTCTCTCTCTCGGGATAGGTTAAAGTTGACCTACATTCCGCACACACTAAGTGAAAGGGAAGAGAC
>NC_061097.1:22879599-22886013 GCF_015104395.2 Macrobrachium nipponense
TTGTGGGTTTTCTATAAATAACGTGCGGACGAACAAAGCCATCTCAGTAGATTCTTTTTTTACAGAACTGAAAAATCATTTAGGAGCTGAGAATTGAGATTACAGGAGTCTCCGTTCTTACAGGAAAGGTGATGTTTCCCACAAGGAAATAAACACGGTTTAGAAATGATGAGAAAGCGAAGACAACGCATGAAAATCAACTGGTCTGAATATTCGTTAATACTTCCAAGTGTACACATCACAGCAAAATAACTGGGATTTTCAAGATTATAACTTCAAGACTGTTGCAATGCCATATGAGGCACAGACCTCAGTGTCTATGTCTGTATATGAAATTTATCTGCCACCGTGGAAAAAAATAGCCGTATTATGAGTAATGACCTAAGCATACTTTTTACATTCTCATTTCGATTCTATTCTTAATGTAACAGAACAGACTCAGAAAACCATATGAAATAATGAAAAGTAAACATTAAAAAAATATGTCGGCTGTAATTTTCTCTGATATCAAAATTATGGAAACAAGCCAATATTAACTTGTGGTGTTTGTAGGCACAATTTAGAATATAAGTCATTTTAAGAAGTCTATATACGACCCAGGGAACATTAATGGCTATGTATTTGATCAAGATCATTATTCCATAACACAAACAAATACACAAGAGAACAAATCATTACATACAACCGGAGAGACTGAAAAGTGTCGCGTAATCGCTAGCCAAACTGGAAAACCAAATATCCTCAGCGCACAAGTATCCTTTTGAACGCAGCCCTTTTTTGAGAGGAATGTCGATACGCCGTCGGAAATTATGGAAAATGTGATGTATTTATGCCAGGACCACTCATTCATGAAGATCAGTTTCTTGCGCCGCGTTTGTCTGGATGTCGTTGTCTGGATGTCGTCCCTGCATAATCCGGCATCAAATATTCTCAATTGGATGATCAATCATCCGACTCTGCTACTTGACGCAGGAGTGATGACGATGTGGACGTAAACAGCGCAAAGGCAAATACGGTCAGTGGTATTTAGGCAGCAAGAGGCAGTTGGGGGATGAAGGAGAGATCAGCTCACAGAAGTAAAAGCAGATCTGAAGATTGAAGAATGTTGTTGTTACGACGGACGACCGAATATGTATCGGGCAAAAATTGCATAATTGATGCATACGTAACAAAGGATTATGAGGAAAAAGCGACAATTGAGAAAATAGACAGTAATTCAGTGCAGACCACGATCACTTAAATTGAAATAACCGAGGGAAGACCCCAATCAATTTTCGGGGAAAAAAATCAACGGTGGAGAAAGGTGAATGAGCAACTTGGTCCAAGAATGAAAGATGATATGAATAAGAGAGTTTAGGAGAGAAAAGAATTGCGTGAAGATGAGGGGAACTTAATCACGAGACTGATGAATTCTGAGGTAATAGGAAGCTGCTCTGAGAGACGTGGGGTTGATGCAAATTTGAGAAAGACTGCAGAATTATCTGTCTTTAATGTCAGTTGATCTTGGAAAGATGAAAGAATGTAATGGAATTAAGTATCAAAGAATGAACAAGGTTTTGATGTTGTATTACTGGTGCAGTTTGTGTGATTTTGTTTTCTCTTTGGGAATGAAAGGCAGAACCTCTCCAACGAAAGGTTTTGGTTCTAAATTGAAATCGGGCGGTGGATTCTTTGAGGATGAGAAACTAAAACAAAATGTGAAAAATATAAGAGTACACAGTTTTCAACAGTGCTCGCATAATGAAGTAACATCAATGACTCATTTTTATCATGCTGCAGTTGTGACGGCTCCTTTAAATAGTAATCCTTTTCTCTCTCTCTCTCTCTCTCTTTTATTTATGTCGAACCACAAAATTATTTTCCGCTATGCATACATTTTCGCTTCCAGTTTGCCTTGCAACAATTTTCAAATGCCGGAGATTCAAGTTCACATTTTTTGTCGTCCGGAGGAATGGATTTCCGCTGTCATGCAAATACTTTGGGTTATTCTGAAGAAATAGTTTCCCAAAGCAAATATAAAAAAAAAAAAAAAAAAAAAAACTATTGCCGAGTCTCGGGCATTGCATTATATGGAATTTTAAGAAACAATATGTATACGCAAAGGTTTCCCTTGATTCTCTTCCTGATTCAATGTAAATTTTCTCTCTCTCTCTCTCTCTCTCTCTCTCTCTCTCTCTCTCGTTCTCTTGAAATCTACGGATTTCTTCCAATTGCTTTTCTCTGTAACCTTTTACTGTCCTTAATTAATCTCTCTCTCTCTCTCTCTCTCTCTCTCTTTCTCTCTCTCTCTCTCTCTCTCTCTCTGGAATTCTTGTAATTGCTCTTCTCTGTAACTCTGTAACCTTTTAATTTCCTTAATTAATATCTCTCTCTCTCTCTCTCTCTCTCTCTCTCTCTCTCTCTCTCTCTCTCTCTCTCTCTCTCTCCGAGAATGAATGAATCAGACCTCTAATAGCGTTCCATGTTAGGGTTTCCAGTTGTCTTTTTTGAGGTCATGACAGTTTTTACAAAGAAGCAATCACGTTCATCTCTATTTCAGTTTATACTAGCCGAAAATAAATGCGGAATTTCTCTCTTTACGCCTTGGTTGGTCTCATACCTTTTACGAAAGAGAAATGACAAATAAACCACCAACTGACCGACTATATGACAGGAGGAAAAAAAGCAAGGAAAGTGGATTCACTCGTTATTCTGCGTGTCTCTTTTTATGCCGGGCACTGAAGTTGTATAAAAACGAACACTCCCTATACCTAATTCGGGAGAGTATATTTGATCGATTTTAGGCATATGCACACAGAGAATGACGTTCTGAAGAACAAGCTCCGCTATTCGAAGAAACAGGTTTTGAAAACAGCCGCGATCACAGAGGACTGTGCAGAGAAGTATCAAGTCTATATATCTCTACCAGACTGACTATAGTTGATTCACATCAACCGTGCATTTGATGCCTGGGCCAGTCCCTTACGACGCTCCTGATTGGTTGTTGATAAGCCAATCACAGGGAGCTCACGTATGCAGGATGTATGATCCACCTCTCCTGAGGGATACTTTTGAAAGACGTATCCCTCAGGAGAGGTGGAATATAGATCCTACCCATACGGACTCTCTCGAGAGAGACTGAGAGTTTCCAGCCCTGTGATTAGCTTATCATCAGCCAATTAGGAGCGTCGTAGGTACTGGCCCTAGACATCAAACGCACGGTTATTGTGAATCTGCTATAGCTAGTCCAAGGAATATAGAATAAGTGAGAGGTAGTCCTTATACTGTTAGGTCTCTAATGGTTTTTTACTGGCCAGTCTCATGAGGGCCCCTATCTCTCAGCTCTATATAGCTCTGTACTGGCCAATCTTATGAGGGCTCCTTATCTCTTGTCCCTATATCAACTGTACCAGCCAGTCCTTATGAGGTCTCATATCTCTAATCTCTGTATCGGACAGTACTGGCTGGTTTCATGGGTTACCCATCTCTCTAATCTCTGTTGGACTGTACTGGCCAGTCTTATGACCCCATACCTCCAATCTATATATATGAAACTGGCCAATCATGTAAAAGTTCTGGTTCTATATCTCTAAGAGCTGTGTCGAAATGGCTCAACTTAAGAAACTTATCTTATTCTTCCTCGAGTTGGAGTAAATTGTTTCTCTCTTATGCTAATATTAAATTTACTATGAATTGGTTGATGGCCCTTTCCTCCTTCACATACAAAGATTGTACAGAAAATTAAATTAATTCTGTAATTATTATTCTTCACTGCCAAAATCACTCGAAAAAAAATATTCCGGAATACTGAATCAGAATTGTTGATAATTATAACTGAATTGATTTAGCAAGTCAAAACGCCACATTCAGACAAAAGGCGAATAATCTAACTAGAAAAACCTTCGTTATTGCCCAAAACATACTAGTCAAGACTGCTACGAAATTCATTAAACCCATTATTATTCTATCTTTTATAAATATATAACATATATGTATATATAATATATACACATGAGTCTGATCACATCAACGTGATTCATATGAGTATACGCATTAAGCTACAATTGTCCTTTAATATCTAATTCGCTCTACCTCAGAAATTATTATCAATTAAAAATTCGCCTTCTGTTAAGATATATGAAAATACATTAATTTTGAGTTTGGAGCGAATTAGACATTAAATAAGGACATTTATAGCTTAATTCATATATATATATATATATATATATATATATATATATATATATATATATGACTGGTCAAAATTTTCGTTACAACAGAATTACATCTAATAAAGGAGCTCATAAAACACCAAATATGGAGAGAGAAATAAAATTCACTATATTTCAGAGAATGCTGTCTCTGAAATTAAAAAGAATATGGTCTTTTATTTCATGGGTGATACGCAAAAAAACACCTTCAGAGACGTATCCTGAATATCAGAGAGACTATATCTGCCAAAAGATATCGCCAGGTGCATATCAATAAATCCCTAGATCCCCAGGGTTTTCCCTGCGATCAACAGAACTTTCCTTTCACACTGGCTGTAATGCGGTGCAATAGATCGCTGATCTAGAATACGAGTGAGAAATTGCAAACTACTGGAATATGCTTTAGATCTCCATAACTCACACGCAATACAATGTGTAACTGCAAATGTATCTAAAATTAAACTTAAGTCACCATTACAAACTAAATCCCTCTGATATAAGGAACTGTTTAGCCAATCTCCATTAGGGCAGCGTAGTGTGCCTGCTGAATGTGAAGAGAATAAAAATGGTTATGCTGAGATGCATCGTTTGTGTTAAGTGATCTCAAGAGGTCTGATATGGGCAGAAACGCAGAGAAAAAATGAAGTATCAAAACATAGGTGGAATGAAGAGTGAAATAGTTTTTCAAAGAATGCCAAGGTAGTAAGGATATATGCAATGTTCATTAAAGATGTGCTTACATGGCAGACAGGGTATTTAAACAGAGATCACTTTATATTCAAGCAGCAAGAGATTCCTTAATAGATGAAGTTGATTGGTACAGTACATCTATGAATCTTGTGTGTATGTAAATGTAGGGCTTAAGTTATATCAAGTTTCGCTCATATACCTCAACCTTTGGTACTTGTAGTGACTGTCTTTTAAAGGATAAACTTACATACATACACACATACAACACATATATACGTGTGTACATATGTACGTATATATACATATATCATATATCTAAAATACATATATTTATACGTGTGATTACATATATATATATATATATATATATATATATTTATATATATATATATATATATATATATATATATATATATATATAGATATAAATATATATCTATATATATATATATATATATTAAACAGGCGGAGGTTTCTCTAAACCCAACTATACAATGAAGGTAGGGAAGCACACCAACAGGTCAAGGAACTCATATTATTAAGTTGCAACGTTTTCGAAGCCAACCAGCAGGCCTCATTTTCAAGCTAAAAAGTAACAATATCTAATTAGTACAATAAAATTAAGCTACAATATTAAAGTATATATGGATATACACAATGTAAAGTACAATAAAAACAATCACAGTTAAAAACACAAATAAGGACCAACCGTTGAGTGTGAAGACAGAGGAAGGACTAACAAAAAACGTAAGCAGTTCACGAGAGGTAAAGAGGTGTAGACGTGGCATGGGTGTTCAGTGAGGGGACCAGTTTTTTAATAAACAAAGATTCCATTAATTGTTAAAACCTTGTGATTGGAAGCTCTGCCAAAACCTGAAAGTCTTTGTACTGGATCGAATACCTACATTTATCGGTATGATGACCCTTATGTTGGAAATTCGGGATTCGAAAGCTTAGTGCCAGTTCTATAGCGATAGCTCTATGACTGTCGATTCGGACCCTGAGTAACCTATGTGTCGATCCAATATAGGTTCCTCGATTCATATTAAACAAAGATTCATTAATTTAACAATTAATGAATCTTTGTTTATTAAAAAAACTGTCCCCTCACTGAACACCCATGCCACGTCTACACTCTTTACCTCTCGTGAACTGCTTACGTTTTTTGTTAGTCTTCCTCTGTCTTCACAACTCAACGGTTGGTCCTTATTTGTGTTTTTAAACTGTGATTGTTTATTGTACTTACATTGTGGTTATTTTAATATTGTAGCTTAATTTTATTGTACTAATTAGATATTGTTACTTTTTAGCTTGAAAATGAGGCCTGCTGGTTGGCTTCGAAACGTTGCAACTTAATAAATATGAGTTCCTTGACCTGTTGGTGTGCTTCCCCTACCTTCATTGTATATATATATATATGTGTGTGTGTGTGTGTGTGTGTGTGTGTGTGTGTGTGTGTATAAATTCTACTGTTAAAACGGATTACATCTCAAGTATAAAATGCCAATTAAAACACTGGTTTTAAAACTAAGGA
>NC_061097.1:22889013-22909957 GCF_015104395.2 Macrobrachium nipponense
TACATATACATGACTTTGATGGACATAGATGTTGCTTCTTGAAAGACTACAGGCGGGTTTAAAGTAACTTTTCTATACCGTGCACATCTGATCAAAGACTTATTTCCTGACAGCTTTTAATGGTGAATTTTACATGTCTTTTACAAACTTTTACTCGTTTTCTCAGCTTTTGTTTTTTCATAATCTGTAGATTTTCCTAATATTGAAAACCCCTTTATTTTGACCAATAATAATAATAATAATAATAATAATAATAATAATAATAATAATAATAATAATAATAATAAAATAATAATAATAATAAGGAAGAAGAAACAGGGAGAATAAAACAAAGATTCACATAATTCACGGCAGACATAGTCAGACACCAAATAAAGAAAATGCCAAACTGGAAAAGCCCCAGGTCCGATGAAGTCATGGATACTGGCTCAAAAAACTTCAAGGCCCTACACCCACGAATAGCAGAACAACTCCAGCATTGTATCTCAAATCACCATGCACCCAAATGGATGACCATAGGAAGAACACCCTTAGTACAAAAAGACAAGAGTAAGGGAAATATAGCCAGTAACTACAGGCTATCACCTGCCTACCAATAATGTGGAAGTTACTAACAGGTATCATCAGTGAAAGGCTTTACAATTACCTAGAGGAGACAAACACCATCCCCCACCAACAGAAAGGCTGCAGAAGAAGTTGTAGGGGCACAAAAGACTAGCTCCTGATAGACAAAATGGTAATGAAGAACAGTAGGAGAAGGAAAAACCAACCTAAGCATGGCATGGATAGACTATAAGAGAGCCTTCGACATGATACCACACACATGGCTAATAGAATGCCTGAAAATATATGGGGCAGAGGAAAACACCATCAGCTTCCTCAAAAATACAATGGGCAACTGGAACACAATACTGACAAGCTCTGGAATAAGACTAGCAGAGGTTAATATCAGGAGAGGGATCTTCCAGGGCGACTCACTGTCCCCACTACTCTTCGTAGTAGCCATGATTCCCATGACAAAAGTACTACAGAAGATGGATGCCGGGTACTAACTCAAGAAAAGAGGCAACAGAATCAACAATCTGATGTTCATGGACGACACCAAGCTGTATGGTAAGAACATCAAGGAAATAGATACCCTAATCCCGAATGTAAGGATTGTATCTGGAGACATCAGGATGGAGTTTGGAATAGAAAAATGTGCCTTAGTCAACATACAAAAAGGCAAAAGTAACGAGAACTGAAGGGATAAAGCTACCATATGGAGCAACATCAAACACATAGATGAGACAGGATACAAATACCTGGGAATAATGGAAGGAGGGGATATAAAAACACCAGAGATGAAGGACACGATCAGGAAAGAATATATGCAGAGACTCAAGGCGATACTCAAGTCAAAACTCAACGCCGGGAATATGATAAAAGCCATAAACACATGGGCAGTGCCAGTAATCAGATACCTGGGAATAATGGAAGGAGGGGATATAAAACACCAAGAGATGAAGGACACGATCAGGAAAGAATATATGCAGAGACTCAAGGCGATACTCAAGTCAAAACTCAACGCCGGGAATATGATAAAAGCCATAAACACATGGGCAGTTCCAGTAATCAGATACAGCGCAGGAATAGTAGAATGGACGAAGGCAGAAATCCACAGCATAGATCAGAAAACTAGGAAACATATGACAATGCACAAAGCACTACACCCAAGAGCAAATACGGACAGACTATACATAACATGAAAGGAAGGAGGGAGAGGACTACTAAGTATAGAGGACTGCGTCAACATCGAGAACAGAGCACTGGGGCAATATCTGAAAACCAGTGAAGACGAGTGGCTAAAGAGTGCATGGGAAGAAGGACTAATAAAAGTAGACGAAGACCCACAAATATACAGAGACAGGAGAATGACAGACAAAACAGAGGACTGGCACAACAAACCAATGCACGGACAATACATGAGACAGACTAAAGAACTAGCCAGCGGATGACACGTGGCAATGGCTACAGAGGGGAGAGCTAAAGAAGGAAATTGAAGGAATGATAACAGCGGCACAAGACCAGGCCCTAAGAACCAGATATGTTTGAAGAACGATAGACGGAAATAACATCTCTCCCATATGTAGGAAGTGCAATACGAAAAATGAGACCATAAACCACATAGCAAGCGAATGCCCGGCACTTGCACAGAACCAGTGCAAAAAGAGGCATGATTCAGTGGCAAAAGCCCTCCACTGGAGCCTGTGCAAGAAATATCAGCTACCTTGCAGTAATAAGTGGTATGAGCACCAACCTGAGGGTGTGATACAAAAAGATCAGGCAAAGATCCTCTGGGACTTTGGTATCAGAACGGATAGGGTGATACGTGTAAATAGACCAGACGTGAAGTTGATTAACAAAGTCAAGAAGAAAGTATCACTCATTGATGTCACAATACCATGGGATACCAGAGTTGAAGAGAAAGAGTGGGAAAAGATGGATAAGTATCAAAATCTGAAAATAGAAATAAGAAGGATATGGGATATGCCAGTGGAAATTGTACCCATACCATAGGAACACTAGGCACAATCCCAAGATCCCTGCAAAGGAATCTAGAAAAACTAGAGGCTGAAGTAGCTCCAGGACTCATGCAGAAGAGTGTGATCCTAGAAACGGCACACATAGTAAGAAAAGTGATGGACTCCTAAGGAGGCAGGATGCAACCCGGAACCCCACACTATAAATACCACCCAGTCGAATTGGACGACTGTGATAGAGCAAAAAAAAAAAAAAAAAAAAAAAAAAAAAAAAAAAATAATAAAAAAAATAATAAATAATAATAATAATAATAACAATAATAATATAAAGAATAATACTATTATTAGTATATATTATTAATTATTCTTATTATTATTATATATCATTATACTATATTCAATTCATTCTTACCAACTGTAAAAGTTACGAAAATCTTAGTTTAACCAGACCACTGGAGCTGATGACTGAGCTCTCCCAGGGCTGGCCCGAAGGATTATAGATATTTTGATGTGGCTAGGCACCAATTGCTTACTTAGCAACGAGACCCACAGCTTATTGTGGGATGCGAACCACATTATATCTAGAAATGAATTTCTAATCACCAAAAATAATTCCCTCAGTTTCACATCGGCAGAGCGGGGAGTGAGCTCGGGCTACCAAATCGATAGGCGAGTATAAGCAACCCACTCGTCCAATGAGAAACATTACCAGCGGAAAGGAATCCAAGAAACCGGAGGCGAGAGAGGTGACCTTGACCCTTTCTCCATCACAGCGCCGACAGAATAAATGACCTCGAAGACATATTTATTGCTTAGAACGGAAATAAGTCTCGCCATTCTTCATAGCGTAATAAACCGAGATCTGTCAGAAACCCTTCGTTTCAAGACAGGTTCTCCATTTAATCTCGCTTTCTCATTGTCCGGTTTTCAGTCGCAAACTGCCGTTGAATATTAAGGAAGACATAAATAAGCTTCATCTGTGGGCGCTTCATAACTGCATCGATTTATTCTCTGTAACAAGATTTCTAGCTGTTATGTATATACATACTCACAAACATGCGCGCACGCAAGCACTCAGACATTACACACACACACACACACACACATATATATATGTGTGTGTGTGTGTGCGCATGTGTGTGTGTTTGTGTGTGGGTTTGTGTGTATGTTTGTAAATAGATACAGAGCCGACAAGACAACATTCGAATTTACAAAGAAATGTCCAGTAACTATGATGTTAACATCCAACTGAAAGTATATGATTACCTTATCTAGATTGCACTTGCATCTTAGAGTTCACTACTATGAGATTCAGGGCCTCTGTAACACGGTTTTTTGGACTTTGCTCCTTATCAAAGCATCGGATGTAGCTGAAAGTTGACATATGTATATTTTACAACCACACACAAATTTTGGCAGCATTATCAGTGACCTAAACCTGATAGTTTTAATTTTTATAAAGTAAAAATTATCTATCCGATGCCATGGCCAATGATTACGAGCCAAGAGTCGAAAAACATTCATTACGTAAGCAAGGTAAACAACATTTGACGAAATGTTGCCCCGCCCATCCACCAGACAGAAACTCATTCACCTTATTCCATCGGCTCCGAAACCCATAGCAGTCAATAATGGCTAACAGGATTTGGAATTTCCCCTGTGGTTGCAAAACTGCATTTGTCTTACGACTTGCAACTTTTTACAGTCAAGAGAAAGCCTGTGGCCATGACAAAGACTTTATGAATGGCGGAACGATACATAGATGTGGGTAGGGTATCTGTGCTAGCGTAGTAATTCTACTGTAGTAATAGTAGCACTTCTTGCATCTACTCGAGAAATGAGTTTTTATAGCCAGAAGTTAAATTTTCTAATCCAACAATGCCCATGATAGCCTTCAGTGTTATCCTGAATTATAACGAGGCCAAAGTGGGTGGAGCCTCATGAAGTCATCATTCTGACGATAATTATTGGTGAAGGTTCAAAGCCAAAATGCGGTAACGGCTATTTTTTTTTTCTTAGTAAATAGGTAGCTAGCCAATAAATAAAAATTGCTTGACATTGGATATAGCAGTTATCACATCAAGCTTGTCTACTATGTTTTTGAAAATTACCAACTATTCCCTACATCTTGTCAATCTGATTGTGACCTATAAAGTAGACTGTAATTTCTTAGGAAACTTATTTTGGAGTTATACTAATAATCGAAGTGTTTTTGTATTTATTAACTTATTTTGTTGGTTTGTTCATTATGACAATTATCAGTGGAGAGGTTTCAGAGTTCATAAAGGTATGCTGCTTTGCTTGTATTTAAATTTGTATGTCATTGTTGCCAAAGGTATAGCCTTCGTTACGTATAGCAAATCATCCATCGAGAAAGAGGGAAGAAATGCTGTCATAAGTTACGTAACGAGTGCGTTCGAAACCTTTTCTCTGAGTAAGTTGGCCCGTCTTCAAAAAAAGTCACTTTTACATTTTAAGTACCAAATTTATTCAACCTACGTAATGCAGAATACAGTCAAAATTTATGTGTAGATATAATGTGTATTCTGAATAAGCTTTATTTATTTTATGAAATGTAATGGCATAAAAGTTATTGCGAAAAAACCGTGTTACAGAGGCCCTGAATCTCATAGTAGTTGGACAAATTATATAAAACATCCGTCACGCTACCCTCCAGAACATATTAGAAAAATAATACTATTCAGGGTTTCTGTTTTTGTTATTGCTGCTGATGTGTTGTTGAAGACTTGGCGGACCTTTTGTAAGCCCGGCATCTTGCTGTGAAAGAGGCCCGTAAATGATGGAAAGCGCAGATATTCAGTCAGGTTTGACAACAAAGTATTTACCAAAACGTTAAAACTACGAAAGACGAGTAATTACCAGCATAAAATTATCAATTACCAAGAGAAGATGACCTGTAAAAACTCTGAACTGTCAGTAGAGCCTTTTTGTAAAAAAAAAAAATAAATAAAAAATAAAAAAATAAAAAAAATAAATCAGATAAAAAAAAAACAGAGCAACGAACAAATGCTAATGGTGTTTGAACATGCCACTCCCTGATCAAAAAATAAGAGCAACCATTCCGAAAAATCTATCACGGATCGGAAAATTAATACCCAAATGGTACTTCTAAAATAATCTGAAAGAGGTTGTAGTGAATGCAACACAACACATAACATATGCATTTATGTAAATTATCTCACAGAATCCATCAGCAAAATTAAAGGTTAATCAAATATAATTCTCATCAGTGCACTAATCGACACCCAAATTAAGGAAAAAAAAAAAAAACAGCAAATGCGAAAATAACACTTTTCAATCACCCATCCGAACATCAACACAGAGAAAACTACGCCTTTAATATTGCACGATCCAGCAACGTTCTCAGCAAGGAGGAAAACCATCTAGGTATGAGGTGATGGCGATCCTCAACATGATTTACAAGAGGAAGAAGACAAGCAAATGATGACGGCTGAACGAAATCCTCCTCCTCCTTGAAGACCTGAAGATTGGAAGGAAGATTAGAGCATCCTCGGATGCTGAGGCTTCCGTCTCTGCGATTTATATGAGGGCCTTGGAGGAGGAGGAGGAGGAGGAGAGCGAGTAATTGTAATACTTAGGCTTCTTTATGGGGAGAGAACAGGGCTCAGGTAAAAGGAGCGCGTGAGGCAAAAGCGATTCTTTGAGTGATTTAAACCATACGTATGTTATGATTAAACGAGGGAGTTATCAAGAGACACGCACACAATACAAAGGAAGGATGGAGAGAGAGAGAGAGAGAGAGAGAGGAGAGCGAGAGAGAGAGAGGATTGAGAGAGAGAGAGAGAGAGAGAGCCCTTCATACCATGGTAAACCAGCAACTCACTCCCCAACCTGTAAACATCTAAACTTACTTGACTGACTGAAAAGTGAAAACAGCCAAATCGTGGTTATCAAATGAAGGGGGATGGAAGTTTCGTTGACCCTCAAAACTCCAACGTTCCCCATTATGGGTATCATACCAATGGGCTTGGAAGCAGGATTAAAATTTCATATATCAATTAAGTTTATAATCTATATATCGTTGAACGTTTTCACAACTACTTCTCTGTTAACTACTGACGTATACACTTGTTAAGCTGTGGCAGTGATTGGGTCGTCTTGAAGAAAAATGACAAACTTTTTTTTTTTAAACGACGTTATTATCCACAGAGCTTAGCGATTCACAGCCAGTTGCTGTATACAATGTAAACTGATTTAGTGCATATCTTATCTCTTCCTCTAGTTAATGAGAATAATTATTTGCATTAGGCACCTTCCACTTCTGCATTATTCAGAACGGCTTTCTTCAGTCCTAAATATTTAACAGTTCTTAAAATTACTTACTTATTCGACAGTGGACTCTACTTGCTTTGGAGAGCATAATACCTCCATTTCAATTTATTATTTCCATTTTTATATGCATTCACTTTGGACCAGATCTATCTTTCTTTAAAGTATACTGTACATCATTCATATTTTTATTATATGTGGTTTTTCTTTTGTATTGTTATTGTAATTGGATTTTACTTCCACTTACTCTCTACTTACACTAACTTGCCCCTTTCCTGACCATTTTCTCTTCCTACATATACTTAGGACCATTCTGCTCCGGACATTCAAGCTCCATCTGAACATATCTTCATAACACTATTTACTATTTTTCTCAGTTTGCCTTCAAATTACCTAGCATAACGATCACTTGTTCAAATTCAGTCAGACAGATTCACTCTTCCATAAATATTATCATTCACTTACAATCTTTTTCCTATCCAAGATCATATAAACTTACTATCACAACCAAACCTCCTGCCATTCTCAATTCAACCGAATCAAGAATGTTTTTGTTTTATTTTGACGGAATCTTACAAAAGCAACGTGACATGCAGTTGGACTCGGAAGAGTCAGACGTATCATAAACTGGGAATTTTCTCCCCAACATCCAAGTTTCGTAACCAACCTGTAACTCCTCTGCCTTGGGAAACCAAACGTTTATATTTGAAGTCATTGTCACCGGCCTTTTAATCGATAATGTGAGTCGATGTTTTCCTTTTTTCTGGAAAAATATAACAACACGACTCATTTGTAACGCACTATGTCAAATCCATGAACTTTATTTTAGTTTGTGAATAACTTACCCATTTTGATAAATATTTCCTGATCTGTATGACAGTTTTACCTTTATCTAATCTCACAAATGTGTAATTCTACGAAAACCAAAAAAACCAACAAATGGAAAAATGAAACTCAAATACAAAAGAAAGTGAAATATTTGGGTATCTGGGCAGATATCTCCCCCCCGCATTGACAATCGAGCAGCAGCAGATCTGAACAGAAAGAAGCGCTCTCGCTGTCAGACAAGTCTCTGTGGGAGCCTTTTCTATTCAATCCTAAAATTGAGATTATCTCCGGCTGAATGCTTCCCAACCTCCGGCTTTCGTCTCGGAAGCATCCACAGGAACTCTTGCATTACCTACAAAGGCGGCGGCTGTGCGGATTTTATTCTATTTTATTTGAATTTCTGTTCTCGGCTGCCAAGCGTTCCTTCCTTCCTGCTCTCGCAGCCTTTCCGACGTCGCTTGATATTTCAAAAAAAAAAAAAAAAAAAAAAAAAAAAAAAAAAAAAAAAAAAAAAAAAAAAAACGCTTCCACATTCCACAGGTGTCCTGATAGGAACTATGCATTATCGATGACCAAAGCAAGCACGCAAGGGATTTGGTGCTTGCGAAGATCAGGTAAGAAAAGTGAGTTTGTGAAAATACTAACGCATTTCTTTATATATATCTATAGTATGTGTATATTGCGTTTGTATCATATCACATCGAGAGAGAGAGAGAGAGAGAGATTTACCTGTAAGTCTCAAAATTTTATATCCAATGAGTAGTTATAGCATATCGTTTCTAGTGATTCAACGTGCGCTTAAAAATTTAACTTCTTGAACGTATCGTGCAACAAAAGGGATTTACTTTACTATGAATGACAGATTGACGGACAGATTAGATTGACAGGCAGACAGGTAGGTAGGTAGGTAGATACACAAACGAGGCAAGTATAGATTTCTCCTTCATCACTCACCACTTCTGTCAGAAGTTACGTCAATACACTTTTCTTCAGATGAAAGCTCCCGAAGAAGTGACTCTCTCTCTCTCTCTCTCTCTCTCTCTCTCTCTCTCTCTCTCTCTCGCTTCAAAAGGCTCCTCTAA
Organism: Macrobrachium nipponense; assembly: GCF_015104395.2. Taxonomy (NCBI): domain Eukaryota; kingdom Metazoa; phylum Arthropoda; class Malacostraca; order Decapoda; family Palaemonidae; genus Macrobrachium; species Macrobrachium nipponense. The sequence goes on from NC_061097.1 coordinate 22,897,757, forward strand.
AGCTAACCAACATTTTCGAATTTCCTTCCCTAAAGAACGATTGCTTCTGAGAGGAACCCAAACAACATAGAATGTCTGTTCTCTACCCGAGGGGGTAATTTTTAACATCGAGGAATATCTTTACTCATAGTCTGGCTAAGTCTTTGGGTAATGATTCTTACCTATTTTTGATAGTCCTACATGTGCTTTAAACCAATTCCAATCTGATATGTATACTGCATGTCTGTACCGTAAATTGTATATATGTATAATATATATATATATATATATATATATATATATATATATATATATATATATATATATAATATATATATATATATATATATATATATATATATATATATATATATATATACCTGAAAGAGGGAGACAGCAGTATCTGAAATATAGTATTTTCTCTCTATATTTTGGCGTATGGGCTCCTTTTATTTTATATATATATATATAGATAATATATATATAATATTATATATATAAATATATATATATATATTCGTGTGTATGTGTGTGTAACTGTAATAGATACAATGACCTCTTAACTTCTCAAATTCTTCGCGTTTATTTGGATACGTTTGTCAATAAGAAGCCTTAAGATTCAAGTTCAAAGAAATACACACATACACACACACATATGTATATATAGTATGTGTTCATTGCTGTTTAAACATGCACACATACACGAACCTAACTGGGTAGGTATAATATTTGCATAAAATGGACTCCATCTCTCAATCTATATAATATGTTCACCTCACATATTCTAGCATATTATAATTCTTATCCATATCTACTATAGCATAACATGTAAAGCTGGTCTTCTTTTCATTCACGAAAAATAGAAAATAATGTCGGTACTAATTAGGCAGCTTAATTTCCTTGACTGAAAATGATTTCTATATTCAAATTTCTAACCTGTTTCGGCGTAGAGATGACTGAGAGTCTCTTTCCCACCCTCCCACCCCCCACACACAGCTTTCATCCTCTTCTCTTTCTCCCCAATTGCCCCAAACAGTTAATTGCATCATGGAATTTACGCAGCTGGAACGCTTTGGTCTGGAAATGAGTTACAGCGCAATAACTGATGGAAGTAAACAAGAAAAAAGATAACGATTATAAAAGAGAGAGAAAAAGAAACGGCCAGGGTAGTTCCCTCTGAATATAGCACTCACATTATTTCGTCCAGAAGTAATTAAATTTAGAGGGACATTAATTCTCATCGCAGATTTACACAAAGCGCAGGTGGAGTCTGTTGCAAAAAAAAAAAAAAAAAAAAAAAAAAATTACATAAAGGCAGTGCGCGCTTTCCATCGGAGATAGATAGCAACACTCCAATACATTTGTCAAATTAATCACTAAAACAAACGCATTTCATCTCACATTTGCTCTTTATTATTTCTGATTTGTATTAAATACATCCAGAGGGAGGTATAGAGACTAATTGGAAACTGAAATACCAGCTCTAAATAAGGTCACAGACAGACAAGACATAATTGTACCTTTGACTCTTGCTAATCGTTTTCTGCCACTAACATCTTCCGGTTGCAATAATAATCGCCAACATATAAAAGATCTACTTTTCAGGAGAGAGAGAGAGAGAGAGAGAGAGAGAGAAGAGGGAGAGAGAGAGAGGAGAGAGAGAGAGAGAGACGTGGCTTTCAGTACACAATCACCTCAAGAAAGAATGACTATTTTTTTTTTCTATTTCCCAAAATATGAATCATGGCGACGGCCATATGAAATCTCAGCCCAGCACGTTCATACCGGAGGCTTTTTAATCGAAGCCAATTCATTCGGACACAATATCAGACCCGGGGAGAAATGACCCCGTTTTGCGAACTCACTCCGGCGCCCACGGGGGCACCGGTGCGCTGGCCGAGGTCAACCCGCCGGAATGGGAAGACAATGACTCTTTGTTTACGGTTTGGTTAGCCGAAATGAAAAAGCACTAAGGAGCTGCCGTTGTCCTCCAACGATTGCAATGGGACTTGGGATGTAATGGAAGGAATTCAGTTTGAGAAAGTGTTTGTGTAATGGAAATTTTTGTTTATTTGATTGGTTTCTTTCTTTAATGCTTACCATCATTTTTCTCTAAGGTTATTTTTGGCAAAGTGGTCTTTAAATCGGTTCGATATACAGTAGGTACATCAAGAATGAAATGCGATAATATCGATAAAACTGTTTAGTCATTTCTAAGCAATGATTTTCATTCAAATGGAAAAAAAAATCAAGAAATACCAATACGACAGAAAAATCATTATAAGATTTGAAGTATCATGCATGGAAAACCTCAATTTACTTTATCATTATCATTTTCGTAAGAAAGTAAAAAACCTAATTACTGAAAACCAAAAAATAATTTTCATTCACATTACTCAATGTTCATGAAAAAAGCATCATACGAACATAGGACTATTTAATGAATGGAAGACATGAAACGGTCAAAATGCAAACATTGTGCGCATCCAAATTCTGATTCTTCCTCAGTGACAACAAAGTTTAGCCTTAACTTTGGCTTCCTAACAAGTGTGGGTTGATCTCAACAGGGAATGGTAATATTTTCAGTTATTTTCTCTTTGATTTTCAAGACTTCGAAAGAGTGTATGAAAAAAAAATGTTAAGCTATGGAGACGTCAACAAGCACACAAACACAGATATTTTGTCCTGACTTTGGGGTTACGTTCACAATTTCAGAACCGAATATTCCCCGAGGGAATATACGAAGAAAATCCTCTTTTGGGAAGCGTGGCCCAGAACTTGGATCCTTGAGAATCGTCTATCTTTTCTGCACTGAAGCCGAAATGCTGACTGTCGCCGCAGTGACGTCAGGGAAAGAATTTTACTGACGACTGAAATAAAAGAAAAAAAAAATTGTTTACATTTTTTGTGATGAACTTTTGCAGCCCTACTTTCTAGATATTTCTCCTCATTAACTAAACCCTAATCTCAGTTAAACTTATTGACGACTGAAGTAAATAACAAATGAAATAAAAAAAATTATCTTTAAATTTTTGGTGATGAATTTTTACATCCCTACTTCTTGAGGTTTCTCCTCATTAATTAAACCCTAATCTCGATTAAACAAACGTATAGAACGATTCACGTAATTAACGAAAAACGAAAATTAATATCAATGCCAAACGGCAGCGAACGTGAAAAATGTAAGTATGAATTTCATTCCTTAAATATGGCGTTACTCTGACAAAATTGTCAGAAAAACCAGTGAGAGGAAATCTCTTTATGTATTCATTAACTTATAACTCTCATTAAAAGATTTCCTTTCCTCAGAATGTGTCTGGATCAAGCAGAAACCGTCGTGAAGAAACTAACGGGATTTTTCGAGGCATGAAAAATGTACACAAACAAAGTATGAACAGTCGTTAATGGCGGTGATATAACACAAAATCCATAACAAGAACAGAAAAACTACAAACCCTTACCAGAATTTGGCAGCTGAACGTAATTTCTCACATTAACAGTTCTATGAACAGACATGATACTGACAGTATAGAAGAAATATTCCATGTCAATTAAAAGCATAAAAAAAGAGCCAGCGATAGGCTACTGATATCCACGCTTTGTTGGAAAAGGTATGGGGCATGACACCGCTCTGAGAGAGAGAGAGAGAGAGAGCAGTTTATCGGTGCAGAAAAGCACTAGAAATCGATTATCGCTTTTATGCTTTATACGAACAACATAAAATCCCCCCCTTCCATTTCCCATCATAATTCTACTCTACGAATTGCCGTGGCTCTCCGATGGCCAATAAACCAGTAACAATAAAAACAGGTGCGTCTTCTGCTTCTTCTCCTTCTCTTTGTTTCCTCAACCCTTCCTGTCATCGCCATGTCTCCCTATAAACACCATCCACTTCGGGCGAACAAGGCTTCCATCTTCAAAACATCGCTCGCAGTTTTCCCCACCACAACGACGAAGGATTGAGATCGCTTATCTGGCCGCTCCTGCCCTGAGGCGTAACCGTATTCCTCTTCGTCCTTATCCCGACATAAAGTCAGATAAGGACGTCCAAATGGATTTAGGGTCTGGAAGGAAATCGGGTCTACGAGGTCAAGCCCGTTTTGATTTTTTCCAGTTATGAAATTTATTTACGACTATTGCTATTGCTATTACCCTCCGTCATCATAATCTTTATTTCTACTGATGTGTTTTGATATTTCTGATTATTTGTTCCCCTATTATTTTATGACAAACTTTACAAAGCTCAAAATGAATAGGGTGAAATTTGTTGACATATATATTGAATAAAGGAAAAATGGCTTAATTTCCGTGATGAACTGTAACATTTTCAGCAACTAAAAATAAAATAAAATAAAAATAAAATAAAAAGTCTGATGAGTGGACTTCAAAACAATGATTTTAAATCGTCCCCCAGGAAATGCAAACCGAGGGGACTTCCCTGAAATAGTTTAAAGAGATATATTTATCATTTCAAAGGGGCGACCAGAGGTTTCATAAATACTAAATATCTAAAAGAAAACATAGGACTTCCATTTTATGGCTTTGGGGATGTCTGGAATATGCTCAGTATTAGTGGGGCTGGTTTGAATCCACGAGAAGACGAAATTATTATCAACTAAAAGATTCCCCTTCGGTTTACATATATGAAAATATATTAATTCCGAGGTAGAGCGAATTGGATATTAAAGGGCATTTGTAGATTCGTGCATGAATACTCTATAGGTGGTTTGGTCTTGGACACACGCTTACTGCTCTTGCAGATGATGCTACTCTGCGACGATTCCATCTTTTTTAATTGCTGATCCCCATAACAGAGGAGATTTACTTCAATTTAACGCAATTTATGGGCGATGAAGGTCAATCCTATAAACACTCGGAGATGAAGCTAAAATGAGCTCATACTGCAAGTTATGGGAGGTGTAAAATATTATATAAAAAACTCACGTATGTCTGACAGTTGAAGTTGAATATAGGATTTAGGCCAAAGGGCAAGTATGGGACCTATGAGGTCATTCAGTGCTGAAATGCCAATTGACAGTAAAAGGTTTGGAAGGTGTAACAAGAGGAAAATCTCGTAGTTCCACTATGAATGAATCAGTATTAGGAGAAGATGGAAAGTAAGATGAAGAAGACTATGAAAGGAGGTACAGTAAAAGGAACGAAAGTGGTTGCAGCTGGGAGCCGAAGGCACGCTGCAAAGAAACCTTAAGGAATGCTTACAGTCCCTGACAGTAGGTCTGGGGCAACGGATACCTACAGAAAACAAGAACTCCTCATTAACAGTGTTCCTTTAACCATAATGAAACCGATTACAAATTCTTTAGGAGTCAATCCTGACTGCAAATTCACTGTTCTGAGATACAAGCCCAGTCTATAATGGCACAAGAGATCGGTATACTGAGAAATTTTTTGTTTTCAAGGTTTTTGGTGACCTTGTCTTGAATGTTGTTTGTTTTGTTTGGTATTCAACAGCTGAATCACACCTTAGGATGAGGGATAACACTTGAGTTATAGCATTCTGCTTTCCCAATTAGGGTTGGCTAATAATAATAATAATAATAATAATAATAATAATAATAATAATAGACGACATCTTTGTGCAAGTCGACGTCGAGGATGAGGTAGAAGCCCTCCGTCAAGCATTTCACAGTGTAGTGTGCTGAATTACACAGTCGAAACGCAGCTCCGACGATCGGCTCCCCTTCCTCGACGTCCTTGTAAACAAGACGGAAGACGGTCTCCGTACTTCAGTCTACACAAAGAAAACCAATTTAGGACTTTGCCTCAACGGAGACAGCGAGTGCCCCGCCAGATTCAAAAGCACCACCGTCAGGGCCTTCGTCAGGAGGGCCCTCTCCCACTGCTCAACCTGGCAGGACACTCACCAGGAACTCGACCGCGCCTCCCAAGTACTTGTGAATTAACGGGTACTCAAATAAATTAATCAGCAAGGAAGTCCGCACAGCCCTGGAGAAATGGTACGGTAGTGAGAGCCCGCAGCCCCGCCCCCAGGATAATATCAAGCTGTGCTACAAAGCCTTCATGAGTTCCCATTACCGTGAAGAAGAAGAGACGCCATTAAGAAAATTATTTCTGATAATGTATCCCCGACTGACGACACCAAGAATATCGACCTAATCATATATTACCAGAATCGGAGGATGCGCGATCTTATTATGAAAAATAACCCCTCTCCACAGGTACGAGAACCCCTGAAGCAGACGCATGTAGTGTACCAGTATACATGCCCAGTCCGCGAATGCAGCGGCGCCTACGTAGGTATGACTACCATGCGACTGTCGAAGAGACTCTCGTGCCACGCCCAAGAGGGGGCTATAAAGAATCACGCCCGCACCAAACCACACGAGGCCCATCTCCCGAGATGTCATCATAAAGAACACGAAGATCATCGGGAAGGCCCCTGATGCCCGTCGGTTGCGCCTGCTGGAGGCGCTACTCATCCAGCAAATAAACCTACTCTGAATACGACGCAGGAAGAATTTCTCCTCCCTACGAGTATGAGAAGACCTGCCACCAACAATGACACCACCGATCATGACAACTCTATGGATGACAACGCCCCGAACGAGGTACTCCTGCAGCCGATGGAAATCAATGTAGCCGTGACGTCCCACAGCGTAGCGCAACGCCCATCAATGTTACAGCGCCGCTTAGGAGGTCCAGGCGGCTGCAGGATATGCTGCAACAACGCAACCATCGGCCCGAAGAAAGTGGCTTGAGACCTGGCTCAGGCAGCCAATGAAAACAAGACTCACCGCCACCAGCCAATAGGAGACAAGCATGGGGCAGACCCCCTGCTGTCAACCACAGATATAAGGAGGACGGACACCGCACCAAGAATGGTTCTGAACAGACTACTATGGAAAGCAGGGCCCCTACATCATAGGCTCTATGCCTATATGGAAGGAGTAGGCACCCATGAGTGCCTTACAGATGTGCTAAGTGCCATAAATGGCAGAAAATCCATAGTGGTCTTCTTAGATCTAGAAAAGGCATATGAATTAGCCAATGCAGCAACCATCCTCTCCTCCCTAGTCAGAAAGAGGATCAAGGGGCAACCTGCTTACATGGACAAAAGGATACATGCAAGACAGAGAAGCAAGAGTAGTGTTCCAAGGCAGAATGTCAGAATACTACTCTCTTGAAAACGGCCACTCCACAGGGGGGCATTCTAAGCCCCTTCTTATTCAATGTCCTTATGGAAAATGTAGCCTGTCTCAAGCTACCACAAGGAGTAGAGGTCTTCATATATGCTGACGATGTTTGCATCGTCAAGCTCCGGCCCTCAAAGACAGCTCCAAAAAGATGCAAGAGCCTTGCAAAAACTTGAGGACAAGTGCACACAACTGGGACTCAAAATCAACAGAAATAAGACAAAAGCCATGGCAATAAAACATGATCAAAATCCACCCAACCTTCTACTGAAAGGAGACGTCATAGACTGGGTGGATAGCTACACATATCTTGGAGTCTGCATTGCAGATTCACTATCTCCTGAGAAGCAAATACAGCTCCTCCAAGCCAAAACAAAAAATAGGGCTTAATGCCCTAAAGAAAATCACATCATTGCAAGAAGGTGGCGACATACCATCTGCTCAGGAGGTTCTACATACAAACCATCAGAGCACAAGTAGAATACGCAGCACCAGTCCTGACAAATCTCAGAAAGGATCAACAGCAGAGGCTGGAAGTCATCCAAAACAACGCAATGAGACTTATACTTGGAGCCCCAATGTGGACAAGAATTTGTCTCTTGAGGGCAGAGACACAACTGCAGTCTCTCAGCACAGGATAGGCCAAAGAAATATTGCCATTCTGTGCAAAACCATCAGAAACGACAGAAATGGACCACACAAAAACAAAATGCAAGCGTGTATAAACTTGCACGAAGAACTAGACCCGCCAAAACCTATGCGGGCAGTATACTCCAGACACTGAGAGAACTGGGTATGCAGGACACAGTGAAACACATAACAAAGGATGTCCCACCTGAGGGATACCAAAAACCACCTCCCTGGGTCGAAGACCCAATCCGGTATAATTCTTCACAATACTACCGGCAAACAAAGCACTGTGCACAGCAGCACAAATGAAAACTGCAGCAGAAGAAGCAATCGGGAACACAGCAGCTGAAAACATATATTACACTGATGGCTCAGTTGACACAGAAGCTCCAGGAACTGCAGCAGCAGTGGCTGCCCAGACTTCAAAGGAAGCTGGAGGCTATCCAACAATGCCTCCATACTACAAGCGGAACTAATGGCAATCTTAAAAGCCTTAGAAAATTCCAATTTAAAAGAAGGACACACAACAGTGCATATTGACTCCAAAGGAGCAATACTTGCTATCAAAGCGACAAATCCAAAAGAAAATGTGACACTGATAACAGCCATAAAATCATTGGCCAATTCACATCAAGCTGCTGGCAGGAGAGTCACACTAAACTGGATACCCAGCCATGTGGGAATCCAGGGAAATGATGAAGCTGACTTCCTTGCCAAAAGTGCCCTCAGCTGCAGTAACAGTAAGCATAAAAGTGCAACCATCCATAACACACCTAAAGGAAATGGCAAAAAGCTATGCCAAACTCCAAGAAGAGAATGAAGTACGACGTCACTACCTACAAGAGTCAAGGACGTCCAAGTGGTATGTGGATGTCACAAATCTAACGCCGCATGACATCACAAAACAAACCACTAGAAAACTCTCAGTCATCACACACAGATTAAGGCTTAGGATACCTCTGCACCTGGCAAATGATAGGAAATGAGGGCAGGTTGTCAGTACTGTGACCGAGAGGCAATCCAGCCCCTCGAACACTACCTACTAGACTGCCCAGAGACACAATCTTACAGATCAAACCTAACTGAAATAGAGCTGACACCGGCACAGATCACCACGACATATCTTAAATAACATAGGGACATATGGGAATCTCCTAATGTCTCACCCACCTCCCAGGTAAAAGGATGAATCACACGGCATTTCTCCATAGACACATGGGAATCTCCTAGTGTCTTGTAAACAAAAAACAATGAAAGCCACACAAAGCACAAACCCTCTACTTCACTGGTTGACAATGGGAGTCATAAACATCTTGGGAGCATATGTATAAGTGTGAGTATGCATGAACATGTATATATACTATATACTTGCTTAATGTTTGGTTTGATATATATTGCAATATTCTCAGATGCTACACACATGTATATATGCGCCTAAAATGTTTATAGGTAACCGCTTCTTTCCCTCAAACTAAAACTCGCTTCCTTCTTCCTACTCAGCACTCTTCAGCTAGGCTGAGTCTCACTGCTATAAAACTTTCTCTCCTACTGATGGGTACCGTAAGGTTCAAAGGGGTTGCAATCCTGCCTGTCACCCTATTTCCTTTCCAAAACTAACCGCCAAAGCACTGTTTTTTGTATCTTTACAGATATTCCAGTTACGGGCTGCTCTAGGAGCAAGAGCCCGTGCCAGCACAAGGCTGGCTTAATCTCCAACAACAACGCACCAAGATCAGTCCACCCTCAGCTTCCCAGCCCGAGGATGTCCTGGCAGCTCCAGACGAAAGCTCGCTTTAAGAAAAGAGAGAGAGAGAGAGCGAGAGAGAGAGAGAGAAAATCGTTAATGACTTTGATGACTATGGTATCATAGTTTATCTGTAAAATTCAAATATATACACCTATTTTGACCCTGTATTTTACCATGACCTCTATAGGCGCTCTACTAGCCTGTTTAAGTAGCACTGAAAAAGCCGCTATTCGCAAAAATAGAGAAGAATCTCTACAAGTGTAACGCTGCTGAAGTAGCCATTACCTTTAATAAAATAATAATAATAATAATAAATTCGTAATTCTCTCTCTCTCTCTCTCTCTCTCTCTCTCTCTCTCTCTCTCTCTCTCTCTCTCTCTCTCTTCCCCTAATTAATTTTTCTTTCAATGCATAATTCTAGTCACCGCTTCTACAAATCCATTCCACGCACATCTTTACGCAAATAAGTTTTCTTTCTGTCGATAATCTTTATTGCGCTGTTAATCTGCGCTCTCAGTAATTCCCTCGTAAGACAAGTTTCATTTCTATAATTTCCTATTTACCTCAAAACAATTTTCCCTGCCGATGTCGTCCATCCACGACCCACGCGATAAAACATTGCCAGACCAGAATTAAATCCGTCCTTTATTACATTTCTTGGAATTCTGAATTGAAAGCTTAAATGCTTTTGCATTTTACGTCTTCATTCTGGTCCAAGACTTCCAGCATAACAAGCAATAAAGTTTGCTTTCATTTCTCCCGCGAATAAAAGATAGTCTATCTCCTACCTTCTTCCCACATGTACAGCTAACATTTGCAGCATTTTGCATTGCATTCATTTTTCATAAACTCATGTCTTCTCCGCCTTTCTTATTTCGGTTTTCCATAAACTACAGGACCCTTTTCATTTTCGTATTTTGCCAGACTATTGATCTCCTAAGCTGTCACTTCCTCTACTCCAGCTTCAGCTTCAACTCAGTCCCCCTTTTTTTTTTTTTTTTTTTTTTTTTTTTAGCATTCATAATAAACGCGAATGAAAATTAATACCATCGTCATATTCCTCGCTGATGCGCATCTAGTTCTGTTGTATATTCACACTTTTCTCTTAGCTGAAGACACGCCCACCATTCCTATGCTTTATGCTCTCCTCATTCCCACACATACTAATGTACACTTACAAACACTTACACACCACAACAGTGGAATGTGCACAAGAGAAATGGTTTTTTCCTTAGCAGAGAGATACACCAAAAAATACAAAGGAACAACAAATACATGAACGTAATGGAAATACGAAACCCGTACAGCAAAACTGTAGACTTTTCGAGTCCCTAATATAATTCCACTTCAATCCTGCAAAAGGGTTTTAATGGATGCCAGATAAAAAATTTCTGGACGTCGAAAAGATCACGGATTTCACCTCCTAGAGGCCGAATTTCCACAGATCTAGTGAATATGACTGGCAGACTATATGTGTGTATATAGCAGCTATAATGCCAGCAAAGTACGTGGGAAATGGATAACAGAGGCCTGCTAACTGAAAGTCAAGGAAAGAAGACTGACTGGAACTTCATCTCTGAAGAGTCAATGAGATGCAGGAGGTTCTATCCTTCTGATGCCGCCCCTTTCAAAGGGATGAATCTTTTGTGTAAAAAACTTCCTATAACATGATCCCCTTCATACACCTGCCTGAACACTCTTGATTCCTCAATCAAGATTCCCCTTGCAAGAAAATGGGTGAATTATGGAGACATTGATATATTTTTTCGCCTTACATATTTTCCTCTTAAAGGGTGTGGCTGCAGAAGGTATAAGATTCAGACAGGTATTTCTGGGATGAGGCTGCTATCGCCCAAGCCCTTTCACACCCATTATGACTTACCACAGTCATGTAGCCATCAAAATCATAACTCACAGCTTAGCTCAGCAGAGTCCAAATATCCCTGTTGTCATCAAACGCTAAAAATATATGTAGCTACAGAGTACAAGAATCCATGCATACACACACACATACACACACACATATATATACATTAGCTGACCAACCTGACACTGCCCGGGATAACTCTGAATGACAACAGATAAACTTACTCTTTCTACCTCACTTTTTGCTCTTTCTCCTCTCTAACACCCTGTCTACTCTCTCTCACTTCATCTCCCTCCTTTTCATCTTTCTCTCTCTCTCATCTCCTCGCATCTCTCTCGTCTCATCTCCTTCTCTCTCTCTCTCTCTTCCCAACACCCCACCCCCCCCTTTGGTGTCCATTGATATCTCACAAAAGTATTCTTTCCAGATAGTAAGTGATATGTATACGAATATTATGTGTGATGAATTCGTCAAGTTTATTTAGTTAGAAAATCTAAGGAAAGAACCAGCCCCAATTCAGATTTGACCTTCCCACTCTCGACCCCATTTTGGTGCCTTTTAGAAACGGCCTCGAATTCCGGATTTTTGACTAAAAACCTTCTGGGGGGGGGAGAGGTCTATAGCAAAAATTTGGTAGCCCTAGCTCTTATGGTTTGGGTGTGCATAAACGGACAGACACAAAGTAGACAGAAATGCTCATATATATATTATATAATATATATATATATAATAGAATATATATATATATATATCATATATATATATATGTATATATTATATATATATATATATATACATACATG
>NC_061097.1:22910457-22917957 GCF_015104395.2 Macrobrachium nipponense
ATTACAATAACACACACATAAACACTAATATATAAATAATATATATATATATATCTATTATATATATATATGTATATATATATATTATTATATTATATAATGTTAAAAAGGGGGAATGTGCAGACTTATCATTTTTAACTTCCCTGGAGACAGAGTCCGGGCAACAACCTAAGAATGCTGACAACTCTTTTTTGGGTGGTATAATGTTAAAGTTCCTTACCTAAGCATATCAATGCCGTGAGGGCTTGTTCAAAGTGCCTTTGAAAACTGGCTGCAACCAGTTACTTGGGGCGTCACCGAAGAGTGTGAATTCATGTGTACGTGTGCAGCTCCTCCTTTCATAATGGTATATTTAGCCAAAACTGGGGGAAGACTTACGGAGAGGTCTGTGCGAGAAAGGCATATGATGGCGTATGATGGCGTATGCCGAGGTGTTTCCTTTTGAGAGTGTGTGAAATTCCAGGCTGCAATGGGTGAGTTATTATGCTTTAGCCAAAGTTATGGCTTGTCTCTTACTTTGATATTTTGTAAAGATGTTCTATTTCATTTAATCTTTTGACTTTGTCTTTACAATTGTGTGTGCTCATGAGTGTGTTCTCCTGTCTTTTAAACAGGCGGATCTAGTGAGGGGACTGGGTGTCCTAGTGAGGGGACTGAGTGTCCTAGTGAGGGGACTAAGTGTCCTGTGTGGAGGGAACTATAACATTTTGGAAAAGAGATAATTGGTGTGACTAATTACTGATTAAGATTATATAAATACCGGGGGTTATCTGAGTTAACTGATCTGTGAGTTACCATTCCATTAATTATCCTGTAAGAACCTGAGTTATCCAATTAATACTTTACTTTGAATAAATGTCTATTTTTGTAGCTCCGACTCTGATTTGATGACCTGATGGAATGGAGAGAGAGAGGTTGCGAGAGAGAGAGAGAGAGAGAGAGAGAAAGAGAGAAGGCTATTGCCAGTGATTGCCTTGAGAGAGAGAGAGAGAGAGAGAGAGAGAGAGAGAGAGAGAGAGAGAGAGAGAGAGAGAAGGGACAAAGTGTTACCAGTTCGCCTTACGCTCTGGCTAAACACATACCAAATATGAAAATAGCTGGGGCAACGCTCCCGTTGTTAAGATATATATATATATATATATATATATATATATATATATATAATATAATAATATATATATATATATATATATATATATATGTATATATATATATATATAATATATTATTTATAATTAATATATATATATATATACACACACACATACACACAATTTACGGTACAGACATACAGTATGAATATCAAATTGGAATCGGTTTAAAGTACATGTAGGACAATAAAAAATAGGTAAGAATCATTACCGAAAGACTTAGCCAGAGTCTGAGTAAAGATATTCCTCGATGTTAAAAAATACCTCGGGTAGAAAACAGACATTCTTTGTTGTTTGGGTTCCTCTCAGAAGCAATCGTTCGTTAGGGAAGGAAATTCGAAAATGTTGGCCAGCTTTAGAAGAGCCTTTTGAAGCAAGAGAGAGAGAGAGAGAGAGAGAGAGAGAGAGAGAGAGAGAGAGAGAGAGAGAGAGAGAGAGAGAGAGACTCACTTCCTGCGGGAGCTCTCATCTTGAAGGACGTAGCCACAATTTATGAGCTGTTTCAGAAAAGTGTATTGATGTAACTTCTGACAGAAGTGTGAGTGATGGAGGAGAAATCTACAGTTGCCTCGTTGTCTATCTACCTACCTACCTACCTACCTACCTGTCTGCCTTTCAATCTGATCTGTCCATCAATCTGTCATTCATAATGAACTAAATCCCTTCTGTTGCCCGATACATGCAAGAAGTTAAATTTTTAAGCGTACGTTGAATCACTATAAACGATATACTATAACTACTCATCGTATACAAAAATTTTGAGACCTACAGGTAAATCTCTCTCTCTCTCTCTCTCTCTCTCTCTCTCTCTCTCTCTCTCTCTCTCTCTCTCTCTCTCTATGTGATATGATACAAACTCAATATACACATACTATACATATTATATATAAAAAAATGCGTTTGTATTTTCAAAAACTCACCTTTGTTACTTGATCTTCGCAAGCACCAAGTCCCTTGCGTGCTTGCTTTGGTCATCGATAATGCATAGTTCCTATCAGGGACACCTGATAGGAAATATCAAGCGACGTCTGAAAGGCAGCGAGAGCAGGAAGGAAGGAACGCTTGGCAGCCAAGAACAGAAATTCAAATAAAATAGAATAATATCCCCACAGCCGCCTCCGCCTTTGTAGGTAATGCAAGAGTTCCTGTGGATGCTTCCGAGACGAAAGCCGGAGGTTGGGAAGCATTCAGCCGGAGATAATCTCAATTTTAGGATTGAATAGAAAAGGCTCCCAAAGAGACTTGTCTGACAGTGAGAGAGCTTCTTTCTGTTCAGATCTGCTGCTGCTCGCTTGTAAATGCGGGAGGTGGGCGGGGGGGAGATATCTGCCTAGCTACCCTGATATGTCACTTACTTTTGTATTTGAGTTTCATTTTTCCATTTGCTGATTTTTTATGGTATTCGTTGAATATATATTTGCGAGGCTAGATATAACTAAAACTGTCATACAGGTCAGGAAATATTTATCAAAATGGGTAAGTTATTCACAAACTAAAATAAAGTTCATGGATTTGACATAGTGCGTTACAAATGAGTCGTGTTGTTATATTTTTCCAGAAAAAAGGAAGACATCGACTCACATTATGGAATTAAAAGGCCGGTGACAATGACTTCAAATATAAACGTTTGGTTTCCCAAGGCAGAGGAGTTACAGGTTGGTTATGAAACTTGATGTTGAGGTGAAAATTCCCAGTTAATGATACGTCTGACTCTTCCGAGCCCAACTGCATTTCACGTTGTTTTTGTAAGATTCCGTCAAAAAAAAAACATTCTGGAAATTGTTCGTAGCTCAAGGCATGAAATTTGGGTAGGGGGACCGTATTGCTGTCCCATAGGCAGTCAAGGTCATATAAAGAAGAAAAGTATGTATGTGATGGCATTTACCGAGACAGATAAAAAAAAAAACAATGTATATTTGCTGCCGTGCACTAAACCTAGATCAGTAAGGCGTGATTGTCTTACAAACTTAGAAAGGGAGTTAGGCTTTATCAGGAAGACTGAAACTGATTTAAATGTTACATATACTTTGATCCCCGAAGTATTTCGGTTGAATTGAGAATAGCAGGAGGTTTGGTTGCGATGCTAAGTTTATATGATCTAGGAAGAGTGAATCCGTCTGACTGAATTTGAACAAGTGATCGTTATGCTAGGTAATTTGAACGCAAACTGAGAAAAATAGCAAATAGTGCTATGAAGATATGTTCAGATGGAGCTTGAATGTCAGGAGCAGAATGGTCCTAAGTATATGTAAGAAGAGAAAATGGTCAGGAAAGGGGCAAGTTAGCATTAGTAGAGAGTAAGTGGAAGTAAAATCCACAATAAGAATACAAAACAAAAACCACATATAATAAAAATATGATTGATGTACAGTATACTTTAAGGAAAGATAAATCTGCTCCGAAGTGAAAGCATATAAAAATGAAAATAACATTATGCTCTTCAAAGCAAGTACAGTCCTCTGTCGAAGAAATTAGTAATTTTAAGAAGTGTTAAATGTTTAGGACTGAAGAAAGCCGTTCTGAATAATGCAGAAGTGGAAAGTGCCTAATGCAAATGATTTTTCTCATTAACTAGAGGAACAGTTGAGAAATGCAATAAATTAGTTGGCATTGTATACAACAGCTGGTGAGAATCGCTAAGCTCTGTGGATATAACGACATAAAAAAAAAAGTATGCAGTTTTTCTTCAAGACGACTCAATCACTGCCACAGCTTAACAAGTGTATACGTCAGTAGTTAACAGAGAAACACTTGTGAAAACGTTCAATGATATATAGATTATAAACTCAATTGGTCTATGAAATTTTTATCCTGTTTCCAAGCCCATTGTTATGATACTCATAATGGGGAACGTTGCAGTTTTGAGGGTCATCGAAACTTCCATCCCCTTCATTTGATAACCACGATTTGGCTTTTTTCTGTCAGTCGAGGAAATTTAGATGTTTACCATGGTATGAAGGGTCTCTCTCTCTCTCTCTCTCTCTCTCTCTCTCTCTCTCTCTCTCTCCTTCCTTTGTATTGTATGCGTGTCTCGTGATAACTCCCTCGTTTAATCATAACATACGTATGGTTTAAATCACTCAGAGAATCGCTTTAGCCTCACGCGCTCCTTTTATCTGGGCCCTGTTCTCTCCCCATAAAGAAGTCTAAGTATAACAATTACTCGCTCTCCTCCTCCTCCTCCTCCTCCTCCTCCTCCTCCTCCCCCAAGGCCCTCATATAAATCGCAGAGACGGAAGCTTCAGCATCCGAGGATGCTCTAATCTCCCTTCCAATCTTCAGGTCTTCAAGGAGGAGGAGGAGGATTTCGTTCAGCCATCATCATTTGCTTTTCTTCTTCCTCTTGTAAATCATGTTGAGGATCGCCATCACCTCATACCTAGATGGTTTTCCTCCTTTGCAGAGAACTTTGCTGGATCGTGCAATATTAAAGGCGTCGTTTTCCCTGAGTTGATGTTCGGATGGGCGAATGAAAAGTTTTATTTTCGCATTTTCTGTTTTTTTTTTTAATTTGGGTGTAGATTAGTGCACTGATTGGAATTATATTTGATTAACCTTTCATTTTGCTGATGGATTCTGAGAGATAATTTACATAAATGCATATGTTATGTGTTGTGTTGCATTCACTCTCACAGCTTTCAGATTATTTTAGAAGTATCACATAGGCATTAATTTCCCGATCTATGATAGATTTTTATAGAAATGGTTGCTCTTAACTTTTGATCAGGGAGTGGCATGTTCAAATACCATCAGTATTTGTTCGTTGCTTTCTCTCTCTCTCTCTCTCTCTCTCTCTCTCTCTCTCTCTCTCTCTCTCTCTCTCTCTCTCTCTCGATGACAAAAGGTTAATCACCCCTGATAGTCTTCTTGTAATTTTGATCTGTTTTATTTTTTTTCATTCTTTTTATTTTTTATTTATTTTTTTTACAAAGAGGCTCTACTGATAGTTCAGAGTTTTAACAGGTCGTATTCTCTTGGTAATTGGTAATTTTATCCTGGTAAATACTCGTTTTTCGTATCTTTAACGTTTTGATAAATACTTTGTTTCCAAACTTGACACTGAATATGTGGTTTGCATCATTTACGGGCCTCTCTCACAGCAAGATTCCAGGCTTACAAAAGGTCCGCCAAGTCTTCAACAACACATCAGCACCAATAACAAAAACAGAAACCCTGAATAATATTATTTTTTCTAATATGTTCTGGAGGGTAGCGTGACGGATGTTTTATGTAATTCGTCCAACTAGTGAACTCTAAGATGCAAGAACAATCTAGAAAAAAGTAATCAAATACTTTCTGTGGGATGTTAACTTCAGTTACTGGACATTTTTTTGTAAACTCGAATGTTTTCTGGTCGGCTCTGTATCTGTTTACAAACACACACACACATACAGATATCATTATGTGTGTGTGTGTGTGTGTGCGTGTGGTATATATATATTAGATTATATATATCTATATATATATATATATATATATATATATATATATATATATATATATATACACACACACACACACACGACACACACACACACACACACACACACACATATATATATATATATATATATATATATATACATATATATATATATATATATATATATATATATAGTGTCTCTTTAAGTGCTTGCGCACGCTCATGTTTGTGAGTGTGTATGTACGTAACAGCTAGAAATCTTGTTACAGAGAATAAACCGTTGCAATTATGAAGCCGCCCACAGATGAAGCTTATTTATGTCTTCCTTAATATTCAACGGCAGTTTGCAACTGAAAACCTGACAATGCGAAAGCGAGATTAAACGGAGACCTGTCTTGAAACGAAGGGTTTCTGATGCACGTGGACAGATCTCGGTTTATTGCACTATGAAGAATGGCGAGTCTTATTTCCGTTCTAAGCAATATGTTTTCGAGGTCATGTCTTCTGTCGGCGCTGTGATGGAGAAAGGGTGAAGGTCAACTCTCTCGCCCCCGGTTTCTTGGATTCCTTTCAGCTGGTAATGTTTCCCATTGGACGAGTGGGTTGCGTATACTTGCCTATCGATTTGGTAGCCCGAGCTCGCTCCTCGCTCTGCCGATGCGGAACCGGAGGAATTTATTTCTGGTGGTTAGAAATTCATTTCTAGGTATAATGTGGCTCGCATCCCACAATAAGCTGTGGGTCCCGTTGCTAAGTAAGCAGTTGGTTCCTAGCCACGTCAAAATATCTATAATCCTTCGGGCCAGCTCTAGGAGAGCTGTTAATCAGCTCAGTGGTCTTGTTAAATTAAGATATTCTAATTTTTACAGTTGGTAATAATGAACTGAATATTATTATAATATAATAATAATAATAATAATAATAATAATAATAATAATAATAATAATAATAATAATAATTAAGATATACGCAACTTTTAAAGTTGAATAATAATAATAATAATTATTATTGGTCAAAATGTGCCTTCCTTCACATTAGAATAAAGAGGTTTTAAATATTAGGAAAATCTACAGATAATGAAAAAACAAAAACTGAGAAAACGGGTAAAAATTTTGAAAAAGGAGAGAAAAAATTCACCATTAAAGTTGATATGTTCACTGTAAAGAAGAGTGACTTTAAACACACCTGTAGTCTTTCAAGAAGCAACATCAAAGTCCTCCCAAGTCATGTATATGTAAGCAGACGTTGTGAAGAGAACCTGTTGCACTGGCGCTATAGCCACAGGCATTAAAATCGATAACACAAAGTTTTACTGAAGATGGCAATGCAGGATATCGTGTAGGTGTTGCTTAGATCATAATTATCATTGTTTAGGGGGGGGGGACTTCTGATGGGGTAAAGGTTCGAGTCAAAGGTGACAATGAGTATTGTCATATATGCATTTAACCCATTCGCAATCAGTCATTGAGTGGTTATCAGTGGTCCATGCAGACTAACGAGAAATGTTAGTTTCTTTTTTATCATTTTTGGTTCATAACACGATTAGTGCTCCACTTCATTGTCCAATCCAGATAAGCAGCAACTGTTGTACATTGTGAACGTCTGTAAATTTGCTGAGCTTCAATTCATTGCAAAAAAGAAAAAAAAAAACAAATTCCAGCTTGCAGTCAACACGAAAACCAATTTCATTGATTTCGGATTCCTATCCACAGTCCAGGTCCCCAAAGAGCATCGCGCTACAGATTTGTTTCTGTGACCTTAATGACATTCAGAAACTAAGTGCTAAGATAAAAGGTGTTTAGTTAAAGGTCCTTAATCGGTTTTAATCCTTTGTCTCTCCACACCGAATTGCCAGAATGCTGTGTCATTCTGGCATCATCAACTCCAAAGGGCGTAGAGGCTCATGATGAAGGAAAAAATGTTCAC
>NC_061097.1:22922957-22955457 GCF_015104395.2 Macrobrachium nipponense
ATTACCTTAATTGTGCGAAGTTGCATTATTGCATTGGGAAGGATCTAGAGGGGCATTAATAATTAGTTGATTGGTAGTCAGAGAAGGGAATTAATGTGTGTGTGTGTGTGTGTGTGTGTGTGTGTGTGTGTGTGTGTGTACAAGAGGCGCATGCTACAAACAAGGTCACCGTTATTGAAATTAGGAAATGGCATCGCAAATGTTTTATATTTGTAGCAAGATCTCTTGATTCGTTTCTGTGATTTGATAATAAGTTTACATTAATGTGTTCCGTCTGCAGCAGAGAATAGCTAGAGGCATTAATGCTTGATTTTAGCTATAAGATAAAATAAAAGACGAAAACTGCAATTTTATCCATGTAAATTTATGTTTATTTACCTGGAAAACTTTTAATGGAATGGTAACTATCAAATTTCTTAGGGGTTAAGTAAAGTATGCAGATGCTGTTTGGAACACACTTAAGGAAGTAAAGTAAAATGAAAGTTTAAACTGATGAATTTTTGGACGCACTGATTAGAAATGAGTATGTTTTTGCTATGTAACATAAAATATTGTTATGCTAATATTGAAATATGTATTTAAGCTTTTTGTTCTCTAAACCTTGTCTGTAAGTACAATATCGTCATTTATTATTATTATTATTATTATTATTATTATTATTATTATTATTATTATTATTATTATTATTATTATTATTATTATTAGTACGTGTCTTGAAAAAGTATTTTATCCGTATGCAGAATATTGCATACTTTATTATATTTTGTATAGTTCAAGTCGTGAATTTAGCTTCACCCCAGAACTGTACACGGAGTAATGTATATTTGACGGAGATTTTTAGGTTCTTGAGCGTATTTGTTCTACCTACTTGAAGTACGGTATTTATTTATGAAGCACAATGGCCTAGTTAATTAGAATCTAATATAAATTTCACGCATGTTCATGGGCATGCGTGAACACATATACACATATATATGTATATAATGTATATATATATATATATATATATATATATATATATATATATATATGTATATAGATATGTGTGTGAGTGTGCGTGTGTGTGTGTTTGAGTATAATCCCCGTGGTGTGGTCCGTAACCTACTCGCCTAACGAGGGCAGGCAGATGGATCCACTTCGTTATAAACCTATTGTCCGTTAGTTGACCCATGCAATAAACTCTTACCTGGTATCTATTGGGCGTTGGTGGACAGAGCAAATCGGAGAGAAACTACAATGAATCGACAAACATATCTGAGACCTGAACTTGACCTCACTCTGAGCGGAAAACGTGAAATTCTTTCATGTGCTTGTGGTCATCGCCAGCCTCTCGTCTCATAGCTGAGGTCACAAAGTGGGTCTGGGTCTTGGAAGCCAATTGACTCTTGTCACTTGCTCTCCTCCCTCGGGGTGGAACAAAGGACACGTCCAACGCTTCTCCATATCTCTGCCTTCATTGTCTCATCTCCATAATAACCTTCCGTTATGGTGTCATTTCTAACTCTGTCGGGACATCTAGCTCATAATATTCTTCCTACGGTTTTTTTTTCTTCTTTCTCACAATTCAGCAAATTCTTTTATACATAGTTTCATTGTCATATCATGATTCATGTTAGAATAGAAATGTAAGTCATACTAGTCTAAGTAGAATGTTAGTTTCGTATGCAGATTTCCTCTGTAATCTATCTGATTTATACATTTTCATTCAGTCTGCCCATTCATTGCTTGATCTGTCTTTCAAGTCTTTCATAAAATTTCAGCTCAGGAGAATCTTTATTGGGTATCATCGTTCCTAAATGTATTAAAGTCCATCTAGTGTTATTTCATCTAAGTAATTTACTGTCTAAATTATTTGGAATGTCCAGAGGTTTATCTCAAGACCCATCTCTTTATGTACTGCATTCTCTTTGGTTAACTTTGCAAGTCTCGCTCAATTTAGCTACTTAATCCGTGATACTATATATATGTATATATATATATATATATATATATATATATATATATATATATATATATATATATATATATACGTATATATATATATATATATATATATATATATATATATATATATATATATATATATATATATGAGTAGTGCCAGAGGGTGGATGTGTCATGTCTCCTGTACAAGCCCGATCCCTTACCTGCCCCGCCCGTCAACCGGGGCGAACAAACATGTTTGCAGGATGAGGGTGGATGTGTTATATCTACCTGCGTGTGTTTTCACATATTCATATACTTGCTGCGTGTACTTATTGCCAATGCATATAAAACCTTGACACTTTTTAAGAAGTAAGAATGATCATATTAAGGGAAATAGAAGCCAATGCATATAAAACCTTGACACTTTTTAAGAAGTAAGAATGATCATATTAAGGGAAATAGAATATAGAATGAAAATTACCAAAACTTTTATTAATCAGAACATGTTATTTTTTATCTTTTTTTTAGCAAAGTGACACGGAAGGAAGGATTCATCTCCCAGTTCCACGCTGGACATTTCGATTTCACGGAACAGTTAGCATTGTTTAGAAAATGGAATCACATAGGTTCTAAGAAGCTTCAATGAAATGAATAAATGAACAAACAAAAGTTAGGTCGATATTATAGGATTTCCAGTGCTGAAGATGATATGCCCTCGGGGGGGAGGGGCCCCACCGGTTGTGACACTGAACGACTTCTTAGACGATTAGATGTGTAGCCGCCCTTCTCGCTTCTCCATTTTCTCATGAGAATTTTCCGGACGAGGTTTCATTCCTCTCGTTTCGCTGACTCCGCTAGAAACAGAAACGCGACAGAGATGTTGTCAAGGACCGTGGGGCGAGGAAAAGAGTATAGTAGTCGTCGCTATGACTGTCGACAGCAAGAAGCAGGCCAGCAGGACGCGATCGCACACCAGGGACACCTGTTACAAAGAAAATGAATATATTGATTATTATTATTATTATTATTATTATTATTATTATTATTATTTTTATTTCATTACTTCGTCGTTGGACGAGTGGGTTACGTGCTCGTCTACCGATTCTCCGCTCTGCCAACAAGGAATTAGAGGAATTTACTTCTTGTGATTAGAAATTAATTTCTCGATGTGATGTGGTTCGGATCCCACAATAAGCTGTTGTTCCCGTTTCTATAAAACCAACTGGTTCCTACTTACTATTTCATTAGTTTCTCGTTGGACGAGTGGGGTACGTGCTCGCCTACCGATTGGGTAGTCCGGAGTTCGATTCTCTGCTCTGCCAACAAGGAATTAGAGGAATTTATTTCTAATGATTAGAAATTCATTTCTCGATATGATGCGGTTCGGATCCCACAGTAAGCTGTAGGACCCTTTTCATGTAACCAATTGGTTCCTAGTCACGTAAAAATATCTAATCCTTCGGGTTAATCAGCTCAGTGGTCTGGTTAAACTAAGATATACTTAACTTATTATTATTTCATTAGATGAAACGGATTCACATGGAACAAGCACACAGGGACCATTGACTTGAAATTCAAGCTTCCAAAGACTGTTAGTTTCAACATCCCTCCACAGACCCCACACTGCAGCAGTAACTGGTCATGATGCAGAGCTAGTGATTTTTCATCGCCCTGGGGGTAGACGCAAACCCCTGACATCTGAGTGGTATATCGCAATGCTAACCACGAAACACTGCACCAGTTCATACATCTAAGTTAAGATGCAAGGCTCTCAGATGTCCTAATTATCCTTAAACCTCTACCAAATCCAATGATGGTCTAGTCAAGTATAAAAAGTATGTGACTCTCAGAGTAATCAGTAGATCCTCCACTTACCAGGAACGGTTGGGGTTCAGGAACGTTTGGGGTACAGGAACGTTTGGAGTACAGGAACGTTTGGGGTACAGGAAGTTAGGAACATTTGGGGTACAGGAACGTTTGGGGTACAGGAACGTTTGGAGTACAGGAACGTTTGGGGTACAGGAAGTTAGGAACATTTGGGGTACAGGAACGTTTGGGTTACAGGAACGTTTGGGGTACAGGAACGTTTGGGGTACAGGAACGTTTGGGTTACAGGAACGTTTGGGTTATAGGAAGGTTTGGGGTACAGAAGGTTTGGGGTACATGAACGTTTGGGTTACAGATATACTCTTTTGTTTAGACTACCATGAATATTTTCAAAATATCCCAAACTAATAGTGATTCCACGGGCTATACACGCCGCATTTACTTTAGTAGACTCATCCGAACGTTAATCACTTGATAAAAGGCAAAATAGTCATAGTAAGGTAGTTCATATCTCAAAATTATGCGAAAATATATGCGAAAAGAAATCTGATTAATAGAGCTTGAACGTTCACAGTTTTCTCTGTTCTCCTTATTGTCGTGTGTGACTTCATCAGTCAGTAAGAACATACATTATATATTTCAGTCTTTCAAGTTTTAATATTTATATACAGTAGATTCTTCTGCGTGATTTTTGTTATTGAACACGTAAATTCAACGACTGATATAATGTCATGAAATGTCATCCAGCACTCAATTAAAATCTCTCTTCGGATATTAAAAAAATTCTAGCCTAAAGAATGGATAACACGGATATTTAAAAAATTATAGCCTAAAGAAAGGATAACACGGAATTTAAAAAAAAATTCTAGCTTATAGAATGGATAACACGGAAATTTTAAAAAAAATCTAGCCTATAGAATGGGTAACACGGATATTTTAAAAAAAATTCTATCCTATGGAATGGATAACACGGATATGTAAACAAATTCTAGCCTATAGAATGGATAACACGGATATTAAACAAATTCTAGCCTATAGAATGGATAACACAGATATTTAAAAAAATTCTAGCCTATAGAATGGGTAACACGGATTTTCCAAAAAATTCTGGCCTATAGAATGGATGACACGGATATTTAAAAAACATTCTAGCCTATAGAATGGATAACACGGATATTTAAAAAGATTCTAGCCTATAGAATGGACAACACGGATATTTAAAAAAATTCTAGCCTATAGAATGGACAACACGGATATTTAAAAATATTCTGGCCCATAGAATGGATGACACGGATATTTAAGAAAAATTCTAGCCTATAGAATGGACAACACGGATATTTAAAAAAATTCTAGCCTATAGAATGGGTAAAACCGATATTTTAAAAAATTTTAGCCTATAGAATGGATAACACGGAAATTTAAAAAAAATCAAGCCTATAGAATGGACAACAGGGATATTTTAAAAAATTCTAGCCTATAGAATGGACAACACGGATATTTAAAAAAATTCTGGCCTATAGAATGGATGACACGGATATTTAAAAAATTCTAGCCTATAGAATGGACAACACGGATATTTAAAATAATTCTGGCCTATAGAATGGATGACACGGATATTAAAAAAAAATATAGCCTATAGAATTGATAACACGGATATTTACAAAAATTCTATCCTATAGAATGGATAACACGGATATTTAAAAAAATTCTAGCCTATAGAATGGATAACACGGATATTTAAAAAAATTCTAGCCTATAGAATGGACAACACGGATATTTAAAAAAATTCTAGCCTATAGAATGGGTAAAACGGATATCTAAAAAAAATTCTAGCCTATAGAATGGAAAACACGGATATTTAAAAAAAAAAGCTAGCCTATAGAATGGGTAAAACCGAGATTTTAAAAAATTCTAGCCTATAGAATGGATAACACGGATATTTCAAAAAATGCTAGCCTATAGAATGGACAACACGGATATTTTAAAAAATTCTAGCCTATAGAATGGGTAAAACGGATATTTAAAAAAAATCTAGCCTATAGAATGAATAACACGGATATTTAAAAAAATTCTAGTCTATAGAATGGGTAAAACCGATATTTAAATAAATTCTAGCCTTTAGAATGGATAACACGGATATTTAAAAAAATTCTAGCCTATAGAATGGAACGGGTTAAAAAAAAACTAGATATTTAAAAAAAATTCTAGCTATAGAATGGTATAACACGGATGGATATTCTTTACAAAAATTCTATCTAGAGAATGGATACAGGATATTTAAAAAAAATTACTAGCATATTAGAATGGATAACACGGGATTTATAGATATAATATTTCTATCCTATAGAATGGATAAACCGGATATTTAAAAAAAATTCTAGCCTATAGAATGTATAACACGGATATATAAAAAAAATTCTAGCCTATAAAATGGGTAACACGGATATTTAAAAAAATTCTAGCCTATAGAATTTATAACACGGATATTTAAAAAAATTCTAGCCTATAGAATGGGTAAAACGGATATTTAAAAAAAATTCTAGGCTATAGAATGGATAACACGGATGGATATTTACAAAAATTCTATCCTATAGAATGGATAACACGGATATTTAAAAAAAAATTCTAGCATATAGAATGGATAACAGGGATATTAAAAAAAAAATTTCTATCCTATAGAATGGATAAACCGGATATTTAAAAAAAATTCTAGCCTATAGAATGTATAACACGGATATATAAAAAAAATTCTAGCCTATAAAATGGGTAACACGGATATTTAAAAAAATTCTAGCCTATAGAATTTGTAACACGGATATTCAAAAAAAATTCTAGCCTATAGAATGGATGACACGGATATTTAAAAAAATTTCTAGCCTATAGAATGGGTAAAACGGATATTTAAAAAAATTCTAGCCTATAGAATGGATAACACGGATATTTAAAAAAATTCTAGCCTTTAGAATGAGTAAAACGGATATTTAAAAAAATTCTAGCCTATAGAATGGACAACACGGATATTTACAAAAATCCTATCCTATAGAATGGATAACACGGATATTTAAAAAAAATTCAAGCATATAGAATGGCTAACACGGATATTTAAAAAAAAATTCTAGCATATAGAAGGATAAACACGGATTTAATTAAAAAAAAATTCAAGCCAATATAGAATCGGCCTGGAAACGGAATAGGTTTAAAAAAAAATTCTAGCATATAGAATGGATAACACGGACATTTAAAAAAAATTCTAGCCTATAGAATGGATAACACGGATATTTAAAAAAATTCTAGCCTATAGAAAGGAAAACACGGATATTAAAAAAAAATTCTAGTTTGTAGAATGGATAACAATCAGTGTGATTGTGTATATAGGAGTTATTAATTTTCCGTGAAATATTGTGCTTGTGGACCCATTAAGTAATTAGGAGAAAGCTTTGGAAATACGTATTATTTTAGATTAAAGTAAGCACCTCATGTCAGTTTTATGATTTCGTCCCCGTATGCCTGTTTGAAATTCGGATTTGCATATTTCATATATTAACGTAATAAGCGCTGTATGTCAGTTAGGAATTAATGACAAAACATCTGTAAATATGATTGACTGATTATCGCGCCAGCAAGCCATGGTGAAATTTATCCGTAATCGAATATATAATAAATTTATGCTTAGTAAAACTCGACATTTAGAAAATGAGAGTAAATAACGTATTTAACTGGATTTTGCCAGTATATATATTTATGTAATTAACAGTGGGCATTAGGTATCGTATTAAACTGGAATTTGGTTTTGCCTATCCTCTGTAACTGGTATTTGGCATTACAAATATGCAATCGGCATTATATATTACGTGTAACTGGATTTGATATTACATATCTTTTGCGATTGGGCTCCTGCTATCGTGCACTGTAGGCATTAATAAAGGTTCTTTGCAGCGTACCTTCGGCCCCGAACTGCAACCCCTTTTATTCCTTTTACTGTACCTCCATTCATATTATCTTTCCTCCATCCAGCTATCCTCCCTCTCCAAACAATTATTTCATAGTGCAACTGCTTTGAGGCTTTCTTGCGATTGCACCTGTTAAACCTTTCGCCATAGGTTTCAGCGCTTGGCTTTTGGTAGTCCATTCCATTCCACTTATCACTAGTCAACCTCACTGGCGTGATTGGTATGGTATTGGCCTGCCACCTCAGTGGCCGTGAGTTCGATTCTCGGGCATTGTGTTGAGGAGTGAGAGATGTGTATTTCTGTTGATAGAAGTTCGCTTTAGACGTGGTTCGGAAGTCACGTAAAGCCGTTGGTCCCGTTGCTGAATAACCACTGGTTCCATGCAATGTAAAAATACCATACAAACAAACAAACAAGTCAACCCACTTGCTTTAACTCTACCTGTTGCCACTCGACCCTAACTGCCTCCCGTCTGTCGTGCTCTCCGAGACGCATCTCGTTCTTCTCGATCGTCTGGTAGACCTTGTTCAGAACGCGGACGAAGTGCTGCTCGAACTCTGCAAGAAACACTCGAATGTGACAGTTGTCTCTTACCAAGAAGTTTCTGTAAGATTAATCTTGTAAGATAAATTTTTAGGCTTGGTAACCTTACAGTTTAGGGGTCCAAAATTCGCTGCTCCCTTATGTGTGTTTGTTTTGAGTTCTCTTCCCTATTTTCAATTTGTTCTTTCGACAGAACTGCAAACAGAAGTATATTTGCTAAAAAGAAAAAAATAGCAGTTTATCTGCTGCCAAAAGCAGAGATTTACGATTTTCTCAAGATTTTAGGAGTCCTTATCCCCTCAGACGTGTTTCTGTTTATTTACGCACCCCCTTTATCGCCCCCCCCCCCTTTTTTTTTTCTTTTTTTTTTAATCTCTACTTCCGTAAGCAGATAAGCTGCTCAATTTTTCATTGTTATCCGTGATTCAATAAATATCGGCTAAATCTGTTCGCTGATCTTCACTTTACGTAATGCAGTGGATTTGGACCCCAAATCTGTAGGATTACTTTACACTTCCGCCATTTATCAGAGGGTCATACCCCTAAGCTCTGGTAATCTGATGATCTACTGATTGCTTTGATGGATTTATTTGTTAAGCGACGTGCTATTTACACCTCATTTCAAGGATCTTGAAACGGCCAAAGGATTTAAAGAATTCAATTCTCTCCTAATCAGATACGAAAAAAATATGCGACTCGCGAGAAGCAATTCATCAGAGCAAGATTAGTAGACCATCAACTTACCAGAGACTTTCGGGCTGTGGCCTTCAAGTGAGAGAGGTAAAATCACACAAAAGAATGCAAATGTAATGATTAATGGTGATGTCAGTTGTTTATTTATACTAATTGAAATCAACGTTAATTGGAATAGTACAATGCTCTACCTTCGGCCCTGTTTGTAACTTCCGCCTCTACACTGCAACATTTTCCCGTTAGGAGAACCCCCCCAGTGTAAACTGCAAATTGTCGGACAATATAGGTGACTATATCTCTGTCCTTTGAACATTTAGCAGCAAACCCGTCCACAGCCGACAGCACCCCCTAGAGAGTGAGGTTCCCGTTTGTGAACTGCCGCATCGCGTATGTGAAGCAAATATCTCTTATCTACATAGGATTGCCAAGCCATTACCGATGAGAGTTCGGCTTGAACTTTTACTAAAAGGGACTGCAATTACCGAATGAACTACCAGACCGTAACGGGCTGAGTTCACCCACTTGATCTGCATCGCGACTGCATTTAATTGAAAAAAAAAGGAAACAAAAGACTCTCTGTGAATTTTACTTGCGGACATCAGAATGTTAGGTTTGATGTCGTCGGTTGATTTCATGGTCATCAGGAGGATGTAACAACAGATTCAATTTGAGAACTGAAGTAAAGCATCTTATTTATAAATCAAGGACAAAAAAATAAAAAAAGACTGGAGGTTAAATTGAACAACCTGGAACTCGAAAAAGGAATTAAGGTGAAAAGGGGCGCCAGAAAATTCCTATTACCTAATTATTTAATGAAGGTTGAAAAGGTTGAGATTTTGTAAGGAGTACTCAGGGTTCAGGATTGGTCTCGAGGGTGTGGCTGAGCTTGGTTTTATGAGAAAAGAAAACAGGTAGACCCTCTCCCCCTTTTGTGTGTGTGTGTGTGTGTGTGTGTGTGTGTGTATTGGATCATGCTATAAATAAATACAGCATCTGTGTGTCAGTTAAACTTCCGATAGGCAAAATTGTGACGCCGTTGGAATCGTCATGATGATAAATGTTTTCATGTGATTTGTGCTTCCTGTCTTATCTGGGAGCCAAAAAAGTGAATGATAATAATAATAATAATAATAATAATAATAATAATAATAATAATAATAATAATAATAATAATAATAATAATAGTAATAATAATAATAATATACTTTATTAAAAGCAATGACTACTTCAGGAGCGTTATGCTTGTAGAGATTCTTCTCTATTTTCCGAATAGCGGCTTTTTTCCGTGCTACTTAAACAGGCTAGTAGAGCGCCTATGGAGGTCATTCTCAGATGTAGGGTCAAGATTGGTGTATATATTTCAGTTACAATTTTTATGTGTAAACTATACTACCGTAGTTACCAGAGTTAATAACGGTTTCTCTCTATTGACTTTGATGATTATGGTATCATAGTTTACCCGTAAAAATTGTAATGGAAATATATACACCAATCTTGACCCTGCATTTGGGAATGACCTCCATAGGCGCTCTACTAGCCTTTTTAAGTAGCACGGAAAAAGCTGCTATTCGGAAAATAGAGAAGAATCTCTACAAGCGTAACGCTGCTGAAGTAACCATTGCTTTTAATAAAGTATTCTTGAGAGAGGGGCTGCTACCCATATAATAATAATAATAATAATAATAATAATAATAATAATAATAATAATAATAATAATAATAATAATAATGGAGAAACAAATCCACAGTTATGTAAATGTACATATATTTAAGTTTAAAACAGAAAAGATAGCTTTCGGGAATCTGTACGGTTCCCCTTATCAATCTGACACGTTGAAATAACTTTACAGCGAAGTAAACAAAGCAGGAGTCAAAAATTAAGTGACTTGTTATTAAAACAATGGAACCGGTCGTCCAGTATAAATCAGGCAATGCCGTCGTTTTCTGATGAAAGCCCCGCCAGTCGTCTGGAACGTCGAATTGGTCCTTGCCCAGTGCGGTCGTTCTGATGGTCCTCTTCAACAGCATAGGCGCCGGCAGCATCGGTTACTGGAGAAAGAGAGGCAACCGCAGCATCAGATGTGGCTAAAGAGACAACACTCTCATAATGTTCTGGTTCGACTTTGTGTGTCCTCCACAGTCTTTTCATTTAACAATCAAGGATTTAGACAAAAGTTTGGTGTTTCAATGGGGTCTCCTTTGTCTCCTATTCTTGCCAATTTATGCATGGAATTTGTTGAAGTTGAAATTTTACAGAACCGTGAACCTTCACTAAGACCCATTTTTTGGGTGAGATACGTAGATGATATTTTCATTATTTTTAAAGGTAACCCTTCAAATTTTGACGATTTCCTTCGGTATATTAATGGAATCTTGCCCTCTATCAAGTTCACAGCCGAACACGAAACAGATGATAAGTTGCCGTTTTTAGACATATTGATCTTCCATGACCCAGTAACTTTCACTTTTAAATTTACAGTTTATCGTAAAGAAACCAATGCAGAAACATACATTCATTTTTTCTCCTGGCACAATAATGAAGTCAAAACCAACATCTTAGTCAATTTTGTTTTGAGAGCCCTGAAAGTATGTGACCCCGCCTTCATTGACAGAGAACTTAAACACATTGAAGATGTTTTCTCCCGTTCAGGTAACTCGGCTACCTCCAGTAACCAATGCTGCCGGCGCCTATGCTGTTGAAGAGGACCATCAGAACGACCGCACTGGGCAAGGACCAATTCGACGTTCCAGACGACTGGCGGGGCTTTCATCAGAAAACGACGGCATTGCCTGATTTATACTGGACGACCGGTTCCATTGTTTTAATAACAAGTCACTTAATTTTTGACTCCTGCTTTGTTTACTTCGCTGTAAAGTTATTTCAACATGTCAGATTGATAAGGGGAACCGTACAGATTCCCGAAAGCTATCTTTTCTGTTTTAAACTTAAATATATGTACATTTACATAACTGTGGATTTGTTTCTCCATTTGAAGACTCGTGCTACTATGAGGAATTTTTAATTTTTGGATCCACGCCTACACACATGGAGGGGACACCGTTGGTTTTTTACTCTCACACGGAACTTTGTGAATACCGGATATTAGTGAAGAAGTGGACTGCCTGCTTAAGAAAGAGGAGCCAGCTGCGCTTCCTGAAAAATTGTTTAGAAGAACATGTGATTCCGAAAACCTTTGGACGAATTTGTGACGTTTCCTTTCTCGGACATGAATTTTCCGACTTCCAGAGATCATTCCTTAAAGATAAAATTGAAGAAGCGACCTGGGAAGTGGAGTGCGCTCATTTGGACCTGAGGATACAGATGAGAGAACTTCAAGATCTTCTACATCCTGTCATGTTCGAGGGCGCCAAACGGAGAGCAGGTGAGGTAGCCTTAAGCAGAAATGTGGCACATAATTGTAAACTTGACGCAAAATTAAGAAATTTGATAGGTAGAACTATATGGACCAAAATTGGCGAAAATTGTAAATTGGTTAATTTATCTTCTATGACTATTACAGCAGAACAAAAAGAATTACTCGGTCTTGGTTTGAATTGCTGTTTAGGGACTAGTAACACAGACCTCTTACAAGGTATTAGCAATATAAACCATTTTAATTTCAGACACAATGAGTTTCAGATTAACTTTTTGAAAGGTGTTTTAATCAATAATCATTTGCATGAACAAATTGGAATCTTAACTAGAAGACACAAAATAGCCTTAAAAGAATTATGTGAGAACAAGGACATCAAAATTATGAAAGCGGACAAGGGAGGGTCACTTGTTATTATGGACCATAACACATACATTTCCAAAGCGAATTCTTTACTTAGTGATGACAATACTTATATCAAACTTAACGAAATACCCTCATTGACTTCACTGCAATTAAAATTCAATAGAGATGTAAGAAAAATTGCTAGTACGTTGACTGAACAAGAACATAAGCAAATCATAATAAGTAAGATTTCCAATAAAAACCCGAGTCTTCCCTATTTTTATGGCTTACCGAAAATACATAAGAGGGGTTGTCCCCTGCGTCCTATAGTTGCCACTTGCAATTCACCCCAATCGGTTTTAGCAAAATGGTTAGCAGAACAACTGAGCCCCTTGTTGGGTACTTTTTCTGAGGCTCATCTTCTTCACTCGATAGATTTTATGGAACGTCTCAAGAAACTGGGAAACATTCAGGGTAAAATGATTAGTCTAGATGTGACAGCGCTTTTCACAAATGTGCCTTTGGAATATGTGCTTGATAAGCTCAAGGAACAGTCTGATTTAGGTAACATTAATTTTGCTATACCCACTAAACAGTTCTTAGATCTGGTTCGACTTTGTGTGTCCTCCACAGTCTTTTCATTTAACAATCAAGGATTTAGACAAAAGTTTGGTGTTTCAATGGGGTCTCCTTTGTCTCCTATTCTTGCCAATTTATGCATGGAATTTGTTGAAGTTGAA
Organism: Macrobrachium nipponense; assembly: GCF_015104395.2. NCBI lineage: Eukaryota > Metazoa > Arthropoda > Malacostraca > Decapoda > Palaemonidae > Macrobrachium > Macrobrachium nipponense. Next base: position 22,936,355 of record NC_061097.1, read on the forward strand.
ATTTTACAGAACTGTGAACCTTCACTAAGACCCATTTTTTGGGTGAGATACGTAGATGATATTTTCATTATTTTTAAAGGTAACCCTTCAAATTTTGACGATTTCCTTCGGTATATTAATGGAATCTTGCCCTCTATCAAGTTCACAGCCGAACACGAAACAGATGATAAGTTGCCGTTTTTAGACATATTGATCTTCCATGACCCAGTAACTTTCACTTTTAAATTTACAGTTTATCGTAAAGAAACCAATGCAGAAACATACATTCATTTTTTCTCCTGGCACAATAATGAAGTCAAAACCAACATCTTAGTCAATTTTGTTTTGAGAGCCCTGAAAGTATGTGACCCCGCCTTCATTGACAGAGAACTTAAACACATTGAAGATGTTTTCAAAAAACTTTGTTACCCTTCCTATTTTATTAATAATGCCTTTAAAAAAGCCAGAAGAATATTCTACAGTGATTCATCTAAAGTAAATGACAAAAAGAAGTTTACGAATTGTCTTGCACTCCCTTTTAATCCTCACCTAAACAGAATAAGGAAAACTGTTAACAAAAATCACAATGATAAAATAAATATAGTTTTTAATTATAATAACACTATTAAGAGACTTCTTATACATAATAATAGCACAACGAATCACAAACAAGTTGGTGTCTACGAAATTCCCTGTTCAGAATGCGACTCTAAATATTTCGGTGAAAGTGGTAGAGGGCTGCCCACTAGAATCGGGGAACACAAAAGAGCTTACCAGTTACATGCGGAAAACAATGTATTAGTTAGTCACAGTCTTAAGCTCGATCACCGCATAAATTGGGAAGATTCTAAAGTAATTTTCAGAAGTAAAGAAGTTGGTATAAGAAGGCTAGTGGAGGGTGCGGCGATAGACAGTGGTTTTTCTATGGAAGGCAATAAATCTTTCACACAGGAGGATAAATTCACCAACAACCTTATTTCCAAGAAATATATTAAAGGATTTAAGAATAAAGAACATTATGAGAGTGTTGTCTCTTTAGCCACATCTGATGCTGCGGTTGCCTCTCTTTCTCCCGTTCAGGTAACTCGGCTACCTCCAGTAACCGATGCTGCCGGCGCCTATGCTGTTGAAGAGGACCATCAGAACGACCGCACTGGGCAAGGACCAATTCGACGTTCCAGACGACTGGCGGGGCTTTCATCAGAAAACGACGGCATTGCCTGATTTATACTGGACGACCGGTTCCATTGTTTTAATAACAAGTCACTTAATTTTTGACTCCTGCTTTGTTTACTTCGCTGTAAAGTTATTTCAACGTGTCAGATTGATAAGGGGAACCGTACAGATTCCCGAAAGCTATCTTTTCTGTTTTAAACTTAAATATATGTACATTTACATAACTGTGGATTTGTTTCTCCATTTGAAGACTCGTGCTACTATGAGGAATTTTTAATAATAATAATAATAATAATAATAATAAGGAAGTGTAGGGGCACAAAATACCAGCTCCTGATAGACAAAATGGTAATGAAGAACAGTAGGAGAAGGAAAACCAACTTAAGCATGGCATGGATAGCAAAAAGGAAGAAATGGACAAGAGAAGAAAATAAGGAAATATGGAGATGCTACATCAGAAGCAACCCGACGGAGAGAGGATATAGAAGAAGATTGGTCAACATCTGGAATGAGAGGAATAACACCCCCCAAACAGAGCAGAGGCTGGCAGACCAAGTAAGGAACATAAAGAAAAAGAACTGGCTCTCCCCAACAGAAAGAGAAGAACTGGAAAGGGAAATGTCACACGACAACGAATTACACGAAGACGAACTGAGAGACGATGCCACAGACAAGACAGACAGGGGAGGATGAGGTATCACACAACGACACACGAAGAAACACCGACGAAGTAACAGAGAGGACGGAATGGGTAGAAAAGATTAGACAATGGATGGAGCCAGATACAGAGAGAACAAAGATCCCCTCCATGAAAGCCTACAACACCAAGAAATTAAGGGAGAAAACAAGTGAGGTCAATGAAATAATGGGCATAATACACACCACCAGTATCACAGAAACAAATAACTTGACATATGCAGGAGCAAGATTAGTAGCAGAACTGATGGGGATTCGAACACCAACACCACCAGCACAACCAACCCAACGGAAACCAAAACAGCAACCTCCTTGGAAAAGGCGCCTGGAAAAGCAAATCATGGTGATGAGATCTGACTTGAGTAAACTGAAAGAGATGGCAGAAAAAAGGCTAAGAAGCAAGAAAACAAGGGAGGAACTCAACGAGAAATACAAAGTACAAGAGAGGGGACTAAACGACACAATAGAAGATGTAAAACAGAGGCTTAAGGCCAAAGCACATAAGATCCAACGGTACATGAACAGGAATAAGGGATACCAACAGAACAAACTATTCGGAACCAACCAGAAAAGACTATACAGCAACTAAGAGGGGAAGAGACAACCACCCAGAAATTCCTGAAGCCGAATCAAGTAAGAGACTCTGGGAAAACATATGGAGCAATCCGGCAGCACACAACAAATATGCAACATGGCTCCAGGAAGTCAAGGAAGAAGAAACAGGGAGAATAAAACAAAGATTCACAGAGATCACGACAGACACAGTCAGACACCAACTAAAGAAAATGCCAAACTGGAAAGCCCCAGGTCCCGATGAAGTCCATGGATACTGGCTCAAAAACTTCAAGGCCTTACACCCACGAATAGCAGAACAACTCCAGCATTGTATCTCAAATCACCAAGCACCCAAATGGATGACCACAGGAAGAACATCCTTAGTACAAAAAGACAAGAGTAAGGGAAATATAGCCAGTAACTACAGGCCTATCACCTGCCTACCAATAATGTGGAAGTTACTAACAGGTATCATCAGTGAAAGGCTATACAACTACCTAGAGGAGACAAACACCATCCCCCACCAACAGAAAGGCTGCAGAAAGAAGTGTAGGGGCACAAAAAACCAGCTCCTGATAGACAAAATGGTTATGAAGAACAGTAGGAGAAGGAAAACCAACCTAAGCATGGCATGGATAGACTATAAGAAAGCCTTCGACATGATACCACACACATGGCTAATAGAATGCCTGAAAATATATGGGGCAGAGGAAAACACCATCAGCTTCCTCAAAAATACAATGCGCAACTGGAATACAATACTTACAAGCTCTGGAATAAGACTAGCAGAGGTTAATATCAGGAGAGGGATCTTCCAGGGCGACTCACTGTCCCCACTATTCTTCGTAGTAGCCATGATTCCCATGACAAAAGTACTACAGAAGATGGATGCCGGGTACCAACTCAAGAAAAGAGGCAACAGAATCAACCATCTGATGTTCATGGACGACATCAAGCTGTATGGTAAGAGCATCAAGGAAATAGATACCCTAATCTAGACTGTAAGGATTGTATCTGGGGACATCAGGATGGAGTTGGGAATAGAAAAATGCGCCTTAGTCAACATACAAAAAGGCAAAGTAACGAGAACTGAAGGGATAAAGCTACCCAGTGGGAGCAACATCAAACACATAGATGAGACAGGATACAAATACCTGGGAATAATGAAAGGAGGGGATATAAAACACCAAGAGATGAAGGACACGATCAGGAAAGAATATATGCAGAGACTCAAGGCGATACTCAAGTCAAAACTCAATGCCGGAAATATGATAAAAGCCATAAACACTTGGGCAGTGCCAGTAATCAGATACAGCGCAGGAATAGTGGAATGGACGAAGGCAGAACTCCGCAGCATAGATCAGAAAACCAGGAAACATATGACAATACACAAAGCACTTCACCCAAGAGCAAATACGGACAGACTATACATAACACGAAAGGAAGGAGGGAGAGGACTACTAAGTATAGAGGACTGCTTCAACATCGAAAACAGAGCACTTGGGCAATATCTGAAAACCAGTGAAGACGAGTGGCTAAAGAGTGCATGGGAAGAAGGACTAATAAAAGTAGACGAAGACCCAGAAATATACAGAGACAGGAGAAAGACAGACAGAACAGAGGACTGGCACAACAAACCAATGCACGGACAATACATGAGACAAACTAAAGAACTAGCCGGCGATGACAATTGGCAATGGCTGCAGAGGGGAGAGCTAAAGAAGGAAACTGAAGGAATGATAACAGCGGCACAAGATCAGGCCCTAAGAACCAGATATGTTCAAAGAACGATAGACGGAAATAACATCTCTCCCATATGTAGGAAGTGCAATACGAAAAATGAAACCATAAACCACATAGCAAGTGAATGCCCGGCACTTCCACAGAACCAGTACAAAAAGAGGCATGATTCAGTGGCAAAAGCCCTCCACTGGAGCCTGTGCAAGAAACATCAGCTACCTTGCAGTAATAAGTGGTACGAGCACCAACCTGAAGGAGTGATAGAAAACGATCAGGCAAAGATCCTCTGGGACTATGGTATCAGAACGGATAGGGTGATACGTGCAAACAGACCAGACGTGACGTTGATTGACAAAGTCAAGAAGAAAGTATCACTCATTGATGTCGCAATACCATGGGACACCAGAGTTGAAGAGAAAGAGAGGGAAAAAATGGATAAGTATCAAGATCTGAAAATAGAAATAAGAAGGATATGGGATATGCCAGTGGAAATCGTACCCATAATCATAGGAGCACTAGGCACGATCCCAAGATCCCTGAAAAGGAATCTAGAAAAACTAGAGGCTGAAGTAGCTTCAGGACTCATGCAGAAGAGTGTGATCCTAGAAACGGCACACATAGTAAGAAAAGTGATGGACTCCTAAGGAGGCAGGATGCAACCCGGAACCCCACACTATAAATACCACCCAGTCGAATTGGAGGACTGTGATAGAGCAAAAAAAAAAAAAAAAAGAATAATAATAATAATAATAATAAAGTGTTGTGTGATTTTCGTAGTATTTTCAAAACGATGAAAATATCAACTTTCTCACTTGAAACACATTCGAAGTTGTATATAATATTTTCGTTGGCAGTTGTTGTAAGGTTAATTGATTAACAGTAACATTAAATTTTTACTTGCACTTTACATACTGATAGCATCTGTATAACTGTACGTTCAATAGATCATCTCGGTATCAGACCAGGATATAGAAAAATAATGTTATTGTTTAGAAACATCACAGAGTGAAATTCATTATGAGACAGAGGATCCTTTTCCCAATTTGGACTCTTTTCTTGGCTGAGGGTCAAAACTTTTTTTTTTTTTTTTCTTTTTTTTTTTTTTTTTTTATCTATCCTTCCGCAGTTAGGGGCCCCTCCTGACTTCTTCTTTGTAAAAGGATGGGGCAGTTACGTTGACAACAGGGATTCTGCATGGTATTTTATTCTTGTTCTTTTCTTCTCGTCCTTTTGTTCGTTTTTCCCATTAATAGATGGAGAGGTTTTGTGTCAGAAGTGAAGGGGGGAAAGCTTTAACCACATCGGTTTCTAATTTTTTTTTTTTTTTTTTTTTGCAAGTTTTACTGACTTTTAATGACTTCAAGTAACTGAATCACTTACCCACTTATCACATTATTTTAGAGAGAGAGAGAGAGAGAGAGTCTGTCTGCGCATGTGCCTGCTATGTGTATGAATGATGCAGGCTGTTAAAAAATTTACCTGTAGTTAAAAATATCATTGTTCTATTGAATTAACTATCCCTTCATATTCACAACCCAGACGCAGGTTTGAGTTCATCCAGTTTTAATATTATATCAGTGTCTGATGAGGGTAGAAATTTAAAGATTTGTTTAATGGTTCTGAAAATTAATTAACAGTACCGAGAATTTTGCTCTACTTATGGTTGAACTCTTAATTGAAATTGTTTGATTATTTTATACAGAAGAACTTTTTTATTTATTATTATTATGCAGAGACAGGATATCTTAATTATGAGGCCCCAAAGAAAACACGGTAGGGGCTGGTGAAATTCATCAAATGATAAAGAAAGCACTTGGCAAAGAGAGAAATGGAAAAAACAAGCTGACTGCGTGAAAAAATATTTTTTCAAAAGAGGCAGAGTGTTCCAGAGAAAAGAATAATTGAAGTGCAAGGGAAAATAATACAGCATTTTCTGATTTGCAAGCATTGACAACAGCCGGGATTTTAAGCAACAGATTATAACACTGAAACAGGGTATCACAAGCTTATTTTTCCTTTTTTAATTTCCGTCGCATTTTTCCATAAGCTTTTCTGGTTTTACTCGGTTTCCAGAAGTACTCAACGATATATATATATATATATATATATATATATATATATATATATATATATATATATATATATATATATATATATATATATAACTTCGAGAGGACTTGAGTATGTCTGCTGGACACCACACTTGTATGAATGTATGAATTATATGCGTGTATGTGTATCATTCATATATGTTCATTACCCCGTAGGGGTGGTAGTGCCGTCAGTTGACCTCACGCGGTGCACTGTAGGCATTACTTAAGGTTCTTTGCAGCGTGCCCTCGGCCCCTAACTGCAACAACTTTCGTTCAATTTACTGTACCTCCTTTCATATTCTCTTTCTTCATCTTACTTTCTACCATCTCCTAAAACTTGATTCATAGTGCAACTGCTTTGAGGTTTTCCTCCTGTTACAACATTCAAACCTTTTACTGTCAATTTCCGTTTCAGCGCTGATGACATCATAGGTCTCAGTGCCTTGGCCTTTGGCCCAAGTTTTGTATTCAGCTCAGCTCGTAGTCATATATGTTCATTAATATCAGATTCACTTCACCTTGGTAATGACATACTGAAAAGTATATGATATACTAGTAATTATATATATATAGATAAGATACATATTATATATATATATAGATTAGATCTATATATAGATATAATATATATAGATATCTATATTTTAATATATAGATATATATATATATAGAAATTATATATAAAGATTATATAGATTATTTATTAAATTATAGAGATATATATATAGAGAGATAATAGATATAGAATATAATAAAGATATATAGAGAGATACTATATATTATAGATAATAGAGATATATGATAGATAATAGATATATATATATATTTTATATATATCTTTATATAGATATAATAGATATCTTATATAATATATCTTATATATCGATATTCATATAGATAGATATAGATACTACATATTATATAATACTATATATATATATATATATATATTTATTATATATATAGATATTAATCTAATATTAGATTATATATATATAGATATCTTATATATATATATCTATAGCTATAGATATATAAATATATATTATATAGATAGATAATATTTATAATCTATATATTAGATATATCTATAATATAGAATCTATATCTTATAGTATCTATTATATATATATATAGATATAGACTATATAATAATATATATTAGAGATATATATTCTATATATATAGCTATCTTATATATGAGCGATATATCTATATAAGATTATAATCTTATATATATATATTATAGATATACATTATAATATATAGATATCTATATATAAGATAGATATATCTATATATATATATCTATATATATATATATATATATATTATATAGATAGATATATATATATATATATCGATAGCTATTATATATAATTAGATATATATATTAGATAGATATATATTATATATAAATTATATATAACATTTAGATCGATTTATAGATCTATATCTATATCTATATCTCATATCTTATATCGACATCTATATCTATACTCTATATATATATATGATATATATTATATATATATAGAATAGATCTATATATCATATTATATATATAGATATATCCATATATAGATTATATATATATAGATATCTAGACAGATATGAGAGATAGATAGATATATAGAAAAATATAGGGATATAAGATATAGGAGATATAAAGATATATAGATATAGATAGATATAAATAGATATAGACTATATAGAGATATATATAGAGAGATATATCTAGAGATATAGATATAGAGAGTATAGATAATAGATATATAGAGAGATATAGATATCGCGAGAGTATATAGGAGAGATAGCTAGATAGATATATCTATATATCGATATAGCTATATATAATATATATATATAATTATATAATATATATATATATAGATATATATATATTGTAACATAATATATATATAGAATATTATTCTATAATATATAGTACTCGACTCTACTACTCACTATTAATAGAGATATCCTCTCGAGCATCTCTATCATACTCTATATTCATAGACCATACCTTATGATCCATATAGTATGCAGATCACGACCGATCCCACCTACTAGATCCCGATATATATCCGATATATAGAGATGAGAGATGAAGATATAAGATATCTTGAGAGATATAGATATCTAGTCGTATATATAAATATAATATATATATATATATCTGATATATATAGATAGATATCTATATATATAGATATTATTATATAGATATATCTATATATAGATATATATATATATATATATATATATGATATATAATAATACTATATATATATATATATAGATGTATATATCTATATATATATATCTATATATATATATATATATATATATATATATATATATATCTATATCTATATCTATATCTATCTCTATCTATATATATATATATATATATATATATATATATAATATATATATATATATACATAGATAGATCATATATCTATATCTATATCTATATTATATTCTAGATCTATATCTATATCTATATCATATCATATTATATATATATATATATATATATATATAATATTTTATAATATATCTCTATATATTTGTAATAATTACATATATTAGATTTATAAGATCTGTAAATATAAACCAATGACCTGAGGTCATGGCATTAGGAGGGTTCTACGTGACCAAAGCAGACCTAGATTACGCTATGCGCTGTCTGCAGTAGCCTGATCTAGCTCAAAGCTTTGTCAACATTTTTATGTTTATGATAACTTTGCACAACAACTTCCATGGGAAGCGGTTGACCTGTTAACCTACGCCGGAAACTTGTAACTTCCGAGCCGGCGGACTACGTATGTTTTTTATATGAATTGCTTAGATAGCTAATGTTCCGCTATCGACGCGATGCTTTAGAATGGCAGTTCCACGCCAACCATCAAACATATCGGTCTTCCGACCGAGCTGCATCTCCTAGTATGGAGTTACAGAATAAAGTTGTTATCTTGTTCAACTTGCCTGTTTGAATCATCTCCTTTAGTCAAGAAAGAACCTCTCTACTAAGATATCCAAGGGAGATGAGAGGAACCAAAAAATACTTACGAATGACAGTCGTAAGGAGAACACAAAAAGTCTATCGCCAAGCGATAAGACTTAGATGTGGTGGCAGCGGTGGGATTCATATTAATGTTTTGCACAACGACAAAGGTATCAGCAAACGTGCGCTTACCGACCTTGTACTGTACATGAGTTACGCCCACAACATTTAATTCATTATTCCCAATGCCTGAGAGCCTTATTCCGGACTTTTCTATAGGGAAATTTGAAAAGAGTAAATGATGAGTTCTTAAATCCATTATATTACGTGGACTACCAGAATCAAAGAACAAAGTGAATGACTTATGGTCCAAATTTACTGCATGTAAGGTTGGTCGCAACTCGTCTTGACTAATAATTGCATGAATTTGTTGCAAATCTACGGGAACCTGCACAGATTTTTTTGATTCGGCCGTGTGTTTCATAGGAAAATCAATTGTCTCACAATGATCTGATAAATGATTAAACTGATTATTTGATACAAAAGATGTTGATATTGATGACCCAACATCGCCCTCTCCCCCCTTGGAGTGAACTACGTGGTATTTGTTTTGTTTATCACACCTTGAAAATTCGCTTGCCCTTGCGAGTTCTGGCTAGACGGCCCAGGAACAGAGGTACCTGAAGCACGATTTGTTTGTTTCTGCTGTTGTGCAGAATTTCCGTTTGGTTGTTTCTTCTTATAGTACTGAGGACCTTTCTTTTTATTTGCACTGGCAACTGGTTGCGTGTTTGTAGCATTCTGCTGTTGATTCCTCGAGTAGCAACGGTTATATGAATGAGTTGAACTATTGTGTATTGAACAAAAACGCATCCGACAGTCTGAAATCATGTGACCTGGTCGTTTACAGTTATAACAAACCACCCCTGCAACTTGATTATTATTATGTACCACATTTACTTGTTGTGGCTTGTTCTCATTTTTTGCAAAAACTTGAATGAGCGAAGGATCTAGGTCGGTACATTTAGACATGTGTTTTTTTTATTTGTTTATACACATCTAATTCCGTACTGTCGGGCTGCAATTTTTTATCAAAACACCGTACTAACGCTTTCAGGCAACATTGCAGTGATAGACGTAGTAGATCAAACGGATAAAATCTTTCACTTTGATTTTAGCACCCGCAACCCACCCGGAGTTACTTAAACTATCCTGATATTCATTTAGCCGGTCGGCAATTAGTGCCGCCCGCTCGACAACATTGAGCTGAGTCATGGAGGCTTGGTTAAGGATATTTCTCAATGCCAATACTACATCTAAAGCCTCTTCACCCCCATACACGGCACGTAATCTAATTTTGAACTCGTCCCATGTAAGCGCCTCTTGGAAAGAAACCCCCCTTAGATACGCACTTGCGTCACCTTTTGCAAAGTCAATGAAGCTCTTGGCCTCCTGTAATTGTACTGCTGGGTCTGTGATGCTTTTTGCTTTTAAATGAGCGTCTACAGATGAGATCCATGCCTCAACATTTTGAGGCAGGAACCCATTGACCCGACCTTGAAAAGGGACAATCGCTGACCTCGCGCTAACGAGAGTCACCACATGGGGGTTGCCAGCCGGAGTAGTTGCCATTTCGGCTTTCACTTTTTCTTATCACTTCTATTCCTTGCAATCCTATCAAAATATCTATAAGAGTACACTCGACCACTACGTAAACGCATAAGCAATGTACTGTATAAGTGTGTTATAATAATAGGAAAATCCCCCAAAAGATACAAAAATACAGATATGATAAAATATTATACGGAGAATTCCTGCAAGAAACGGTTAATGACAACGAGAAGAGAAAAAAAAATTAATCTGCGGGCGAGAACCTCGTAGTTGAAGATTGATTCTGTAATGAAGGAAGATTAATATGGCGAACAACTCACCCCCAGAATACTGGATGATCGACTCTTGATGAACAACACTTCACTGAGGAAAAGACCTGAATAGATAAAAATGGTACTTAGCTCCAGATTATATTGCGAAGGATTGTTGACATGGGATGACGTCTCAGTTCCTGTCTAAGTCTCGCGTCGGAAGTCGTGATGACGTCACGGTCTTCTCTCGGTGCACGATGCGTGGGGAAGTCCAAGATTGATGATGTCACAGCCTCCGTCCTTGCACTACTGCGTCTAGCTGTACACTCTGCGTCCTTGCTCGTGATCGGGTGATGTTCCCTGTGTTTGTTTTCTTCTTTCCGTTGATGTTCGATGCTGCTCTCGTCTGGTGTAGATTCTCGAAGATAAGTGACAACAGTTGCTCAAACGTCGGTGTTAAATGCTTGTATTCCTCTCGATGAAGGACATAGTTGCGTCTTCATAAACTGTTGCGTTGATTGAAGATCCCGTTTCCTCTGTTTAGTTTGATGTTGAAGGTGGAAGTTAGTTCTTGTAGACCTTCGGTCGGCTGATATGGGTCTTGTTAATTATATTCTTCGTTATACGCTGCCACCACATCTAAATGATTTCTTATCAGAAGAAATCAGTACATGCACCGTTTCCTACTTTCATGACGAATAACTCAAATCCAGTAATATCCAATTTAACGGGGCATGTACTGATTTCTTCTGATAAGAAATCATTTACAATCATTAAAGACTTAGATAAACTCACTCACTGTTCAGAAGCCATGAATAATAAAATTTGTACAGCTGACTCTTTTGAATTCTATCCTATATCAACGGATTCATGTGAGTTAGACATAGTGCTAAACGGCTCTCTCTCTCATACAAGCGAAGGTTGTCTGGGGAAACTTTATCCCTTTTACGGTAATAAATTCAATTACAGGATGAATAATGGTTCCTGGATCCGTTATGATAAGGCCGGATTCGACGTCGTGTGTCCGGACAGTACCACCGCCCATGCCCCTATCTTCGTAGCAGCCGATGGTTGTACGGGGACATCTACAAACTATACCGTCAGAGGGGTCAACACGATAATACGTGAGAAGGCGTATTTCGCGAACTACACGTGGGCTTCCACAATCGTCCCATCACTACCTCTCCCATACAACGCGCGAGTAGCTCATCGTTTGACGCAACTGGCTGAGATGACCCACGCGTCATCGACTTATGCAGGTGGAGAAAATCTTCGCTACTACATTCTGCTAGCCGTGTTCAGCGTGACGGCCATATTGGTTATCGCTGTCAACATCTTTGCTTGGCGTAGGCTGAGGCGTAAACAGAAGGATCTCCAAGGGAACGTACTGGCCCGTCTAGATGACGTACCCGTTAAACTCAAGTCGTTTGCGTTTAGGTCCGCCTGAACCTGGCCACTTCAGTTCGTGCCTAGGGAATTGTCTGGAATTGTGTTGTGTGTGAAAAGCGGTCCGTATGCTGGCAAAAATGTAGGACAAGAATGACTCGCGCCTTTGCATTTGAACAGTTAAAGTATCTCCAGGGCGCCTTATAAAGCATTATAGCCCAATATTATACATTAATATATTCCTAAAGGTATTTTTCGGGCACCTAATAAAATATATCAGCCCTATATATTGCTTTTCTGCAGATTTCCATAGTTATACTATTATACCATTGTACAATTATATTTATCTATTACAAAGAGTGTCAAGTACTCTTTAACAATTATCCATGATCATGCTATAATCATTATTTAGTAACCATTATTCTTAATCAGGTTACCTGTTATCATATTAATCATGTATACATGTTTTGATTTTTACCTTTTTATTATTATTGGGTACCTAATCATTAGTATTACCAAACATGGATCTATATTTTCCATGCATTTATCTTTGTTTATGAATATGTCAACAAGGGTATGTAACAGAACCTTTTTATGCATTTAATCACTTATTATGTTATACCTAGACGTATGTTACGAGCACGCTCCTATGAACAATGTTTAAAGTAATTTTTTTTTGTTATTCAAGGCTTGAATAGGTAGCAGTCCGAGCCTAATGTAATAATTACATATATTAGATTTACAAGATCTGTAAATATAAACCAATGACCTGAGGTCATGGCATTAGGAGGGTTCTACGTGACCAAAGCAGACCTAGATTACGCTATGCGCTGTCTGCAGTAGCCTGATCTAGCTCAAAGCTTTGTCAACATTTTTATGTTTATGATAACTTTGCACAACAACTTCCATGGGAAGCGGTTGACCTGTTAACCTACGCCGGAAACTTGTAACTTCCGAGCCGGCGGACTACGTATGTTTTTTATATGGAAGTTGGTTAGATAGCTAATGTTCCGCTATCGACGCGATGCTTTAGAATGGCAGTTCCACGCCAACCATCAAACATATCGGTCTTCCGACCGAGCTGCATCTCCTAGTATGGAGTTACAGAATAAAGTTGTTATCTTGTTCAACTTGCCTGTTTGAATCATCTCCTTTAGTCAAGAAAGAACCTCTCTACTAAGATATCCAAGGGAGATGAGAGGAACCAAAAAATACTTACGAATGACAGTCGTAAGGAGAACACAAAAAGTCTATCGCCAAGCGATAAGACTTAGATATATACACACACATACATTTACATAAGTACACCTAACAGACCAGGAATCGAACTTATGTCTTTCTGGTCGTTCTGCCATCACAAGAGTAGCAAATCATAATATTTAATTCAATGTTAGGACTAACACAGAAATTAGGTAATAATTTCGCGTATTATTTTTTCTCTTTCTCATTCGTTCTTCACTTTTTGCCATCGTGTGTATTAATACTCTTGTCCTGATATGAAATAGCTCTATACTTTTGCTGTTAAAGGTGGGGAATAATAATAAGTATGGGATTCAGTAGTTTTGAAAAAAAAAATCATGCTGAAAGTAATTTCTATCGTTATCTGCTCATTAACTGATATGACGAGCCATAACACGTTAAATAATATCGTTTAGCCCACATGTTATCTGGCAGCTATCGCTCAAACCAGTGAAATTATAAAAGTTTAAAAAAAAAAATTTGAATAGGGGAATTAATTAAAGGGACTCTCTCCTAAATTAAAAAAAAATAATAAATCATTCATCATTCACCTTGACAAAAACTTTCTGTAAAAGTATAGTTATTTTTTATGTAAGTTTGTGTTAATTATCGCAGAGAATCAAGCGCTAGATATTTATATGAATGACATTTCAAATGGCATTCTCTATCCAGCATTGAAAGCTGCACCTCAGAAAGAGAGCAATAAATCATTTAAATTTTTTGTATGAAAAATGTAACAAAAATGTATGTTAATGTGGTAAAAATAATGAAAATAGGGATGTTGGGACATTGCTAGTTAAACGGTGTGAGACCGGTGTCTTTTATTTCTTTAATTCAATAAGTAGTATATCAAGCATTAATTAAGGTATATAGATCTTTCAAAATATTATAAGATTTACTCCTTTATTTTTTTTTCAGTTATAATTATGTGGATTTATGTCCATTCATGGTCATTTTGGTATGTGATATAAAGAGATATTGCTGTTGAAGGTAGATTAACAAAGCATTACTTATACTCCCCATCTAACAGATGTAGGAAGAATTCATTTAAACATTAGAAATATATATAAATATAAAGAAAAGCATATTTATTTTGGGCGATTTTCGTTGACGTAGATTCTGATCAGTTGGCTATTATGGGCTAACAAGGACAACACAGTCGACTGCAGCAGGACTGACTGCTACCAGAGCAAGTGGAGCCAAGTTGTGTTAGGGAATGTATCTCCATTTATGCCTGGTCAACGAGTTATCGCAAGAAAGTATTGCGATTCACCACTGGGCTTATCATTTTAGTCCCATCACTCTAAAAATTCAGTGGCAAGGCGTCTAATTGTGCATCGTCATGAATTCTACCATACTGAAAAGCGGAATTTTATGAGGTACCTGTGACCTGTGTTGCTGTAGGCATGGCTGTCGGGGTATCGTTGTTGGGACCCATTTGCTGCCTCTGGGCAGATCTCGGTGACATGCGGAAGTTATCTGTCACATCTAACTCGCGAATGTGGATTTTTTCCATGCTCATCGAGTCCGTGCGACCGCAGGGTTCGGGTCTTAAATCCTGTGAGTAAAGGAAAATTAAATTTTAGAGTTATGGAAACAATACAGCTTCAATAGTTCTTGTTAATGTTTCTATTATGTTTTATTAATGTTTCCGATGTTGTGTTCTATTTGTAGTCGTGGTTCTTGCTTCAAAAGATTCTACACAATTTCTACACAGCGCCTCAGTGGCGTGGTTGGTATGGTGTTGGCCTCCCACCTCGATGGTCGCGAGTTCGATTCTCAGCCATTTCATTGAGGACTGAGAGATGTGTATTTCTGGTGATAGAAGTTCACTCTCGACGTGGTTCGGAAGTCACGTAAAGCTGTTGGTCCCGTTGCTGAATAACCACTGGGTTCCATGCAACAAAAAACACCATACAAACAAACAAACAATACAAACTATTTCTACATGAATTTAAAAATTTTCTTATCTAACTAAAACCTTCAGTTGAATTTTGCTTACGTTTCTTTTTTATTTTTTACTTTTTTTTTTTTTTTTTTTTTTTTTAGAAAGTAAGCTATTTTATTTATCGGAATGGTCAGTGAATGAAGTAAATTTATTCCAAATAAATGCAATGTATTTTAAGCTCGGTATTTGTAAGGTTCCTTCGAAACTACAGCACTAACTAGAACAGCAAGGTCTTTAGATCCCTTTGTTACGGCCTCTGAGAGAGGTCCGCTTCAGGTTCGATATGAAATAAATAAAAAAAAAAATTTCAACACCAACAGTTGAAACTGGGGATACGAATATAGAAAGAAACATTAACACAACAAAGGTTTATTTACAAGCTTACTAACATAGGTAAATGCAGAATGGTATCTCCTATTTACGTAAAAAGATAGAATCTTACACTGCATGAACTGGGGGAACAGTGAGGCAATTCAAATACTTGCTAGTCAATTTGGCAATTCGAAGAGATGGCTTCATAAAAGGAAAACGGTGATTGCAGACGTCCTCTTGACTCCGTATTGCAGAAACTAGTCTACTTGTAAGGCAGGAACTCCCCAAAACCTGTAGCAGGACCTTTTCTTCTCTGAAGTCTGCTCGACGTCAAGATAACATGGTCGTGCACTCCTGAAGACGACTAGACCAGTATCCAACCAACTCTCGAGCAACTTTTTTTCTGATCCTTCGTCGGTTCCTTCGTCTCTAGTCTCTCTCTGACGATCTCTGCTGCTGATCTCTCACTGATATTCTGACCAGTGGCTCATACTGAGGATATCTCTCTGTGACTAACTGGTGTCTCTCTTCTACGATCTCTCTTCTCTCCAACTTCGACCGTCATATTTATACGACACTCTGGGGGCGGAGCCTACGGCGAGCGTCACAGACTCCCGAGATTTCTAGAAATTCTTAGATGAATCAAGACGAGGTATTGCATCAGAAATCGCGGCGTTTCTCACGTCCCGACGAGTTCCACAACACTCCTGCCGATTCTAGAACCATCATGATAACAGGCACCTCCAACACAATGCGCTAACGCCTCCTTGCTGCCGAACATCTCGAAAATGCGTTCTCCTTTCCTTTATCTTTCTTTGCTAGGAAGCAATTACCATCACACCCTTTTATAGCGCTAACAACAATTAACAATGGGTTATTGTCTCACGGCAACTGAACCCCATCTAGAGCACCCTGGGACGATGGAGCAAGTTGACTCCATGCAGAAGTCGGTTCTTTGCCCTGAAGTATTGGAGCCTGGAAGACTTTACGTTTCCTCGTACAGGCAATCATTCTGAATGACTATTATCCTTTCGTGTTATTTTCTCTACAGATGAAGTTATGGATGATCTAAGTGAGAAAATTTGTAGATTAAGTGACACTTATGGAGAGGAAATTCTGCATAAACAGAAGATGAAATGATGAGAAGATTTGTAGTTTAAGTGAGACTTTTGGTGGGGAAATTCTTTATAAGCAGAAGATGAAATTATGAGATGTGTGGTTTAAGTGACACTTTTGGAGGAGAAATTCTTTACAAGCAGAAGATAAAATTATGAGAAAATTTGTATTTTAAGTGAAGCTTTTGGAGGAGAAATTCTTTATGAGCAGAAGATGAAATGATGAGAAAATTTGTAGTTTACGTGACACTATTGGAGGAGAAATTCTTTATAAGCAGAAGATGAAATTATGAGAACATTTCTAGAAATACGTGACACTTTTGGAGGAGAAATTCTTTATAAGTAGAAATAAGAATGCATAAGCAGAAATAAGAATGCACGAATGCATTACAGGGCACAGAATTAACCCAGGTGCAACGGATTGAAAATTGATATTCAGTGAATCATTCGTTAGGACTGAATAACTTTATCAATCCGACCAACAGCAAACTTAACCTGCATTGTGCTTAAATCTGCAAAGAAAAGAACAATCAAATGTTCCTTGTTGAATTATGTCAGAATGAAACATTTAGGAGGGAGAGCTTTAAAAGGAAATTAACTTCATTTTTCTTTCTGCGATTTTAGCCATTAGTTTTACTTCATTTACTGCCACCTATTCCAGTGCTTGAACTGGCTCTTGTTGAAATATATTATTTTATTAGAGAGAATAAAGAAGAGAAGAGAGGCAGGCAAAAAGGTTAATATACAGACAACCAAGCAAATCTTCCCTTGCTCTACGCATGTATGCGTTTTGATCAATTCACTCGTAACTCTATATGCTTAAATTATGTGCTGCGAATGCATACTGCATCTATGGTAAATCGGATTAAGTTGCCAAACACTTTCCAGCAATGAGAAACTTTGAAAGCCTATTTGGCTCATTTATCAAAAGGCATCACACAGGCGCCATACAAAGACGAAATAAGCCGCCAGATGTAAAGTTGTTTTAAGGGACTTCTGAAAGATTCCCAACGGTTACCTGCGTTGGAATAAAGTTGACAATTTTCAGGACTAGTGATTAAAACTAGAAAGAGGAGAGGAGCCATGAATAAACGCCAGGAGGAAAACTTTTTTGGGGGAAAGAGTAATGGTAAAGGAGACTCAAAAGGTTGCGAAACTTTTGAGAAGCCTTTGGAAACGCGCGCGCGAGAGAGAGAGAGAGAGAGAGAGAGAGAGAGAGAGCTGGAATCACTTCCTAGAAAAGGTCTTTTATCATCAAAGGAAGGGAGAGGTTAGGTTTATGGAGACAGTTCAGAAATAGATCGGTGCAAAAGTAAAACGACGCGAACTGACACATATGGTTTTAGACTACTAACGTTTCCAGAGGCCGTGTAATA
This sequence comes from Macrobrachium nipponense, assembly GCF_015104395.2. Lineage (NCBI taxonomy): Eukaryota > Metazoa > Arthropoda > Malacostraca > Decapoda > Palaemonidae > Macrobrachium > Macrobrachium nipponense. The sequence continues at coordinate 22,954,845 of NC_061097.1, forward strand.
GTGTTTTTTTTTTTAAATAACTCCTAAAATAACTGATGGATTTACATGATATCAAAGCAGGGAGCTCTTCATACAATGGCTTAATATTGGGAAATACTGTGCATTGCCAATTACGTTTCATTAAATTTTTTACTTAAGAAAATGAGGCTAAAGCCAGTCTTAGCCACCCACACATTCGCAAAAGTGATGACGTCCCTCAGTGACGTTGGTATAACGTTTCTTCCCCTGTACCTCCCATCCTCCGAATTGTTAAACGCCTGTTTAACTCCATAGATAATTGTCATATGACCTTCCCCAAGCAATACGAAATTCTTTGTCAGTAAAAGTTCAGCATACCTGGTAATGTGATTCGTGACTTTAGACTTTACCTAAACACAAGACCAACCTTTTATATCTTACCCACTCACTTACATTGAAGATCAAGAATGAGACTTATGACAGGAGACGAAAGAAGCCATGCTAACCCTACACTTCGCACTTCAAGCGAGTGTTGTAAAGCAATAGAAATATAGTTTTCTTTAAGTTAAGCCGTAGGACTCATTCTTCCATACAACACAGGTTACTCGATACATCAATTGCCAGGAAGAAAAGGACAGAGAGCATTGTTTGATAT